>NC_140088.1:81939906-82362406 GCF_964237585.1 Gallinula chloropus
TATTTTGGGAATATAATTATAATTTAATAACTTTTGCAGAGAACACAAAAATTACCCTCACTGTATAGAATGTCTGTTATCTTCTTCATTCCAAATTATTAGAAGTTACTAATGGACTTCTGAAGAAACACTCTTTTCAACCTTTCCTTTTCTCCCCAAATGAAAACCATTTTGGAATACACTGATATCTTCTCATTTACTTACTCACCATGGGAAGGTTCTTTGGTGGGGAAATTGCTCCAGAATACAGGTCCCAAATACTTGTTGAGGTTAATGATGTAGCAGGTATTGTGCACTGCAGGTGGCAGAAAGGGTTATGTACCAGCAGCATTATGTCCTATTTTGCAGACTTGCAGGAAAACCCTGTAACTTTTACATTTCCTATGAATCAGAGCTCAGACAGAAAGATGTGGTTTCTAATGGGATCCAAAGTTGTAGTCCATTTTAAGATTTACAGGTTTTCTTAATGCACAAATGAGTCTTCAAAAAGTTGTTAAAAGATACATTTTGGGGAGTAACAGCAATCAGAGTCAACTGGAAAGATGCAGATACATAATTTATGCCAGCTTCTTGGAACTAGAATCTTCTGTTGTTCAACTTGATTCAAAAGGAATTAACGTTCATCTGTTTCAATGAAAGAGAATAATCACTGCAGCCAAACCTTCCATAAGCATTTTCTTCTCTTTTTTTTTAACACCACAGTACACAGGACCCAGTTCACACACCACAGTTCTAGGTTACTCAGTACAAAAATAAAACTTGAAAAAAAACCCTTCTGCTTAATGACTTTACTGCAGCTACATGTCCATGACTTCAATGGACATTATTTACGTATAATTACTCTTGAACTTACAAAATGAAGTCTATGCCTAACAGAACACTGATTTAAAAGACATGCTAAGCAATCACACACATATGCAAGGAGAATTTCCAACCTTCTTTCATGCAAATATATTATTGATGAACAGATGTTTAGTTGCTCTCTGCCATTAAGTTACCTCTCTGTAGGTAACGCAGACCATCCTTACCTGGTAGACATAAGCATCTTTTTCATTAGGAAATAAAATGTAATTATAGTTGCTGAAGCAGATACCTCAGTGACTTCTCTTGGTTCAGGCTTCAGTGGAATTTGCATATGCCCATTACTTCATGTACTTCTCTCAAACTGAGGTGGTGAATGCTGCATTTATCTCACAAAGAAGGAACAGCAGCATTCACCACCTCAGTTTGAGAGAAGAGGCACGTAGCTACCAGCTTTGCCCACCACACAAGTCTGCTGTGAGCTCCGTGACAATACAATACTTTCTGTCTGATGCCCTCCTACACAAAGTGAAACTACATCCTAGAGAATTAAAAAGGAAGTACTGCAATTATATGGAGGAAACAGATATCACCAGTTGCATTCTGGGAAAAAGTGTATCATGCTGATGACCAAAGGATTAATAAGGACAATTTTTCTTTAGAAACAATGCTGGAAGTGTTACAGTCACAGCATGAATTAAAGCATTTTTCTTTCTCTGGTCTAGCAGATCTTTCAAAGCTTGTTTTGCATTTCATAAGTATTTAGCAGCCAGTTTTCGGCCTATCCACATTTGATACTTCTTGAGAAACAAACATCAGTTACTTAATCTCTTGTTGAGTACAATACTACTACTTTAAAGGCGTGGCAACTGATACACACAGATCCCAATTTTCAGAAAATACCTTTTGTTCTCAGAAGCATTTGTTTTGTTTTGATCCCTACGTGGCTGATAATAAGGTTAGCACTTGCAATTAGTACTTCTCACGGTACTAGAGGCAGGGTGCAATAGTTGGATCATTGAAGTACCATATTTCTTTTCCAAAAATTGATGGACGTGTAAGATGGAAAGACAGCATATACAAATATACAAAGGACCAAAATTTACTTTAACTTTAAGTAAGTAAGCCTACATTTCTATTTGAAATATGAGTGTGCTTCATTACATCATACCAGTTCTAACAGATGCTTTCAGAAAAATTAAGTTTTCAGTGCCTTTTCAGCAGGGATTGGGCATTTGATGTCAAAAAATATGGGCCAATTCCCAAGTCTGCTCAGAAAGTAAGAAAAAATCCAAATTCCTGTGTTTGCTCTGCCTCTGGATGACGTATATAACAGTGTGGAAACCCTTATCTCCCTCCAACCAATGCATATTTAAATAAAACTATCTTACTAAATACGAGCTACAGCTTCCCCCTAAAATGACTAATTCTTTCAATAATAAAATGATGAAGTGATACATTTTCACTGTTCATTGCCATCCATTTCCATCATCAGCTTTAACACTGCCTTCAAATCAAATAGATGGTTATCATTAGAACATCTTCCTTTTAGCGTACTACAAAATCTGTTAATGATACAGAATATTCTCTGTGTTTCATCACAGAATATCTCTTTTCTGTAAAACTGATGAATAGAAAACAGCTGCTTTTAAAAAAATATAAGAACCTGTCAAAACCTGATTCCAACCCAAACTGAACATTTTTTAATTTTGAACAGTTAATGCCAGCTATAATTGCTTTCTCTACTTGTTCTTAACTTTCAATATTATTATTAATTTGCACCGCCTACATTTTTTAAAAACCAGCATTGAGATACTGCAATATGACAACATTAGCACTAATATTAAAGAAACTCTAGATATTTAGCAAAACCTTCATTAAAAACTTACCAAGGATGCTTTCAGGCTATAGAGTGTCTCCAGATGGAGAATCTGTTTCTTGAATCTAATTTAATTTCTGGTTATAGTGCCCATTGTTTGTCAACCAGATTTCTTCATTTACAAGAAAGGATTATTCTGGAAATATACAGACACCAACTGTTAATTTTTTTTTTTATTTATGTGGAGACTGCTTTTTCTCCAAGGTGGGCTGATGAAATGAACCTTTGACAGGACACAACCAACCTTCCTAATGCTTTGCATTTCTTACCAAAATCTCTGAATAAGTCAAGCCAAAAACTTTGAAGAAAGGTTTGTGTGATGGGAAATGACAGCAGTCCCACTGCACAGGGTTGGCCACAACACTACAGATGATAGCCCAGCAGTCCCTCTTGCGATTGAAGCACTGAAGGTCCCCCAGGGGATCTCCAGAAGACAGAGTAGTACTTTGTCCAAGAGGCACGTTATGTGCTGCTCACATAGTTTACTCTGGAAATGCTGTTTAGATGGGCCTGAATTGACCAGGGTCATCACAAGTGGTTGACATGAAAGGATGGGCAGAAAATCTAAATCAAGAAATCAACTTGGATTCCTAATGGTCATGCCATGCATTGATTAGAAGGGTCGTGAAGTTAATATTAGTCAGTAAATGCTCAGCATGGAATTCCTATTTTGAAAAAAGAATTAGACCACTCATTAAACATGGATATTATGCTATTTCTCTTCTACTGAAGATACTCAGGAAAAAAAATCATCCATTAAACAGGCTCAAGAAATGATTGAGGTTGAAAATTAACACCATCATATTCCATGAAAAACTATCTTTTCAAAAGGAACTGGTATGTAATTGCATGTGAACAACATTTTTCCAAAAAATATTTGCACTTTTGTTTGCTTGAAGCTTTTTATGTCCCATTATTTCTTGTTAACACAAACAACAAAAATCTGCAGGAGCAAACTCCTTGTTGCTTTCAGTGTCTTTGCACAAATAGATGAGACCACAGGGAACAACTTGATATGCTGGATTGGTAAATTAAAATATGCATAACTCAAGGCCATATTTTGAAAAATATGATCCTCTCTTTTGAAGCTTTAAAAAGAAAACAGATAAGCATTGAATTTGATACAGACTATTGACTCAATTACAGAGGAAGCAACTGCCTTATCACTCATCTGTGTAATTACCATCCTATGGTTGCTTTCTTGGAAATGATTTTAAATTTCTCATGTTAAAATAAAATTAAAAAAAAACTTCTGCTACCTAAAGCTTATTGACACAGAAAGTGTCATCTGTGGTCAAAGGAACATGATGCTTTTCCTGTGAAGGAAAAACTCCTTCCCCATTGCAGTCTGCTCTTCTACCGTGTCTTTGGTAGTGGCAAGAGCTAATTAATTTCATTCACACCACAGGATTTCACTGGGCCTGTATTCCAAGCAACTGTTGCTTAGTGTGGTTTCAGTCCGTTATTCATAATGCAAATGACTTGAAACTATACAAAAATCTCCCAACGTGGGAGAAGTTCGCAAGTATTACTTTGCTGTTCTCTATGCAGCTCATAGTGTCAAATTTACATTTCTAATCTTTTACTTCCATAGAAAAAGCATCCCCACAGTCTTTGAAAATAAGAAAACAAAAACAGTTGAAGAGAAAAACCAGAGGCACCTTGCATTCACTTCGAACTACCTGAAGACAAAAGGTGGGAAAAACATGCATGATTTATTCAACACAGATGTTGACTAAGTGAACTAGTGCATGAGCAAAAGTGGCTTTGGAGAAGCCTAACCTCCATGGGTGTTGAATGCAAATGCCTTTAGTTGTTACAGTTCTGGCTTTTTTTTTCCTTATAATTCTATATAACAGTCTCTATATATGCCATTTGCCAAAGGTGACTGTGTACTTCTTGGGAAAAAAAATTGAGTATCTACAAGCATCAGGAAGGCACTGCTCACAGAATGAGAATAAAGCCAGGAATGTTCCAGCCTGTCTCAAAAAGTAGGCAGAAGTCCTGAATAAAAGAAGTAGAATTGTCTTGGCAGGGGAAGCAGTCTGGAGTGGTCAGTTACCCCCTGTATACACTATATTGTTTATTCTTTCTCAGATCCTACTACTTCTTGACATTAATACTGAACACAGAAGTGGCAACTGAGGAAATAAATAAATAAATAAAAGGAGGGCTAAAACCTGTCATAGAAAGGAGAGAACAGCTGGGAGAAAGCAAAGGAAATCTTCACCCCAGTCTGGACCTGTTGCACACAGAAAATTTGAAGAGGCTGATACTTGGCTTTCAATTCTGCCTGTACTGATGACAGGTTTTGAGTTGGCATGGCACCATGAATGCAACTGGAGTGCCCACCCAGTTGTTACAAGGCTTCGGTGTCGCTGTAAGAAGAGCAGTAGCAAGGGCAACATCTTGAGGTTTGAGGGTTCAAGAGCGATTACGCAACTAATGGTGATACCAGTTTGTGATACCAGTTTTAGCTTCGATGTGTCTTTACTTTGCATCCTGCTGCTGGTGGTATTTAAACTGTATGTAGCTGGAATCACTCCCATCACCCAAAGTGAAAAATACATTGGTTTACAGAACGTGTTTCACACCCATGGTAGTCTCTTAAAGCACTCCTAATGATCACTTATGGTTTGATAAGCAACTCAACAGCAGACCACACACAGGACTGCCAAATACAACCCATGTCATTGAGAAAAGAAATATATGCCAGGACTACGGCCATCTAAACTGCCAGTGTTAAGTGTCAGTTGCTCAATAGAAAACAGAAAAATAGGTAAGAAAACTTCCAGTCAAAGTGAAATGAGGTGTTGTCTTCTCCACTGAAGCAATAACCTGGAGTATGCCTGTTTCTTTAAAAACTATTTAAATGACACCTTTGGATTTAATCTAACAGATGCCTTCAGCAGAATTAAGTTTTATTGACAGAGATCTGCTGAAAATTTACCTGGAATAAAACATACCCCTGTAGCAGATAGAAAGATGAATTCAGACAGAGAAAGGGTACTGGATGATAAAAGCTTGGTTTGTCTAGCTGAGCAAGACCAATACTAAGAACTACACATGCTGTCCTGACGTGTATCAGGGAAAAGAAAGTGAGCTGTCTGAAAGCTTTGTTTACATCTGGTTTAAATGACACTATGACTATCAAACAAAATCTATAGTTAGTCAACTAAAACTCAAGGAGGCCATACAGCAGGAAAAGAATAGCATTTTAAATTGAAGGACAAGCCTGGAGAAGGAGTGTGTATAAACTGCCCATGGCTAAATTCAGACTGGAAATTAAGAGAACAAAGTAAGTTTCTAGTATTGATTGTAAGAGTAGCAGAAGCACGAACAAGGCAGACTAACTCACTAAGGAAAAACAAAACCATAACTGCTTAAAATAAACTTAAGTTGATTTATGAAGAAGAATACTCTGTGGCTGTATGCAACAGTTGGAGATTTAAGTTAAGGAGATTCTCAGGAGATCCCTTCCTATCCAGTATGCATACAAAGTTTTAAGGCACATCAACACAGGGATTCCCAGCATCTGAGAGATATATGCATGGTAAGGCACAGGCATGCACACAAACGTAACCTGTAACTGTCATGTATATCTAGGCTACAGATGCAACAGTGCAAACTCTAATTAACCTGATTTCTTCTGATTTTCTCCTCAAGGAAATGCTTACCTCCATAGCCAAATGTTTCCTCCTGTGCACACTTGGGCAGAGCTGCAGCTACTCCTAGTGCTACCTAGGATATGGGGTTCCAGCTGCAGGGACCAGGGGAGAACCTGTTCCCATGAAATCCATCAATTCTGGTCAAGAAGAGGTAATTTCCTTGATGAGTCTGAGATGCAAAGCCACATGGCATTCTTTATGCACTGTTTTTCCCTGTCCTCTGGAAGGGCTTGCTCATCACTTGCAAAATACTTTGCTCAAGTAATAAACATGCAGTGGATCAGATCACAACACAGAGCTTAGACATTGATTTGCCTTCATGATGTCCTCCTCCTGTCCCTGCCCTGGAGATATTACAGCTACCTCTCTGCTTTATTTTGGAGCTTTCTGGCTGTCACCATAATCTCTGTGCCCCTGTCCAGATTATTCTTAGAATTTGCCTCATGTACATTTATTTTGCATCTCCTGAAGGCCAGGTGGATTTAGGCTGACTTGTACCATGGTATTCAAAACTTCCTCTCTCAGGACATGGTTCAGAGACTGGTCTTATCTAGAAACAGTCCTGGTTGAACAAGGTTATTGGTTTGGCTTTGCACCAAGTAAAAATAATTTCCCAATTTATTTTTGGGTAGCCCATATTTGGCCAACAGTTTTTTCAAGTCCCATGTCACACGCTATTCTAAACCATCAGAAGCTTCTGTGAATTTACTCAGAAGACAGAAATGCAGCTTCTCTTCAAGAAAAGTCATTTACACCTAAAAGATGAACAGAAATACATCCTTTGAGTTGTACATGGTACTCACCTGCTATTTTTATGGACACAGGGCCCTGACCTATATAATTTTAAATCTTAAAATACTCAAGTCTTCAATTCAGACCCAATTCCAAATCCTTGTCTCCTTTCTGATTTTATTTCAGTAATAACTGTAGCATAATTTTATAATACAAGTTGCTGATAATTTCAGAGCTGGGAACTAGTACCATATTATATTGTGGCTTCTGAAGTTGGGAATTCCTGTTCAAATAGCTTCAACCAGCTAAAGGGTGCTGAATAGATGGGTCATAGCCATCAGGAGTTTTTACTCTGACATCTGGATTTCAGTGGGGACCTCAAGAGCTAAAAGCCTTCACATTTGCCAGCTCTTTCCTGCAAAATTTTCCCTAGAACAAAGGGAATTGCTAATCCAGGTTTTCCTGTACCAAAGCATATGAAAAAGACCTGGGAAAAAGGGATTGCAGAATGATTGATTCCTGTTTGAACTGATCATTAGCAAACCATACAGAAATTAAGCATGTAAAATTTTTTTCCACCTTTATTATGGCAGAAGAAATTGCCAGGAGTATACGTATCTCCTGTCATGAAAAGTTTGCCAATTTCCTTATTATCCTGCAGTTCCTCTCTGCATTTCTCCTGTTTAAATTAATCTCCCCAAAATAAGCTTACTAGTTTTATGCTAAGCAATCCAGAAGTTTTAAGAGAGTTTCAAAGGACCTTTTCTTTGAACCCCCCGTTATATTTTATTATATAATTAACCAATAAACCCAAAATTTTATTTCTATCTCTTCCTAGGAAATTAACTCTCTTTACCACTTTATGGAAAATAGCTTTTCCATTTTCTGATAGTAATTGTAATGAAATTATGTTTTATGTGATTATATTTTATTCCCACGTTTTTCATTAATTGAGAGCTTAAGACTCTGGCACTGTTTATAAAGCTCCACCACACACAGCCAGTGAGAAAAAGGGCAGCAAGCGAACGCTACGCAAACAAGTTCCTAAGAAAAGCCAACACCTGAGGGGAGAGGAAATGAACCACAGTGCTTCAGAACTGTAAAAAACCCTATGAGATGTTAAAAAAAAAATAAAGAACAAAATAATCAGCCACTGCTGATGGCTGTTTCATTGCATCACAGACAGCTGATTCCATGCACACTACTCTTAACTGTGTATAGGATGAGACACTGGAGGTGGCAGCTTACTGAAGAGTCATCATTCGTTCTCTAATTGATCTATACAGCTGTGTGTGTTGTCATTTTTCTCAGCTGTGTTTCATTAGTAAGTTGTGATATCATTATCTGTAACGAATAGTGACTGTTATAATGCCAGTCACGTTTCTGGATATAAGTTTCTCTTTAACAGTTTCATAATTAGTTCTCAATTACATGAATGGCCATTACACGTTCAAGGCCAGAGCCTGGATCTGTAGCATTCCAAGCAACCACAATTCCCCTGTGCTTTTCAGCTGGGAAGAGAACATGCTACTGGAAGAGGTTTTTTCTTTCATTACTCCACAGAGAACAAGAACTATTTTTGGGTGGTTTGTTTCATTGGGTTTTCTTGCAAGTAAGCATGAGGCTGAAAGATAGCCTTAAAACTAATGAAGCATGGATATAACTCCTGGAAGAATTCCCCATGCTTCCTCATTGGTATATAAAATTCTAATGAGCCACAAAATGATGACAGAGAAATCCAGTCTACTTGCTTCTGGACTGTGGAATACTGCAATACGTCTCCTCAGTCACTGTGGGGAACACAATAGGTGGAAAATAGCACGATTATGAGATTAAGAATTCCAGGGACTTTTACTGATTCAACAAAAGCTTTTTTTGCATATGTTTTCTTGTATTACAGCATAAAGTTAATGTATTCTAACAATTATATAAAATTTAATTATGAATAGAAACACATTATTGTGTTAGCATGCATTAATATATTATATGAATATATTTTGCATCTAATGAAGATACTTATTCTATTATAATACCACTATGTTTCTGAGATTTCTCTTACACAGTATCTGTATAGCTGATACCACAGGCACTTAGTTTATTTTTGCTTACTATGTATGATGCTAATATCATAGAATCATAGAACAGTCTGGGTTGGAAGGAACCCCAAGGATCATACAGTTCCAAACCCTCTGCCATAGGCAGGGCCACCAACCTCCAGGTCTGGATCTACACAAGGTTGCCCAGGGCCCCATCCAACCAGTTCTTGAACATCTTCAGGGACGGGGCATCCACCACCTATGATCATGCCATCTTGTCCTTAAGAATTCAATTGGATGTATTTCATTATTTATTTATTTTATTTTAGTGTCATAGACATCTTCTTCACTGCAAAATATTTGTGCTGGTGTAAATAAGTCTTTATTTCACCACAGGTCAGAATGTTGGACTGCAAGGTGTTATTTTTGTAAACTATAGAGATCTGCACCTCATCTACTGTAAAGATTATGTTTTCCAACACTTTGGCTCTTTACCCAACATTCTGAAGGAGTGTGGAATGGGAGATCTGAATGTAAAAAATAGTCAAATTTCAAGCTTTTCCCTTGGCTACTTCTACCCAGCCAGCCTATATCACCATATTGTGCATCAGTGTGGTAACTCAATCTCCTACCACAAGTGAAAGACTGAGTTGGCCCTCTCTGGTTTACCAAGGAGCTCCACAGATAATACACAATTTATATAATCCATGAGAGATCTGCAGATCAAAAGTACCCACTAGTGAGGAAGGCTAGTGTCACGATCCACAACCTGGACAAGACTTAGTTTGGCAGAGATTAAACCCCCTTGCGTTCCAACCGAACCTCAGATCGCTCTGGGTGGCTGGGGGCAGCTGGGCTTAACCCTTGAGTGACATCCAATTGTTAGGTGTTTTAGCACGATAAGTTCTCAATTCAGTTCTTGGAGAACAGAATTAAGACTTGAAATGGAGGCAAGGTTAAGATTGCTTCATTTGGCCCACAACAAATGTGTAGGGAAAGTGGGGAAAGAGAGAGAGAGAGAAAGAGAGAGAGAGAAAAAGAGAGAGAGAGAAAAAGAGAGAGAAAAAGAGAGAGAGAGAAAAAGAGAGAGGGAGAAAAAGAGAGAGAGAGAAAGAGATAGAAAGAGAGAGAGAGAGAAAGAGAGAGAGAGAGAAAGAGAGAGAGAAAGAGAGAGAGAAAGAGAGAGAGAAAGAGAGAGAGAAAGAGAGAAAGAGAGAGAGAAAGAGAGAAAGAGAAAGAGAGAGAGAAAGAGAGAAAGAGAAAGAGAGGGGAGGGGGGGAGGGGGTATATCTACCACCACGAGGCTATGGCATTCCATCCGATGGCAGAGTATTCTCCAGTGTCTCTGGGTCCAATGGAGGGGGAGAGCGTTCCCTCATTTGTCCCTCGATGTCTTCATTCTCCATTGCTTCCCCTTCCTCCATGTTGCTTCCTTCATTTCCATGGCCAAATGGTCTCTTTTTGTAGCCAACCTTTGTATTGCCACAAGCTTCCACCTGGCTTGTGGGAATGCTTCAGGGTGGATGACGGAATGTCCAATGTGTGAATGGCTCCTGATGTCTGTCCTGATAGTGGAATGTTCTCCTAGTGTGTGAATATCTCCTGTCTCTCCTGATATCTTTTGGGTGGCTCGTTGAACAGTCATTAGGTCCTTGGAAGCCTGAGCAGGTGGTGATGTAGTGTGCTACAAATGAGGTTTGGTTAGGTGAGAGGAAAAAGAGGGGGGGGGGGGTTCTGTTGGCAATTATTAAGGCATATTTCCAGTACCTTACAGTTAGTGCTGCTGAAGCCAGTAGTGCCAGTCTGAGTACAAAGTGTAGTCACAATGCCCATATTAATTGCAAAATAACCAGACAGAGCAAACAGCAAAATAAAAACACCATCTAGTAACAAGTAGTAAAGCTATTTGGGAAGAAGCAGGTGCTCCACTGCTCCAGATCAGTACGGTCAGACGGTGCCACATTGCCTAACACTGTGCAGGGATGTCAGATGCAGTTTACCTGCATACTTATTAATTATTTTTTTCCCTCTGAACTAAGTGTTATTTCAGCCACTAATGCGTAGCTCCCCCAAACTCACACCAAGTGAAGCACCAAGAAAACGATCAGCGACTAATGCCCAAACGCTGGAGTGTGGAAATCTTTACTAAAACAGAGAGACAGCTGACTTTGAGGATCCAACTCTTCTATTGGCAAGAGTACCTCGCCTGTGACATGTTTGGTGACACGTTCTCATTCAGTTGATTCAGCAACTGGCTGTTTTACGTGCTGACTGAAGTATAAACTACTGAAAAAAGTGGCATGCTTGCTCTATAGGTGCAATACGTATTTACCCTTACATGAATTTTACCATCAAAGATGAAAATATTTTTTGGAAAGAGTTACAGCTCCTTTCTCTCCATCTTCCATGCTGTTCCACAGTCACAGAATCATAGAATGGGCTGGGTTGGAAGGGACCTCAAGGATCATAAAGTTCCAACCCCCCTACTATAGGCAGGGCCACCAACCTCCAGGCCTGGAGCTACACAAGGCTGCCCAGGGCCCCATCCAACCTGGCCTTGAACACTTCCAGGGACGGGGCATCCACCACCTCTCTGGGCAGCCTGTTCCAGCACCTCACCACTCTCTGTGTAAAAAACTTCTCCCCAATATCTAATCTAAACCTTCCTTCCTTTAGCTTCAATCCATTCCCCCTTGTCCTGCCATTGTCTACCCTTTCAAAAGTTGATTCCCCTCCTGTTTCTCTGCTCCCTTCAGGCACTGGAAGGCTGCAATGAGGTCCCCCCGCAGCCTTCTCTTCTCCAGGCTGAACAAGCCCAGCTCCTTCAGCCTCTCTTCATAGGGGAGTTGCTCCAGTCATTGCACCAGTGCACTCTGCTTGTTACCTAAACCGTGTGTACACACAGATGTGAATTGGGATCCTCAGCACTAATCTGTCAGAGCTAATCTGTATCACAGGGTATCATACACAGCACCAGGAGGAAAGGATCAAAGACCAACAGGAACATGATCAAGATCTCCAGCGATGGCTTTCACTGAACACCCTGTAGGTGTTCAGATGAAGTTACAACTAGTCTTCTCAGCCATTAAAAAAAAACCCAGCATACATTCAGTAACTAACATATTCTCATTAAGCTCCTCAATATTGGGCACTGTTGAAAGTTTTCTAGACACAGAATGAGACCGTCATTTTTTACCCATATTCAAAAAGCATAAATCTTTTGCAGAGACTGAAATGAATTAGATCCTCTCTTAACAGGCAGAGTATTCTTTTCAGTTCTCAAAAGATCTGCAGCATTCACCAGCTAAATCTTTGGCAGCTGAAGCAGATGCCAATAAAGTTCTTCTCTTACATTAGACCACAGGGTATGCAGCCCTATTGGAAGTTAGGCGAGCCACTTTTAACCAGGAAAATGCATGCACACCCACTGCTGATACACAGCAGGCTGCTACACAACAGATTACTCTAAATTAAATAATTATTAGCACATGTTTGGGAAAAGGACTTTGTATCCTCTTGTTTACTTTTACTAGCCAGAATTGAATGAGTCAAGTACATGGCCTGCAAAATGAAATCCCTACAAAAACATTCACTACTCCAGCGAATTTACTACTTCTACTTCAAACAGCCAAGTATTTGCTCCCTTTCCCTGACATCTTGAAACCCAAATTTTTGTACTACTTTTTATCATTCTTGTCTGCAAAAGTGAGAATTTTTGTCACAATTGAAAAGGCTCAAAACAAGTACTACTGAGATAGTTAATTCAGATTTCTGTAACTCAAAACAGCCTGAATCTGAGATGTTACAGATGGTATGGAGGAGGAGAAATATCATTTTGGCTGCAGAATCATGTTCAAAACTTATTTTTTTCCCTTCCTTCTTCTTTGTTAACATAATCACGTGATGGGATGAGACTCTTAGGTCTCTGTCCCCATTCTTTCCTGCTTCTTTTGATTGTGTGGGTGTGTCAGGGTTTTCCCTTGGGAATGACTCTAGCAGAGAGGATGAACAATGACTGTCATTCAAATGGAAGACAGGTGGTCCCAGAATAACAGGTAGACACTCTATCAGTTTCCACAGGCAGACTGTCAAAACTGGTTAAAGTACAGGAAGTTTTATTCCCAAACTGCATGCTCACAAGGTTAGCATGCTATGCTTTTAACATGGCCAGAAATATGATTCCAGGCAGCAACCAAAGGAATAAACATGCTAGCAGGGTAACAGAAGAGACACATCAACTACCTGCCAATTGTTCAGCTGGTATTTCATATCAACTGCAACCCCACCACTTCTCAACATGCATCCCTCTTCCCTCTGTCATGGTGTTACCAGTGCTTTGAAAACTTAATGTACACCATGGCAAAACAGCTTTGTACTACCTGCCTTCCCCTTGAAACCACTGCTTACATTTTTATTTAATGACCTTGAAACAAATAAGAGAGACATTTATGTAACACAGAATTATTAATTGCTTCACTGTTAGGCCACAGATCAAACTGAAACCACAAAGTAGCATCAGTCATTACCACAGTAGCCAATTCAAAGTCGGTAAAATGCTGTATTTCCATCAAATTTATTTATCATACTAATTATTCACAAACTGCATTGCCATGGAGACGACCCTCCTAAATTCACCTGAATTAATGAGGTTGGTAATTAACTTTCTTTAGCTCACTTCAAAATGATCCTTAGGTTTTGACATTTACTGATTGGATTCTGCAACCTTTGTATCATTTACTTTGGAGTAATCTGCTGCCACCTTTACACAACCTCCTGACAACTTTACTGAGTAGCCACAGACACCAGAGAATCGTTTTTCTCACAAGACAGTCCTGAGAGAAATAGGCACATAGTTGCATATACTCATACAGCCAGCCCATTTAGGCTATGCATCATTGTTGATATTTTTTAAAGGTTTATTTTTATTTCTGCCAAAGATGCAGAACTGTGATCAAAGCCAACAGTTGGGTTTTGGTCATCTGATGGTACAAAGCAGGGTGGGAATCAGAAAGTATCTTTAACTACCTCATTCTCAGTACCAATAAATGGTACATTCACCTGGAAAACCCAGTTGTCAAAAGGTGTTATCCAGGGCAAAGGAACACAAACGCTGCATCTGTTAAGTGCAGCGGTCTGACTGACATCAAGTTGAAGAGGTAATATAGCCACCGCCATTCATCTTTATGAGAAGAAAAATTCGGTGAGACAATACACGAGGCAGCTGCAGGGGTAGAGGCTGTTTCCATGGTTCCCTTCACTTCTGTTGACAGAAAATCTGCCGGCCAGAACAGTGACAGCAGCCGTATCAGGTGCCAAGAGGAAGAAGAGCATTACTATGACTTTATGACCTGTGGATATAGATTCATTCCTTCCTTCAACCATTGCAGCTCTTTACCAGTTGACACATCTGTTAAATTCTCTAAAGACAAACTTTTGGATCTTACACTTTATTTCATGTATCATGAACCATTATGGGCTAGAATGTAAAATAACTCTCCAGTTTAATCTTTAAACCGAGTGAGATAGATTGAAATAATTTGACAGTACAGCTGTTTACAACTACCTCGGTAATAACTTTGATTTTTAAGCACTATTCTAACTGCCTTTTATTAGTGGAGAGCATTTTTTAAGCCTTACACACAAAACTAAATTAAACTATCCTGAGGCTGTTATTCCATCTGTTCTCAACAGCACTGGATTTTTTTAAAAATATATATATACATGTAATATTGACTTTTATATATAAACATACACGTATGCACACATATATATACACGCACATGCACGCACTCAGATGACACACATTTGCTTATAATAAATTCTATACTGCAGTTTTCTGAATTTTCTGTCTCTTTCTTTCTCTTTCTCTCCCTAAATTTAGCAGCAAATGTAATAATGCTTGGGTAATATAATGATTTCATGTAAGTCATTCCTGCATGAATCTTACTTAATTTTAAAGTAGAAACATAAAATATTTATACCAAATAAGTGTGCTGTTTCTGCATTTCACTTCTCTTGGAAGATTTCAGGCAATTGAGGTTTGCATTCTTTTGAGAAACAGGGAAAACCTTTTTAGTTCAGCTGTACGAAAAATTTGAGTAGAGGATGCTGGAATGTACAGCCTTTCTACAATGGCAGCTCTTGAAAAAATAATAGTACATATATTTGCATAAATGTCTTCCTTTGTAGGAGTCTGTGTATCACTCAATGATAGGGGTTGGAAAGGACCTCTGAAATTCATCTAGTCCAGCCCACAGCCAGAGCAGGATCTCCTCAAGCAGCCTACACTGGACAGTGTCCAGAAGGGTTTTGAATGTCTCCAGAGAAAGAGACTCCACAACTTCTCTGGGCAGCCTGTCCTAGTGCTCCACCACCCTCACAGTAAAGAAGTCCCTCCTCATGCTTTGGTGGAACTTCCTATAATTCACGTTTGTGCCCATGGCCTCTTGTCCTGTCCCTAGGCACCACTGAAAAAAGACTGACCCCATCCTCCTGACACCCACCACTCAAGTATTTATAAACACTGATATGATCACTCCCCCAGTCTTCTCTTCTCTGGGATAAAAAGTCCCAAGTCCAGTATACACTTGGAGCCCACAGTTCCCCTCAGAAGTGAATCACCTACTACTATTACTGGCTCTTTTTTTCTTAATTGAACTAGTCCTGTCAAGGGCATAACTGACTCACCCTGGCAGACTCCCCCAATGTACCTTCATTTCTATACTCATTCACCCGGCCCTCAATTTCCAGAGCCCCACACCTGTTGTGCAATGGCAAATGGGAAGGCAAAGGAAGTCAGGAGGGGATTTGCCTGCCTCTACAAGGAGGGACCTGTTTCCATTTCCCCTGTCTCTTAGGTCCCCTCCCTTCTCCTGGTGGCAAGAAGGTAGAGGATCCTCTACTTCTCTTGGAGCCTCCACCTGCTGCCTTTTTCTCAGGGAAGGTACATCTCCCTCTCACACACTCTTACAGTTCTCTGTCTTTCCACCTCTTCCTTCAGCTCAGCCACCATGCTGAGCAGATCATTCACCTGAGTGCATCAAACACAGGCGTTGTCTCTGTCACCACCCATTACAAGTGCCGGGCTCTCTGGCACTCTCTGCAGTCTGAGACCTGGACACCTGCTTGTCTGCATGGGACCTCTGTCTGGATCAGAGGATTTCTTTTGGTGACAGCTTTCACCCAGGTTGAACCCACAGCTGGTCCTGCCCACACAACCAACTGCTCAAACTGTAGCACCACGCCCAGGTGCCTCACCATGCCCCCTTTGCTCCATCAAGCTCCATGCAGGGATCTGAGATCCCTCTGCTTCCAAAGGATGCGAGTGACTGTTGATGTGTTGACACCTCATTTAGATGGTGTCAACAACCCTAATGCCAGCTCTGACCACGCCACCTCTGCAGTCCACCCACAAGCTGCCAGTCCCCAGCACAGGCTAGCTACATTTCCCAGCTTCAAAAAGCCCCCAAAATAGCTCATTGCTGGGCCCTTTTTTTGCTGCAAATCCCTACCTGGTGCAAACATACCTGGTGCAAATGTACCTGGTCTCCTCAGCTCAGTATATAACTCAATAGCATCTGTTTCTGGGGTTTAACTTCATACTTAAGCTTAAGTGACCTCTATATTGAATCACAGTCTTAGCACCCTTGGCTGCTATAATGCAAAACCAAAAGTGGGTTTGGTTATAGATTTTACATCTCCTTGTATAAGTAAAATTGCCCAAATTCCCCATTCCCCATAGGAGGTTTTTGACCTATTGATTGCCTAGGATTCGTCAATTTTCCCCACAGTTTTTGTACTATGTTTGATCCTGGGTGAAACTTCCATAACACCTCTCTGCACCAGATCCCATCTGTCAAAGTTGAACAGATTTCCAGGCCCAAACAACAGTGCAGATCTAAGCACTAGAATTTGGTTGTAGTTGGCACCACTGCTAATACCCTTCCCTCACCTCTGCACAAGCTACGTAGACTGATACCTTAGAACCCAATGTAAACCACATAGGATTTTCTTGAGTTTATCAAAGCCTTACAGAATTAACCACCACAGATGTAAGAGCAAAAATGGTGTCTGATCATCTTTTGTCTAGATGGTTACAGACTGGCTCATTACAGCCAAAATAATATTTCACAGTGATGCAGTTCACAGCACTAATAGACTTATTGCATGCAAGGAGGGGACCCTGAACTGTTCCCACTGTCTCATCACCTTTGGAAATTGTCATGTTTAGTGGAAAGCATGTCCTTAAATGTCAACTACTTCACAGAATCACTAGGTTGGAAAAGACTTTTGAGATCGAGTCCAACCATACCACCATACTTGAAAGTACTTATGAGAAAACTTTTAGCCCAACAATGTGGAATGATCTGGACACTAACTTGATAACAACAGATTCTGGAAATGGTCTTTTTTCTTGGTATTCTTTTCAGTTGGAAAGTTTTCCCCATCCAAAATTTTTAACAAATAATAGTAAATCCATCCTACTGCAAAGTGTCCAACGATTCCATCTAACCCAGGATGAAAACTGATACTAAGAATTCACTACTGTTGTGGCCAGCAGTAGGTTTATCTGAAACAAACCCACTTGTGTTTTTGAGTAACACTATTCCTAAGAGCATCAGCTATCTGCCTGGTTTCTAGTCTGTGTGGCAAAAATGGACATATTTTCTCTCTACCCAGTAGAGACTCCAAACTGTCTGGCAAAGCTCAGTTACGCCTTCTCGTACATATCTGCCAGTTCCCACATAGTAAGCACCATCTACACTGGGCCAAGACATTAAATCAAAGTAATTCACTTGCAGGTTTCTGGAACATCCTTTATGACAGCTGCCACCCACTGAATTCTGCAATATAGGAATCACTGGTATTAAAGCACTGGCAAGCTTTTGATTGCTGCCAGAAGTGATAATGGTGGGCTGAGAGCTGATCAAATCTGTCTGCCAAAAACTAACTCAAATGGAAGTAGGAGCATTTGGCAAAAAAAAAAAAAATACCTAAGCAGTAGCTGAAGATTGTTCATCTATGTTACATGGAATCTCACAGCATAGATGACAACAGTCTAACTTTGGTGATCTTAACTTAAGAGCACTGAAATATCAAACACATTAAAAGTAATAGGTTTGTGGGGTGTTTTTTTTTTTTTTTTAAAGAAGCAAAGAAAAAGCTTCCAAAACACTGGGCCACACAATGTCTCGTTTATCCATTCCCCTTACTGTAAACCCACACTCCCAGGGTTTGCACCTCTTTAGAATCTAAGAGAAAAAACAGATACCTGAATCAGTGTCTTACGACCATTAACGTCCCAATAGATAGAGACAGTTTCTTCTGAAAGACATTTCAGCAGACTGCAGGGGCTAGATCTTGAGTTCTTCACCGAACTTCCAGAAGGTTCTGGCATTGTACACCTCCAGCTTTGACAACTTAATTTTGTTTTCTGGTTTTGTTACTAAAGGATAGGTGCCATAGCATGTCGCTCTGAGTTATCTCTGGGATTTTCCTACCAAAGACAGGTTGAGAAATTCTTCATTAAGAGATGAAAGCAAACTGGTTCATCCATCGTGACCACACCTAAGTGTGTTTGCACAACTAGATCTTCCTTTAAAATTGAGCCAGTTAAAAAAAAAATTGGAAATGAGGATTGAAATACATTGTGTCTGTGTAACAAAAATTGTATCTGACTGTTGTGTGTACGCCCAGGATGTCATAAACCAGATAGTGATGCCAAACACCAAACACAAACAAAATCAAAGCAGTTGTATCAAGTTCTAAATGCCTTTTTGAGATGGTCTAAAGACTTTAAATTTCTTTAAAAATTTGTTTCAGTTCATCTTGTGCATTCACTGCATGCAGATTTCTTGTACAGACATTCAGATCACATCTCCCACACAGGAAATATACGGGAGATAGAAGTGCTCACAGGAGAGCTGCTTATCTAGGAGAACAGAGGAAATGTTATCTGAATTCCAAGACATACTGATCTTCATGGTTTTTCAGGCAAAGCCCTCTGACTGCTGGCTCCCTCACATCCTGACTCCCGCCAAGAGGGAAGGCTTCCAGGTTTACGAGTCTGTCTTCCCTCCTTGGTTTCTATGTCATAGAATGCACCAGAAAAAAAAATATATTATATATATATATATATAATCTCCTTCCTTTTTAGGATCCCTCAGAGTTTTCTTGATGGGTCCAACAAGGCTCTGGGAATGATGCAGGTATGTTTTTCCAGGACTTTTAGCATATTCTTAGAACAAACTTTTCATATAAGTTGTTTTGAAGTTTGTCTCATTTTGTCTGTTCACTACAGGTATTCTATCTTAGTATGATTACTTGCTTTGCTGGTTCAAGTAAACTTGAGTTGTATATTATATGGCACTGCAGCAGTGATTTTCAAGACTACCTTTAGAACACTAGGTATTTGTCATGAAAAAAAAAGAACATTTAGGTGAGAATTACATGTTATGTTTCATTTTTGCCTCACATTGGGCCACCCTTACCAATACAAGAACTGCATTCCCAAACTTTCTTCAAAAGTATTGTCCCATTGCTATACTTACTGAGTTACATAGCCTTATTGTTACTGGACAAAATATATTGTTTAGCTACTATATACATCATAGATCTTTTTATTTCATCCCTTTGGACTACTTGTAGTCAGTTCAGTAATATATTTTTTAAGACTTTAAAACCAAAGGGTATGGCAGAGCCAAGGATTCATTGAAGTTTTAGAAGATTATTCCTCCCTCCAAACTGTAAGTGAATCTTTGTACACTTATAAATTAGGCAGAGATGTATGCACAAAAGTTTGCCTCCAGACTTCCTAGTCACTACCAACAGTGGCAATAATATGGCATAGCACCACAGATACTGTTGCCTTCATTAAAGTCAACTTACAAAGCCAGTAAGCTCACTTACTGAGTGTAAAAACCTGCTTTGAGTGAATCTGAATGTGATAGTCATGTGGTGCAACAATAAACACAAAGATTAGTAAAAAAAGTCCTCTCAAAGACAAACTTTCTCATGAGGCAGCTTCAGATACCTCTCTGTTTTCTATTCCTTATCCCATGGAATAATGCATAAAGGACTTGCATAACAATAAGTACAAAATGTTGCTAGACTTAACATGCCTTGTTTATAAACCTTTTGCATCTAAAACAAGAAAGGATACTACAACAAGCATCTTGTTTTTATCAGGTATTCATGTCGCAATTTAGACTTAGGATTTCAAACATGCAAAATTCATATTTATCTTAAACTAAGGAGAATTATTTCAAAACCTTTACATCCCAGAATCTCTTTTGTCAGCATTATGAAAGCTTTGGAGAGGAAAGACAGAGTTTAAAAAAAGAAACAACAAAAAAACCCCACCACACAACACCCTGCTTCTGAATACTCATTAACACTGCTTCAGTAAGTTTATTTTTCAGCAGTAACTTTTATATGCTTTCCTCACTTTATTTTTGTATTCACTTTAGATGATCCAGAACCTCGTCTTTGTAACTGGAATATACCCCAGTGAATCGTTTATGAGAACACAGTCCTTGCTCAGCTAACAACTGCCAAAACTGCTCTAACAAACCAGAGTGTCAGAAAAATGCAATTACTTTTATCACCAAACACCAATTAATTGTGCTAGTCATAACTAGACTTCGGATTAATGAACAATAACATTCTGCTACTGTAGAAAGGAACCTGAGTAGTGAAAAATACAAGCTCTAAACAACATGTAAGGAAACATGATTATGGTTTGAACCTTCTGCTATGCTATCCTTTGAAAGAAAACTGGACCCTGTTCCCTTTTCCTCACGAAACAGATCTATGTGCTAGTTTCTGGATGAATTTGATCTTTTGAACCGATCATGGTAAACTAGAGCTAGAAATAGGAGATAGGGTACTGCTGTTTCTGTTGGCATACAGGTTATGGATGCAAGAGCGGTGTTCTCTCTTCACATGTTCAAGATTTAAAGAGTTGTTAGGCTGGTCAACAGGTGGAGATTTTTCTCACAGGATATATTCTTTGGATTTATATATGTGATGGGGCAAAGTGAAGGCCTGGCCGTGGCTGTAGTGTGGGGCACAAGCCACTTTCCACAATGGACCTGCCATTAACCAGGAGAGGCTTTTGATTCCAAGCCAGCAGTAATCAAAATACACAGCTGGAAACAGCCTGGAAATACACCTACTGCTCCCCCAGTGCAGAATTCAGCATGACCTATTTGCTACACCTTAAACAATCAGTTGTACCTTTGTATTCACAAGAAAGGACAAGATGTCTCATTGATAATTATGTTTAATGAACAACAGCGAGTTGGTGACTGATTTCAGCTGAACAGAGTCTATTCCAACCTTGCCTCCCTGTTGCTGAGTGTGCAGTCACAGGCCCCGCAGCCTCATCCCCCATGCACTGCACCAAGCTCTGATCCAACCACTGTGTGATCCTGTAATGACAGACGACTCTGTTACCCTCTGTAACTGTAGAATCTTTGGGATTTGGATAAAAGTGTGATACAGACGAAGGTTATCACTGTGCTCCCAGCCATTCTTTTTTCACCCATTAAAAAAGCTATTTTACTGCAAACAGGCTTTCAATACACACAGTCTGAGCAATCACTTCACAACTAAGAATGGAAGTTATCCATGTATTTCTACCTCCTAAAGGCTAGAGAATTTTTCTCACAATAGCTACAAGGTGAGCCAGTATTAATCATCTCTATTTTACAGATAAAAAGCTTAAGCATAAAGCCCAGACAACTTAACATGAACACTTGCATTTATCTTGGTGGCGTTAAAACAAACTTTAAATTCAAAAGCCATGCTCAGGCACATGGATAATGTATGAAATAGGAAAAAAAGGAGAAAACCCAATACAAGAACACATTCTAAGCATGCGAAGTGTGGAGAAGGGATAGCTTTCTTGAAAGAATAAGTTCATAAGGACAACATGTTTTGTAAAGCCTAAAAGATTCTCATGTGTAATGTACAAGCAGCAGGTAATATCCCTGCACAAAAGCAAGTCAACGTTGTTCTTACAAACAGCACAGCAATTTTAACCTGAAACAGAGTACTATATGCACCAGAAAAGCTAAGGAAAAGCTTTCCTTTAGGTATTTGGGGTTTTAGCGTTCTATCCCAAACAGATTTTTCCCCCCTGTGTTAATAAACTAAAAAACATGGATTATTGTCATGCAATACCTGAAAACGTAGTTTTATTTATAATTCATAACGTATGGTGATTGAGTTCCAAGTCATTACTGATCTCAAGCAGAAATAATTATGATCCGTATTTCAGGTAACATCTCCAGGTAATGGAACACAGACAGGATCTGTCAAGTGTAGTTACCTTTTCCTGTCATCCTCTGGGATGCACAGGCACGTATTGTTTCAGTGGTTACAGAGAAAAGATGTGTCCCCAGTGCTACTGCTGGAACTGAAAGGCTGAGGGGAGCAGAGTGGTGGGGCAGCCCAAGCCCACATGCAACACAATGACATTCTGCTCTATGGCCTGAGGCCAAGTACAGCGATGGGGACTTACAAACCTGAGTCTCTGACAGCACGAGGGTCTCAAATCAGGTGGAAGAGACACGTTCCACAGCCTTTCACTTCAGTGAAATGGCACAAGGAACTGACAATTTCAGGATGTCCACATTATGCGTATTTCCACTTTTAAATATTTATTCTATTTATTAGCACGTCTCAGAGACAGAAGTGCAGGTCACATTGGGTTTCCTTAGTTACTGCCATTGAAGGAAAATAACACAGTATTTATCTTCTGTAGCATTAAGCATGATGTCACTTCCACTGCTGCACGTCTGTATTGTGGGAATAATAAGCTCTGAACCAGAGCTTCTCCTTGCTTTATTTTTGCACCTCCGTATCTGTCTCTAGTTTCCAGACATACCCAGGCCATTCACTATAGAACTGAAAATACTGAAAGATGATCTGTAAGATATCCAGGCCTGACAAGTCAGGAATATGCTCAGCCACACAGCTCGCTCACATTCAGTCAGTGGGGAGGGGAAGTTTTGGGTTTTTGGTGTGTGTCCCCGCATATTTTGCCTGTTTTCATGCTACTAGAAATACTAAGAGCCCTGAATTAGTTGATGACAGATTCTCTGTCTCTCATATTTCATCAGCAAGTAAAAAAATGAAGGGTAAAGAGTGTGCAAGTGACGTAATGTGAAGTGAGCTCATTGCAGTGCTTGCAATTCAGAGGGCATTAAGCTATTTGGGGGGTTATTTTTGCTTCTTCCTTGATCAGTTTGCTATAAAGAATTAAAAAGCCAGTAGCCACTACACATTCCTGACAGATTGCATTGTAGGTGCTTTACTTACACAGCTATGAAGACCAAGAGAAGCACAGAAGGAATTAATTGCTGGCAAATACATTTTGTCTCCTCACTCCCAGAAGAGAAAAGAAGGGAAGAATGGAAATCACAACTGTCTCACAATACAAATAATATGTTTATTAGGTAACTGAATATAGATTATGATTTTCATCTAGTTAGTCAAAATTGTTTTCTTTATTAGTCTTTATGTCCTGAACCTGTCACTTATTTGCCTGCCCAGAGACACTCTTTATCACTGGGTAACAGACTAATGTTACAAATTTACCTGCCTATGTGAGTGAGAGGACTGCAGATAACAGCACTGCACCATCTCTCTACCTGAGCCAGAGGAAGTGTGAATAATAGAAAATATTTGAGAATTCAGGTACTTAGCCTCTCCCTGTAGAGTAACCAGAGAAAGCCCAGCAGCATGGAGAGCGATGCCGATGAGGAGAGCATCGCGGCTTTGAAGTGGTGTGGTCTGCCCTGCTACACTGGCAGCTGTCAGAGCAGATTTGCTTCTTTTGTGCAAAGAATTTTTCTCTCCCTATTGCCCCTCTCTGGGAGGCATTCAAAGAGCAGACAGTTCTGTCAGGGGGTTTTCCTCCCACCGCTGACAGCTACCTATGTGTCAGCAAGAAGGCATGGCTAGTGTCTGCCATTCACTAAACCTGAATTCCTGTTAATAAATCAACAGTGATATACAAGGTTGAGCAGAAGATTCATTGTGTGCTGTCTGGAAATGCAGGGGGATATCAAGTAGTGACTACAAGAACAAAATAAGAAAAAATAGAAATGTTTCAGAATTTTCTGCAATATTGATTTGAGTTTTTAAGTTGAAGCAGGGGAAAAAGCCTTTTTTTCCAGGAAATCAGGGAATTGGCTCCTAAAATGTGCTTTGAGCTGATATCAAGCATTACAAATAAAAACTGAGAATTGTCAATGAGGACACATACACAGAGAACTGAAGAAGGGATGGAAACATATCTGCATGAACAGAGTCAGGTTACAGACAATTCTTCAGCTCTCTGATATCTTTGTGATGATGCTGGGATGTTTTATATCATAGTATCAACATCAAGATAAGGAGCCTAATTTGAAACCATTTTAAAGGTAAAGTAAGCTTTTATAAAACTGTATCTAGCAACACTGATGCCTTCTTTCCATTTCCCATCCCTTCTCCTTCAAAAGAGCTACTTAGAGCTCTGCTTTGGACTGCAAAAAGGAAAGAAAATCACAAGTATTGGGTGTTAGTGTAATAACTCCTCAATATGTTTAGGATTCAATAGGCACATGCCTAGGGCAAAGGGATGCTTTTAAAAACAAACTGAAAAGCTTTACTAGCCTCTGTCTTCAAGTATTTGGTTTTGAGTCAACCTCTTTCCCTCAAGTTTCTGTACACGGTTATCTTGCACAGGGCACAAGAGCTGGACCACTTCTGCAGCTGCCTTCTGCATTCCATTGTTAATGTTAGTGCATCATGGAAATCACGTTAGATGTGATTCATACAGAGAATACTTTTTGATGTCAGTACTTCTGGATGTATATCAAAGTCATGATAGACTCTCTAACGAGTTTACTCCAATAAATGAAGTCATTACCACCACATAACTGCTCATCTTCCCTTAAACTGATTTCAGCTTCATTCATGTTTGGATCTGACTTTTTACAATTCCAGGCCAAGAGTGATGTGACATCTGCTGGAACCAATTCCTAACTACAAAACCAATAGCAATGCAATGTTAGTCCAGATCTTTCATAAGACAGGCACACTACTGAAAAGATGCAATAATATTAATTAAAAAAGGCCAACTGTTTTCTTAATGAACGCTTCTCAAGACCCATTTTAGCTTCAAACAATGCTTCCCTAGGAAGTTGTATTGGAAGCACAGCTTGAAGGTCGAGAACCTGTAAGCAGCGTACGTAAAGCACAAGTTTGGGCATAAAAGCAGCTGGACAGTAGCAGATCAGACTCCATACACACTAATTCACTCTGCAATGCTTGCACTCTGAAAAAGTACAGTAAATTAACTCACAGAAACCATGGTGCATTTGTGAGAATACTTGCAGTAGCCAAGCTATCTTTTTTTTAAAATATAAATTACATATTATCTACACTCTTCTGCAAGTAGCTAGATTTTGAAGCTATCTGAGAGCAAGAGCCACCCTGATTCAGGAAAACATGCTTGATTCAGAAGGAAACACTTCAACAAAATCCAAGAAATCTCAGTGCATAAATCAATGCTTTCTCAGAGACAGCAGGCTGAAGAATCCTTAAACACTTTCTGAGTTATGACCACAGGATATCCAGTCAGCCACCTATTAATCAAGCCATCAGCAGTACCATTGTGCATTGGGTTCCAAACCAAGGGAGTTTTGTTGGGTTTTATTTTTCAGTATCAAAAGTACTACTTTTAGCTTCACCAGAAACTTTCTAATGAGGACATCAAGGAGTCCTGAGGAAGGAGACTAACCCACTAAATAAGCAGCCTATCTGATGAATTTAAGGCAAAATGGATGAAGCACAGCAATTCCTTGCTTTGGTGGAAACAAGTTGAACATGAAGCAGAGCAGTGAGAATATTGCATCAGCACAGCCCAAAGGATACTGAGAAAATTGTAACTAAAAGGCAAAACAGGAGTAAAGCTTGTTAAGACCTGAAAAAAATACATACCTCCTCCCTTTGCTTTTCAAGTACCTTGAAATTTGCTTTCATGTGCCTTTTCCTTTGCTCTTACGGCTTGATATTCAAACCTTGCAAGTAAATAAGGAGAGCAGCCACTCTAAGATTGACACAGTTTCTTTGATAAAGAGCAAGTTGTCAAAACTATGCACAGAAGCCCTAAGGTAGAAAGGAAAGAGCTTTCAATCATAGTGATAAATAAAGTCCTTGACACAGTCTGCGTACAGGTCCAGCTTTAAGCCTGCTGGGGTTTTACTCCATGTATTTTTGGCATAGCCTCTTCAGTGTATTACCATGATTTACATCAAATCAAAATGTCTCATTCACAATCAATGAAAAATAAAAACAGGTGAGGTTAGAAAAGAATCCATAACAAATTTCCATGCTAAACAGATGTGACTTGCAGTGTTACAGTACAGGCTAAATGATATTGTACCTTCCTGCAACGAAAATTGAAAATGCAGGATAACTGTAGCTACCATTGCCATAGTAGCTGTTACAGTCCCAGGTTTGAAGCATGTGGTCAAAAGGCCATCTCCATGCCTGCTTGCCATGCTGTTGGTCCTGTAAGACACCCCTTCTGTCATGGTCCAATATTCAGGTGTGACAGGTGGAGGATGGATTTGTTTTTTTGGGATTTTTATCACATGCAAAGCCATGAACACACTGGGTTGGGGTTTTTTAGCAGAACAAATCTTTCTGTGCTCAAGTTCAAATCTGGGCATTACAGAGCTGATGCCACCAGGTGCTGCTTAGTATGTAAAATGCCAAAGACAGAAATTCCCTCTTAATGCA
Source organism: Gallinula chloropus (assembly GCF_964237585.1). Lineage (NCBI taxonomy): Eukaryota > Metazoa > Chordata > Aves > Gruiformes > Rallidae > Gallinula > Gallinula chloropus. The sequence continues at coordinate 81,966,819 of NC_140088.1, forward strand.
TACCAGTAACTGCTATTTGGAAGTGTTGTATGCTATTATAAATATTAACTCAAGAAGTTATTTCCTAATCTTCTACTGCATGTCAATACCTAGTATTGTTCAGGTAAAAGCTCTAATGTATTTCTTCAGGTTCCATGGAAAATTCAAGGAGAACCCTGAAGAACCCCTACTGGGTATGCATATCAGCATACACAAACAGATTTGGTTGTTTATAACTTAGAATTCAGTTTTGAGTTTGCTCTTTGTTGGTCTGGACTATTTTTCAACAGATGCTGGTTACTGAAGGAACACAGTACCAGAAGATTTCTGCCCATTTTCCTCTCCTACACATCCTGGCCAGATCTTACAATCAATGTCATATAAAACATGTAAGGAACAGTAAAAGCAAGTGTTTTACTATTCCATAAGCTCTAACAAAGAAACACAGCCCAATACTCACCACAGCCATCTTTAGCATTAGAAATCCTGCTTTCCAAAGGGAAAGATGACCTTTTATTTCTACTGACAAATGAGATGGTAGTACATTTCCAAACCACCTACTCCACGCAGATACCACTTAAGCATCCACCCTTCTGAATGCAAGACTAGCAAAAAACCCATAACTGATATATTTCACAACTACAGGAAAGAGATCTGAAGCTCCACAATTTTGTTGTATTTGCCTCAGATGCAAGATGATTAATTTCTTAAAGTTCCAGTCTTTTGTATGTAACTGGAGGTATTTCAACCATTCAATTATTTCCTATTCTTTTCCATTTCCTGATTACAGTAGAAACGCTTTGAAGACTGTTAGTGGTTCTTCTGTGGCTCACAATAACTGTACACAAAATTTTCAGGCAGACTAGACATACTGCTGTATTTCATTTGCTTTTTCAAGCAATCATGGAATCATCATAGAATGGTTTATGTTGGAAGGGACCTCAAAGATCATCTAGTTCCAACCCCCTTGCCATGGGCAGGGACACCTTCGTTAGGCCAGGTTGCCCAAAGCCCCATCCAAGCTTGAACACCAATAGGGATGAGGCTTCCACAACCTCTCTGGGAAACCTGTTCCAGTGCCTCACCACCCTTATAGCAAAGAATTTCATCCTAACATGTAATCTAAACCTACCATCTTTCAGCTTGAAGCAATTGCCCCTTGTCCTATTACTACACAATGAAGTGATTAAATATTCTTGTTAAATGTAAACTACTTTTGGATGATAAAGATAATTGAAAGAGAAAAAAGATATGCACAAAGTCTCATAAAAATCCAATCCTTCCTTTAGCATTTGACTTACTGTCTTTGCAGTGAGATGTAGATGCTATTCAGTAGACTAACATTTTTGTTTCTATCACTGTGACTTGCCAGCGTTAAATAAAACACAGAAGGGTTTTTCCTGATTACCTCCTGCGCAAAACAGAAAAAAAAACCTAGGAAGAAAATGCAGAAGAAATGGATAATCAGACCTAATAAATTCAGACAATTTCTGTCCCCTTGTTTTCACTGCATAAATTTACAATACCATAAAAAATTTTACTTTCTGCGCATTCACTTCACAGCTCTTTTTTTACAACAGATCCTGTATCCAAGAATAAGACAGTTATACCCAGGTTGGCTGCAAGTGCCAAGACTAATGTCATTTTCTCTTCATACAGCAAGGCAGCATAAGGACAAGTAAGGGCTTCACACTGCAAAAGGTTCACGTTATGGAAGTTCTGGGCAGTACTGAATGGTGGGTGCCAGAAAGTGACATCCTGAGAGAGTGTCACAATAAGACACATGCAGAGAAGTAGTTTGAGTAACTTGCAAGTTGGATTCCTTTCCCCATCACTTTACAGGTCTTACTGCAGCTTCAATTAATAATAGAGTCTAAAAAAATATCAGAATACATATTGCTGGGAGAATTCTAAATTAAGGTTAAAGCCACCAGATTTAAAATGTATAATGTCTTTCTGTTTACATGGTTGGCATCGTTTGACATAGCAGACACTCAATTCTGAAACAAATTTTTACCTTCATGTCTAACAAGTGTATCCAGTTATCTTGCATTTGTCTCTCAGGGCTTTAAGCGCTTCCCCCATCACAAAGGGGTTGCCATGACTACTGTTCCAGATAAGGTCCATTGGATTGCCCATTACAGGAAACTTTATCACTTTTCAGATGCTACAAGCCTACACACTGGAAATTCCCTCCCTGCTCTTTCCTCTTTCCTCCCACCACACCCCCGCCTCAGCAGGCTTCCCGCTGAAGCTGAATGGCAGCATCTTCTCCACCGTTAGCAAAAAGAGGAGGCTGGATTACACCTCCAGCACTGTTCTCAGGCTGACATCACAGAGGGGATGTGCCTCAGAGCAGATCTCCTGCCTCAGGCAGGGAGAAAAGGTAAGCAGAGATGTCTGTCTTGATCCCAGGCATTACAGAACCACTTTGCATAGAAATCCTGACAAAATCAACTTACCACTTTCAACCAAGTTTCACAGGGACCAGAGGTCTCACTGACTCTGGATTTACATAAATTTCATAAAATTTGGTAGCTGAATCGAACACTCACAGTGTCTCAACTACCAGAGGAAGAGTTGGGCACCTCCCATCACTGGGCAGATAGTGCGTGAGCTTGCGGGCACTGCCTGGGCTGGTTGCTGGCAGTCCAGGCTTCATCAGTCCAGTCTCTCCAGAAACAACATGAGAAATGTGGAGAGAACTCCCACTATCTGAGGTGTGGACTGAAGGGAAAAAGATGCTAGGTGGAAACACTGGAGTTAAGGGACACAGAAAAGCAGGGGGCGGGGGAAAAAGGCGCTCACAAGGGCAACTTCATCATAGGATGTTGTTCAGTGAGGAGCTACAGAGGGATGTACAGAATTGTTTTCCAGAAGTTCAGCTCATTCAATTTACAGTTTGTTCCACATGAAGATAGGTATGTCCTTCCAAAAGTCCAGCTAGATAACAGATAAAAAGCCAACTAGATAATAGGATAGCCACGCTTACCTTAAGCTGTTTACTCAGAATCAGGTAGGAAAAGGATCTGACACCTTAACCCCAATAATCCTTCCATAGGCATCTCAGCAGTTATTGGTTCTCTTTGAGGGTCAGCTTTTGGTTTTAACTGAAACATAAATCCTGAGAGATCCTTACATACCCACATATTCGGTTTTGAGCATTTGCATTTTCCAACAGGAAAAAAAAATGCACAGATATTCCTGACAGTTTCTAACAGTACCTTTTCCAAAGACCTTGGCATTTTTGCAGGTAAATTGAGGCTACAGGCTTGGATTTTTTTTTTCTGTCCTATAGCCATCAAGAAGCAATGCAACTTCTCAGTAAAACAAAACTTACAAGTCATAATGACTTTAAAAGGATCATAATTGAACAAATATTTAATCAACTGGAAGATAACGTGGTGCTTTGCTGCACAATGAGCATAAAGAATGGAACAGTTGAATAACACTTGGTTTTAGTATTAGAGGACATATTTTGATGACGTCACACAAATGTCCCACAGTATAGCTGTCTTCCTGAATGACCATCTTCATAGCTTTCACCTATCTTGTCCAGGGATCTTAGGGATTAGAATCTCACACCGTCTCATAAATATATCAACATTTACTGAATGAATTCCACACACAAGCTCAATATTACACAAGTGTCACCCTCCCCTAACACTTCCCAAATACCAGCTTTTAACAACTACTTCAGTCTAAGATGTTAATAATCATGCAGCTCTGAATGAAGTCTTGCATGCATTCAGAGTTTTATGAGCAAAAATGTAGGGATTTGGTAGACTTACTCCCTTCCATTGTCATAACAACAGCATCTCTGAAATGTTTTCATTATTAGTCATCCCATCTGAAATTCCCTTGAAACTATCTCTCCAGACATGTTCAAAACTGGTTTTAATTAGAAAAATGCAGTATTTTTGCTGAGGATTTTTTTTTGCCTCAGATGTGCACAGGTGTGCTCCATAGTTTCTTAAACAATGGAATGAATTACTGTCACCCTTGCTGACACTTTAAGGTCACACACTTTAAAGCAAGGCTTTGGGAAAAAATCTGTCCTAATTATATATATATTTTTAAATCTACTATTCACGAAGTTGCAAGCATCAATCACTTTGTCATCAACAGAGTAACTCCAGTATTTGCCAGGTTTATCCTAGTGATTTGAAAGTATTCTATTCTGGTAAGTTCTTAAAGAGCAAGCTGGGGTGACAGAAAATTTTGGTTGTGCACCTGGAGAAGTTCCACTCTTTCACATCCATGCAGCCCTTCAAATTCATATTTCTGTGCATCAAAACAGAGGACACAATTGTAGGACAACCATTTCTGCCTTGGACTGCCTGAACAGTTTGGCCACTGACTAGTAGCTAATAAGGTTTTAAGCTTCAAGAGCATAATCACAATCCTCTGAGCAGCTGTCAGGGCAGATCCGTTCCTCTAAAGGGCTGGGCAACTTCAGCAGAAATTCCAGAAATGTGGGGTTTTTTTGAAAGACTCCCTCATAAACCCCAAACTGCATCACATTCTGATTTTCCAGCTGTTCAGGAGCATAGAACCAACCATTATGAAACATGGACCCCCCAATAGTATCCTGTATTCTTGGTTCCATTGTAATCAAAGAAAAAACAAGGAGGTAACTGTTTGCTTGGAATTCACAGTTGAGAGAACTGATTAAAAAAATATTTTAAAAGAGAAAAAAGAATTTTAGATCCATTAAAACAAAACTAAAACCTGTGTTTTCCTATCTCCTTGAGCATTGTGGGCTGCCATCCTACAACACACAGAGGAAAAATGTCATAAGGTCAATCAGTCTAAGGATCAGCAGTATAGAATCATAGGGGCTGGAAGGGACCTTGAGAGATCATCAGGTCCAACCCCCCTGCCAAAGCAGCTCCCCAGCTCATACTGCACAGGCAGCCGTCCAGACGGGTCTTGAATATCTCCAGAGATGGAGACTCCACAACCTCCCTGGGCAGCCTGTTCCAGGGCTCTGTCACCCTCACTGTGTAAAAGTTCTTCCCCATGTTGGTGCGGAACTTCCTGTGCTCCAACTTGCAGCCATTGCCCCCTGTCCTGTCTCCACAGAGCACTGAAAAGGGGCTGCCCATTTCCCCCTGCATCCCATACTTAAGATATTTATAAGATATTTATTTATATTTTAAGATATAAAGGTGCTGGCCCTTTCCCCCTAAATCCCATACTTAAGATATGTATAAACATTAATAAGGTCCCCCCTCAGTCTTCTTTTCTGTAGGCTGAACAGTCCCAGCTCACTCAGCCTTTCCTCTACCTAATGCATGTCAAGTCTTTCGCCTGTACAACTTTTGATGTTCACATGTAGGTGAAAGGAATCACATGTCTGCCATAGCTATGTCCAGATGCACACATGCCATCAGATAATCTGCTTCTGAAATTTTCTAGCGCAGGCATAGAGTGAGGAAAGCACTTTTAAACCCAGATTTTAAACTGCTGGGGGTGGCTAACGAAAAGGTTTTAAGCAATTCTGTAACTAACTTGTTCAATTGACAAAAAAATGCCGAAGAAATGACAAAGGATCCATTTTCCTTAATAACAGAGAGTGATCCTGTCACTATACACATAAGTATTAAAACAAAGTCTGCCAAATCAGTAAGTGTTGTTTCTTCACCACTCTCTGAATAACAAACGCATCGGAAGAAGAAACATCAGGGCCTACAGTCATATTATGTTATTAATGATCCTGCTAGCTTAATCATGCAAGACACCGTAATAGCTGTTCTACTTAGTGTAGAGCAGTCTTCTAGGAAAGAAGTAGAATTTCTGGCGATTATACTGAACAACTCCTGACTAATCATGTTTTGTATCAACGTGGTTTTGTCAAAGCGAGCGCGTGGGTGCTCCGAGATTGTCAAAAAACTGCTTGAGACTATAAAAAAAAAATTACAAGAAAAACATACATATCCCACACACCCATCAATCCTACATGATGTATGACATGTTATCCTTTGCTTTCGGTAAAATCCCAGCCAGAAGTTCTGAGTAAAGTGCTCCCTATAAACTCAGAAATCACAGAAGGTTAAATTGCTACAAGTTCCTCTTTATATCTTTAAAATATGTATGTTGGGCTCAGTAAAGAATGAATAGGGGAATTCTAAATACAAGTAGGTTTGAATACTTCCAGAACTACTGTTCTATCCTCTGTCCATACACACAAGAACATTTTTGTACACACTGATTATTTTAACTAAGAACACTGTGAATCATAGAATCATAGACTGGTCTGGGTTGGAAGGGACCCCAAGGAACATAAAGTTCCAACCCCGCTGCCACAGGCAGGGCCACCAACCTCCAGGCCTGGATTTACACAAGGCTGCCCAGGGCCCCAAAACCTGGCCTTGAACACTCCCAGGGATGGGGCATCCACTACCTCTCTGGGCAGCCTGTTCCAGCACCTCACCACTCTCTCTGTAAAAAACTTCTCCCTAATATCCAATTCAAACCTTCCGTCCTTTAGCTTTAATCCATTCCCCCTTGTCCTGCCATTGTCTACCCTTTAAAAAAGTTGATTCCCCTCCTGTTTCTCTGCTCCCTTCAGGGACTGGAAGGCTGCATTGAGGTCCCCCTCACAGCCTTCTCTTCTCTAGGCTGAACAAGCCCAGCTCCCTCAGCCTCTCTTCGTAGGGGAGCTGCTCCAGCCCCCTAATCATCTTCGTGGCTCCTCTGAACCCTCTCCAACAGTTCCACATCTTTCTTGTACTGTGGGCCCCGGTGAGCTTCCTTCTGATGTGTATGAGTTATAATACACCTGTATGGGCTCCATTGATTCTTTGCATCATCAAAGCTGTTTCCTGAAGTAACAGTTAATTCTGACAACTGCATGCATAATCCTATCTGGAATATTCCACTATTACACTTAAGTAATACACACATGGTGTACATACATACACCACATAAAGAAGCAAAAATCACCCAACTAAGTTCCATGTTACAGCAAATCATGGCAACTGCAGCTAGTTTGTTCTACTCTCAGGAAACAAACAAGACAGCATTCTGACCACTCCTTTTGTCATTCAAGTATGCCCAAAAATTCAATTTCCTTAGAAGATTAAGGGACAGGCACATAGGATCTTCCCATCTTTTACATGCCAAGGTCTCTCAGACATTTAACATAAGAGAGGAGAGTGTGGCCATGGTGTGGGTAGGCATATGGTATGCAACTATCAACTGGACAGTTTATCATGCAGGAAGGTTATATGGACCCAAGTCTATCTACAAGTAAAATGAAATCAGGTTAAGATTCCATACCTTAATCCCGCAGCCTCACTTCACAGATCAAAACAACGACACACGGGCTTTACTAGGTTGCTCAAGAGTTCAGTGCCCCAGAACAGAGCAAATATAAAGGGCAGAACCTGAACTCTTGTCTTATTGACATTTCTGTTAGGTGTTAAAAAATTCTCTGATACTACAGAATTATGGTAACTTTCAGGAAGCATAGAGGGTTTGCCCTTTGAGACTCCAGCAAGAGAGCAATGCTGATTCAACAGGAACAGCATTAAAATAAAATCTTTACAACCAATTTCATTGGTTTCACAGGCATATTGTTCTCCCCTGACAGGACCCCAAATGTTTATGTATTTAATGCTTTGCTCAGAGTTAAGAGAATTTGTCTACTTTGTGAGACACGGATCTTTTTTCACGCAGGAACAAAATGTCCCAATTAATGCATTCTTAATAGTTTAGCAGTGAGTTTGATGACAGAAGGTTCATGGCCTCTAAAGCAGGATTGAAAACCTGGAGAGGGGTTGCAACTTTAATTTTGCAGCAAATACAAAGGCTTGGGTAGCTCTCACTTTGTTATCATAAGCTATTTTAAAAGAATTTAGAATAGAAACTGTTCAAAGATGCTTCTCACTTTCCAGAAAACCAGTCAGATTTCATACTTTCCATCAAATCTGTCACATTGAGAGGTGAATTGTAGGTACCACATTGGATTACTTTATTCATATCATGCTACAGCTCATTGTGATATGACAACACATTATAAATGAAGTTAACAGCACTTGACATGCCAGATCACCTCTATCCTGTTGCAGTTCAGAGATTTCATTTTAGTTTTTACTCCTACACAGTACATAGGATCATGATTCAATCCTAGGCTTGCAGATTGGAAAGGTCCTCAGAAACTTTCTAGTCCAAAGGCAGACAAGGGGGAACTACAGGGTCACACAAGGTGTCTCAGGTCTTCATGCAGTCAGAACAGAGGACAGACACTGTGCAATCTGCAGCAATCTGTCCCAGTGATTGACTATTCACCAACTAGAAAAAGGGTTTCTAAACATCCAGCCTGACCCTTGCATTTCAACTTATGCTCTTGTCTTCCATCCTCCCCCCATACACCACCATGAAGATTCTGGGTCCATGTTCTTGGTGATCTCTTTGTAGGAACTGCACACTGCTATTAGGTGTTCCCCCTGTGACGGTTTGCTTCCCCTGTTTCCCCCCATGTTTTCCTGTTTATCCTGTTTACATGGATTGATTGATAACCATTGGTGCTGATTGTGATTTCTGCATCCGTCTCACAGTTCAGGAAGACAGATAACAACACAATAGCCAAGGGTTATCTACGCTAATGTGCCCACCAAACACTGGTCAGTGTCCCCTGGCATATACGGGTGGTGTGTAAATATGACTATGAGGCAATCATCTTACTCCATAAATAGTGAGCAGTCCAAGAGCCCTTAGAGCTCTCCTGAGACGACAGCGGGCTGCACGTCAGGATCTCCCCTTGAAAGGGACGCCTTTCAAGGTTACTCCTCGAGGTCAAGAGAATCCTTGCCGCAACAGATCCGCAACAGATCCTCGGTAAGTGAGTTGGGAATAAGTGCACGAACATTTGTGATCTTAGCTAAGAAATAGAAAGGATTGATTGTATATGTAATCCTTTAGACATAAACCACTGACCAAGTCTGGGACTAAGACTGAATCCAACCACACCTGGGCTCCTCTCTGAGAAGGAGTTTAGAAAGCAAGGGGATTCTTTCTGAACCTTGTGACTCAACGGGAGGGTCTCCCTGATAGATTCATCTGACCCTGTTCTCTATGCACTAACTAATCAAGATTACCTTACCATTGAATCTTAAACATTGTCACATTTATTACCAAACACCATTACACCCTTTTGTTTATATCAATAAACATATTATTGCCTCTCTCTTAAGAGTGAAGTGCATCCCTCTGATCTATCCCATCTGTGACAACTGGGAGCTGCATCTACCTTAGGAGGTAGTGTAGACTAATAGGAAGAGATCAACAAAACTAAATAGCTGAGGTCTATGCAGCACACACCAGGACTGTTTTATTTTGGACATCATGCAATGAACTTCACGCCCAGTTGTAGCAGGAGTGCATTATATGAGCTCCCAGGTTGTATCATCCAGTTTAATTTTATCTCAAAGAGGTTCATTGCGTAGGCCAAGATTACAGAGAGATTCAGCCAAGGCTCAGCAGGGGTAAGTGAGCAAGAGATGCGCTTCAAAAAACACACACTCCTGAGCCAAGCCCAGACATTAATACCCAACTTCCCAGGTGTTCCCTCATTATCTTTATTTCAGTAGCAAGTGATTAAGTAATTTCATTACACTTTTGTAAGTAATTTGGACCTAAGGGAGATAAAAGACTTCTGCTGTCAACATACAGAGTAATAATAATAAACATTGCAACTGCTTTTCAGGGTGCTTGTAGAACAGAATGGATTTTATAGATCTGAAGCATTTGAATTCTCTCCCATAATGTTATCAAGTATTATCAGTATATTAATTATGGGGAAAACCCAAAACCAGTTACTAGAATAAAGGAAAGAGTGATTTTGGTATTTGAATCCTTTACTTTAGCTACTTATTTCACTTTATTTTTTTTTATATTGACAGTCTACTTATGTACTTCCATGTACCTGGAAACTGCATATTTTTTAGTTATTGAAATTCCTACTACACATGAAGATATACATATATATAGTTTTATTATTCTTATACTGACAGCTTGCTTTGCCATTTAAGTTAACAGATGTACATGTAGGAGAAAATACTTGTTCCCAGTAAAACAGATAAAGAGCTTATCATTGTATTCAAATGATGCATAAGACCATGAACACTATTAAAGAGCAAAAGAAAAATAACTTTTTAGATTTGTAAAGTACATATGTGAAAAATAAAGAATTGGTTACACAGAGATTGAAAATCTCAGTAAAACAGTGAAAGGTGTCTGCTGGAAGTAGAAGGGAAAAATTAAAAGATCTGTAAAACAAGCTCGTCTGGACTGTGTGAAAGAAGCCAAAAAGAAACTGTGTGGCCAATTTGGGGGAAGGGGCAGGAGGGGGAAGACAGGCTGAAGTTAATTGAGATTTATGACTTGAATCTAAATTAACACTTTGCATCAGTTTTCCATAAGATTTATGGCATCTAATGCAGCGTTGGCAAAGGTGTGAGGGCAAAAAGTTTGATATTTCATTTTTTATATTCTCAATAATGAGAACAAAATGCAGAGGATTTTACATCTCCTGACTACATCACATAATCTCCAACCCAAGACACTAAAAGAACTGAGTATAACTGCATTCAGAAATACAAAGGGCTGGAGCAGCTCTCCAATGAAAACAGGCTAGTGAGATGGGCTTGTTCAGCCTGGAGAAGAGAAGGCTCCAGGGAGACCTTACAGTCCTTTCCAGTACCTAAAGGGGGCTTACAAGAAAGCTGGAGAAGGACTGCCTACAAGGGCATGTAGTGACTGGACAAGGGTTAATGGGTTTAACCTGAAAGAGGGTAGATTTAGATTCAATACAAGGAATAACACTCTTCACTGTGACAGTGATCAGGTACTGGAAGAAGTTGTCCAGAGAAGCTGTGGCTGCCGCTGGATCCCTGGCAGTGTTCAAGGCCAGGTTGGATGGGGCTTTGGGCACCCTGGGCTAGTGGAAAGTGTATGGCAGTATGGTTGGAACTAAATGAGCTTTGAGGTCCCTTCCAACCCATTCTATGATAATTTAAAGATCACATATTAAGGCTATTAATAAATCTATCAAATTAGGAGCTAGGCACAGTATTAGTGAATAGCAAGTGCAGTAATGATAGCTGAAGAAATGAGATGTGTCCAGGCAGCTGTATGCCTCACAACATGACCTCAGTAATAGGCAAGGCTCAGGGACAGTGTGCACAGAAACATTAATTATACATACATAGAAGTACAAGAGCATCCTGCTTCTGGGGTCAGGGACAACATATCAAAGGGCTGTCCCTTTTCCTTTGGTGACCTTGGGCAGCCCAGTGATCACCAGACCTGCTTGTCTCCGGTACTGCAGCACAGGGCATCGATGAGGAAGGCACTGCCCCTCCTGGCTGTGGTACTGCACTTGGCTCCCATCCCACATTCCCTGACCTACCAGCCAGTCCCCACTGCAAGTTCGGTTATTACAGTTAAAGTAAAACCACAAAGTATTTTAAAAGTACTTTTGTTTAGTGTGTGTTAACACACTAAAGATAAAAAGGGGGGAGGAGGAAGTGAAACCACAGATATATTACGAAAATTGTGAAAACGCATGTCTCAAGGACCCAAAGGTTGAGCTTTGCATTTTAGAGATTTCTCTAGGAACTTAAATAAGGACATGATATTTTAAAACACACAAAATAAAAGTACCAATAAGTCACACACAGTTGCAGCTGTGATTTAATCTCAGCATTCTGGTAACTTTCTATTTTTCTTATTGTACCTAGATATTTGATCCGTACCTAGATAGAATGTACAATTGTGCTTTCCTCACCAATGTTGCTTGATGACTTACTGTGGCAGGTGAAGTCTGTTGCCTTCTGAATAATAGCAGTGTTCTATCAAACAGCATACTGTGACTGGTAAGAACTGGATAAACTTTACAGGTGAATTTAGGCACCACGGAATCACAGAATCATAGGGGTTGGAAGGAACCTCAAGACACCATTGAGGCCAACCCCCTGCCAAAGCAGGTTCCTTAAGACAGGTCACACAGGGAGGTATCCAGATGGGTCTTGAATGACTCCAGAGAAGGAGACTCCACACCCCTCTGGGCAGCCTGTTCCAGGGCTCTGTCACCCTCACTGTGTAAAAGTTTTTCCACATGTTGGTGCACAACTTCCTGTGCTCCAACTTGAGGCCATTGCCCCTTGTCCTGTCTCCATAGACAACTGAAAAGAGGCTGGACATTTCCCCCTGAAACTTCATCACCGCAGGGAAAACTCAAATCTATTGCTGTATCAGGAGAGGAGCCAAAAAGTAACCAATTAATGCAACCTGAATCATGCTAATATTGCATGCTTTATGAGATACTGATCTAGAACTGAAGTGTATTTATAAGGCTGATATTTTGTTTAAGGAATACTGAAACTGTATCCCTTTTTGTTGGGAAAATGACTACTGATGATTGTGGTGGTTCAGCCCCAAACAGTGGCTGAGCACCACAGGCTGCTCCAGAAGGAGAAACAGGCAGAAAGCCGCCATGGGTTGAGATAAGAACAGGTTACTGACAAAATCACCGTGAAAGGAGAACAATAACAGCCAATTACACTCACACCCAGTGATAACACAGAGTACCTTACCAACAATCACAGAGAGCTGCACAATGCAAGGACTGACCCAACACCCCAGCTGCACTCAGACTGCTCTGAAGACAACAAGGGGCACCTATCCTCAACCAGCCCATTTTATGGGGGAGTGATGTCAGGTGGTGTGGGAACAGCCTGGGCTGACTCTGCTCACCTGTGCTGGCTGCTTGGAGAGGTTGACTCTGGCACAGCCAGAACCATAAGACCTAAAGTCTCTATAAAAAACCAACAAATTTACAATCTCTACTAGCTTTATTCTTTTCCTCCATTCTGCAGCTGCAATGAAATAGAGGTGGGGTTAGAGAAACAGAGAGAAGCCATTCTCTCACATAGTTTTGAAGAGGTTGAAGTAGGCTGGTGTGATCATTGACACTGGATTTGCAGACAAGGTGATAGGGCGGTATCATACCAAGAGGAAGAGAATGAATATGAAAGAAAGCACGAGCATTCAACAAGAATTAATTGCAAATAAAGACAGAGAACCATGTCTTCTGGTTTGTTCTATAAAGTTAAGACAAACGTCAAACAGTGCTGTATTACACAGCACAGTACTGTCAAACAGTCATCCAGACCCTGGTTTTGGGACACAGTAAAATGTGCCATTTGAAATACAATCTCAGTTTTACATAAAATAAATTAAAAAAAAACCCTACTTACACATTTTGAATATAATATATTCAAAATTCCAGGTACAACTTCTTTTCCCAGGGAAAATTTCACATCAAACCATTTTTCAAGCAATAACTTCCTTGTTAATGTCCACCTTTGACTTTCACTCTAACACACACTGTAGAAGTGTATTTTCATAGTGTTGTTTAATAGTCTCAGTTTTTCCATAAGAGAGGCATAGGCAAAAATATAGGAAAAACATTTGTCTAATTGTAGAAGTGTTATCCCTTTGAGACCTTTGGGTGGATTGTTGGGGGGGTTGTTTGTTTGGATTTTAGTATTTTTATATGAGAGAATATACATTGTAATAACGAGAGCAGGAGGGCACTGAAGAAGGCATGAAAATGAAAACTATAACCAACAGCTGAATGGTATTTGGGGTATGCACACATACCTACATTAGAATATAAAATTACTGTGGTAGAGCCAAGCACTGCTGAATTTTCTGGACAGTGAGTTCTCTCATGAACTTCCTCTCTGGTTTATGCTAAAGAACTCCTACACAGGAGGGTCAGCTCCTAAGGAAGAGAAGTGCATTTTATTTGAAAAGGCAATAGGAGTTAGAATCATTGACTTGTCTTGGTTGGAAGGGACTCCAGATTATCAAGTCCAACCATCACGCCAACCAGCCAACCACCACTAAACCATGTGCCTCAGCACCACATCTGTCTTTTAATACCTCCAGGGATGGCGACTCCACCGCTTCCCTGGGCAGCCTGTTCCAAGACTTGACTACCCTTTCAGTAAAGAAATTCTTCCTGATATCTAACCTAAATCTCCCCTGGTGCAATTTGAAACCATTTCATCTTGTCTTACAGCTTGTTACTTGAGAGAAGAGACCAACTCCCACCTCTTTACACCCCCCTTTCAGGTAGTTGTAGAGAGCAGTAAGGTCTCCCCTCAGACTCCTCCTCTTCTCCAGACTAAACAGTCAGAGTTCTCTCAGCCGCTCCTCGTAAGACCTGTGTTCCAGACCCCTCACCAACTTCCTTGCCCTTCTCTGGACACACTCCAGGGCCTCAATGTCTTTCTTGTAGTGAGGGGCCCACAACTGAACACAGTATTCGAGGTTCGTCCTCACCAGAGCTGAGTACAGGGGGATGATCACCTCCCTGGTCCTGCTGGCTACGCTGTTACTGATACAGGCCAGGATGCCATCGGCCTTCTTGGCCACCTGGGCACACTGCTGGCTCATGTTCAGGGGAGTGTCAACCAACACAATATATGCATCTACAATCATAGAATCATAGATTGGTCCAGGTTGGAAGGGACCCCAAGGATCATAGAGTTCCAACCCCCCTGCTACAGGCAGGGACACCAACCTGCAGGCCTGGATCTACACGATGTTATATACATTTTTAACTCTTTATCTACAGTGGATCTTATATACTCTTTTAACACATACTGCATAATAGACAAAGTCCCCCATTCTGAATAGACAAAGTCTTCTGTTTTGGTTGGCTGAAAGTCCATAATTTGCCATTGTCTTCTTCAGGTATGAGTGATTACTCAGTCTCGGTCTGCTTTGCATCTTAGATTCTGCTGATCCATCTTGGAGGCCACTGTCTCTTCTTCCTTCCCAAGGTCCTGATATTCTATGTTAAACATCTAAATTCTTAGAAGTCACTTATAAAATACCTTATTCTTCTCTTAAACCAAAATACTTTACTCAGTCATTTCTATTATATTTGTGCACTTACCCCAGTCACTTACAACTATCTACTGATTAACTCAGCTGAGGACTAATTCCTCCATAGAAAGGGCTATACGTGGGACACTGAGGCAGCCTAGTATGATTAGAGCTTATTGCTTAAAAACTCCTGTGATTACATAACTGTAAATACTGTGTCATTAATTCTATTCCTTCATAATAGTAATTAACTAACTCTAACATACTATTTGTACTAAGTTCTATTTTACTTTAACGCTGTTTACATCCCAATCAGCTTTTCCTGACTGGTGTGGTGTATTAGGAGGATGGTAACAGGCTATCAGGTGGGGAGGAGATAGAGAGTAGGCTTTGATGCTGCTGCCAGCAAGTGGACATGGAACTCTATCCAGACACGTCCACCTACAGCACAAACTACTCTCCTGATTAGACCATCTCCTGGCGAAGGTGCATTGAGCCAAGAGATTCTGTACCCTTTGCTTGGGCAGACAAAGATCTCTCCCCACATATGCATTTGGCACGGCTCACAGTTTGTAAGTGCACATTAGAATTTTCCCTGGCCTGTTTAACAGAGGTTTCCTGATGCTTCACAGGGATAAAGGACATTTGGAAGGAAACGGACGTAGGGAAGAAGAAAACTAGGAGCAGATGATAACACTGTTTGAGCATATGTTCTCAGAATGCAGCAACCTTTTAGTCTCTGCTAACACGTAAAATGAGTCAGAATGCCTGCATTAGAGTGGTCTGGGGTTTGGGTTTTGTTGGGATTTTTTTAAATAGAAGGAAGGAAAATGTTGTCACAACAAATACTTAGCAAACTGCAGCAATGTACTTAAAATTCTACGAATGCTCAGTTTTAACACACACAAAGGATGCCTGCAATCAGTTGGATACAGGCCTTATCAATTCCAAAACATTACAGATTTTTTTTCTTTTCTTTTCTTTCTTTTCTTCATTTTCAGCCACAAATTCCTCGGAATACGCTCGCGGCCGCCGCGGAACAAAGCCGTGCGGTTTCTCTCATGCCCAACATACTTCAAAGGGCGTTAATCAGAAGATGATTTGCATCGGCTCTGAGCCTTTGTTCTCAGCACTTTCAGCTCCATTAAAATGAAAAATGACGAGAGCACGTACAATTCCTGACACTGATAATGTTTTACAGTTATCACACATCAAAATAGATGCCGGGCACAATTGTGTGTAAGAACTACTGAATTATTTTCTAGATAAGGTGGAGTGACAGCTAGTTTAACAAACTCATTATTTACATATCTGTCCGACATTCTGGTCTTGATTTAGCAAGTTAAAATTCCATTACAGATAGGGGGTTTTTTTCCACCCCCCTGCAATGCATTACCCCAGTATTTTACCAGAACAATAGATTTCACACCTCAAAGGAATTAGTAGTAAAAGAAGCTGCGTATGTTGGAATGGAAATGGGTCTTTAAACAGAGGGGATCAGGTCTGCAACATCACTGTGCTGATAAAACCTGTCCCATCTTTCAATTACATTTTTTACTGAAGAACGGAGATACAGGGGAAAAAAAAAACTCCAGAAGACAAGAACAAGCAGTGTAATTAATGGCAGACAACTTAGGGCATGTGAAATAAAAATATAAAGGCTTGGTAAAGAAATAAAAGAGATAAAGGGAAGATAATATACAGAAGCTTGATGAAAAAGTGAGACAAGCAATAAGGGCCCAATAGAAGACAAGGGAGAATTAAAAATTCAGAGCAAGGAAGAGAGCAAGAAGAAAAGAGAAAGGCAGGTGAGAAAAGCAAGAGGAAGCAGAAAAAAGGCAATTGTAAAATTGGTGGAGAGGGGTTGGTGGTGTTAGGAAGGAAAGACTGGGGTTGAAAAAAGGAACAAGAAAAAAATGAGAAGAGGAAGAAGGGGAAGCAGGCTGTGAGTATGAAGAGAGGAACAAGAGTCAAGATGGGTACATGTGGTGGTTTAGGCCTGGCTGGAAGCCAGACGTCCACCAAAGTCGGTCTATCACGCCTTTTTAGTTGGACAGAGGAGAAAATATATATTGAGAGGCTTAGGAGTCAAGATAAGGACAGGGAGAGAAGGCAACATAGACATACAGAGACTGTGGAAGGGTGGCAGACACCGAATGGAGAAGTCAAGGAAAAGAAAGAGAGGAAGAAGAGAAAGGGAGACTACTAAAATACCCAGCGGTGACAGATGAGGATGGTCCTAACACCCATTTCAGATTTTGTTGTAGAACTCTGCATCTTCTCTGTTGTTTTGTTTCTTTTTTTTTTTCTTTTTTGTGGTCTCACAACCCCAGACGCAGACTGAACCAATGTGTTTATACCTCAACTGTCAGAAGTTGCTTCACAGGCCAGCTAACAGGAGGGCTGCCTCTAGGAAACGCACACTGAGCAACTCCTTTCCCTAACAGCATGACAAGATTCGGGTATTCCGAGTTTTGTAAGAACAGACCATTCTCTACATGCAAAAGGAGAGAAAATAGTCAAGGCAGATTCTACTCAGCTCACCAGATCAGTTAAACACTGTTAGTGTCTTCTGAGGTCCTTCAGGTAACGTGTTCAGCATCTGAAACTCACCTCCTGTGACTGTCACACAACCACAGTTCACTACCACAAAGCTGCACGTTCATAGCCTGTGTAAGCCAAAGTTGGAGGCTACAGAGGAAAATTACAGTCAAAATGAAGGAATACTACTCCTCCAAATCAATGATCACATCTTCATCTATTCAATGTGATAAGAGCATAAAAATACTCTGTTCCATATGGTGGAATTATGGGTTGTCAAAACAACTGTACAGGTCAAATCATAAATTTATTCATTTCTCAGTACAGCAAATTTGGTCTCTTTTAATGAATTTTTTATCCCTGAAATTGACTTAGTGTTGTATTGCTGACAGGATTTGTAATAATTTGTCTCTTTTGAGTCATATGCCTGGTGTGGTTATAATTCCTAATTGGTTTGACATTATAGTTTACACTTTAGGATGTGCAACTATGGTGTTTTCAGCATGATACAATCCATTTAACACATCGTAATAGTTCGTAAGTGGTCTTTTATTATTCATTGAAGTAGAAACTTAATGTGAGAATGAGTCACACGCTGACATGCAGCCCACCCAGGGTGCCCCTTTGGATAATCCTGTCTTTCCCAGATTGCTTTTCTTCCTGACAGACCCTCCCTCTTTGTACCCCTTTGCAGTCACTGTATTTGCTAGCCATAGTGAAGACTATGGTTTATTGTTGTTAAGTCATCAGTTGGAGTGCTTGGGTTCCTTTGACCTTTCTTGGTCTGTCTTCTAGCTGTGTGTTTATAAGAAAACTGCTGAAGCCGGTGTTCAACTTAATGCACTTAAGTATTAGGTGGTTTGTTTACATAGGCATGGAGAGAAAGAGCTTTGCTGAATAGGGATTGATCTTAGAATTAAGCTCCTTATGAAATGAAATTGTAAATTTGAATTACTTCACTGTAAAAAGATTTTTACAATATTCTACCTTGGTTTATACTGAGTATAGTGAAATCATATTGCTGTTTTAACCCCAGGGCTGAAGACTTTTAATTGAATGCAGTAAAAACACTGGACAGCCGCTCTAACTTTGATTTGGTTTTGATCAGTCTATACAAGGGAGGGTTAATAAACACTACAAATATACAATAAAATTATATTATCCAAAGAAAACTAGCAGCCAAAAGCAAGGACAATCCACAAACAGATTTGCCAGTGTAGCCCTGATTTGTATTCTTCAAGTTCCAAAATTCCTACAAAGGATTTAATTCAGGGAATACATCAGGGTATTTTCCACAAAGTTCCTGGTCCAGTAAGTATTGTTCTCAACTTTCATAAACTATGACGTGTCTAGAGACAAAGTTAATTACACTAATGAAGCGTGTTGTCTCATTTGTGGGATCTGGTAAAGAGCTTTGCTCTCTTAACACTCTTGTTCAGACAGCATGAGTCAACAGACAAAATGAAGACTAGGAAGGAAGTATTAGGGATGCTTGAATATTTGGATTGCATCAGAAAACATGAGTCTGTGTGAAAAGTCTGATTCACAGATTCTTATATGGTTGCCTATCAATCAGAGGAATATTTTCTTACTGAGTGACAGCACGCACATTTAGCTTGGTGTCTCAAGAGAAAAAAAATCTGAATTCAGATTTTTAATGAGACAAAATAGGTAAGTAAAATCATCATTTCAACATGAAATATCTTCATACAGATATTCTTTTCTGGCTTATAACCTTTCCCAACATATATGCCACTATAATACCAGACAAAATTTATCTCAGATGTGTATCCAGTATACTTAACATTTTTTTGCAATGACAAGGGGCAATCTTCACTTTTTCCAATAAATCCACAGAATGTTCTAAAAGACATTACTACTACTACTATGAGAACTTTGGGGACATATGTTTTTCTACTTTTCCATTTTTAAAAAAATAATCTACCCCAGCCCAAATTAAAACACAGTAAACTTCCAGGAACACCTCCCACACAATAACACGCCAGCACTGAAAGATGTTCCTGGCCTGAAACCTCCCCAAGTAGCCCAGTAGTAGCCCTATTAGCACTGGGGCTCACGGCTTTTTAGCCAAAGGAATGGCCTTAACAGTGCCTTACATCACTCTGAAGGTCTGCCAGTACCCAACTTCCAATATGGTAAATGCCCAGCAACAGCTCACAAACTTACTGGGATATTAGAAAAAATTTCTTTACTGAAGGGGTTGTTGGATATTGGAACAGGCTGCCCAGGGAGGTGGTTGAGGTGTCTAGAAGAGCTGATGTTGTACTTAGTGACATGGCCTAGAGTTGGACCTAGTCGGGCTGCATAGATGGTTGGACTCAATCTTGAAGGTCTTTTCCAACCATCACCATTCTAGGATTCCCTGAAAAGGTGCCAGCACTGAAAGATGCTCCTGGCTTGAAACCTCCACAGGTAACCCACGAGCAGCCCCACTAACACCGGGGCTCAGGGCTGTCCCAGGCCGGGGAACGCTCCTAAGCAGTGCCTGACATCACTGTTAGACACCATGAGCGCCCAACTTCACAAAACACAGGGCAGCCCTGGGGAGGGGGCTTCCTTCAGGCCAGGAACGCCTTTCAGTGCGGCCACCTTTTCTCTTGGGAGCTCCTGCTGGGCGTTTGCCGCTTCGGAAGTTGGGTTGTCATAGTGTGCCTGGCAGTGACGTCAGGCAACCAACTCTAGGAGCGTTGCCCGGCCTGGGAAAGCACCGCGCATGCTCCGCAAGCCAAGCCGCGGTGCCCAGCTCTGCCCGCCAGGCAGCGGCAGCGAGCAAGGGCTGCCGCGCTTTACCGCGCATGCGCGAAACTGCAGCCGCAGTACTGAGTCCCAACCGCCGGGCGGCAGCCCCGCGCGCGCCCCGCGCTCCAGCGGCAGCGCCGACCGGTCGCTGCTTCCCGCCGTTACCCGGCTTCGACCAGCTCCGGGCGGCTTCGCCCACCCCCCCCCGCCCCGCCGCGGGTGCGAAATACTGTCCCGGCTGCTTTCTTCTCCGGGGACACCTACATTCCTCCTCCTCCTTCTTTCCCGGAGTTTGAAGTTCGCCCTCGCGGCAACTGCTCAGGGTTTCTCAGCTCCACGGTCCGTTTGCAGCCCAAGTTCCCCTTTCTGTGGGGTGCAGTCTCTCTCAGGCACAGACTGCTCCAGCCTGGCCCCGCATGGAGTCACAAGTCCCCCAGCAAACCTGCTCCAGTGTGGGACTCTCTCTCCATGGGCTGCAGGTCCTGCCAGGAGCTTGTTCCAGTGCAGGTCACAGCACCCTCCGTGTCTCCTCACCCACTCCAGAGTGGGGCCTCTCCACAGGCGGCAGGTGGGGTCTCTGCTCCCCATCTTCTTCCATGGGCTGTGGGGGGGCACCCACTCCACCATGGGTTTCTCCATGGCCTGCTGAGGCATCTTTCTCTCCAGCACCTGGGCACCACCTCTGCCCTTTTCTTCCCTGGCCTTAGTGTCTGTGTGACTTGTATCTTCTCACTCCTTTCTCTGGCAGCAAAAAGCAGCTGCTTGCGGGGGTTTTTCTCCTAAATGTGATTCCCAGAGGCTCTGTGACCATCGCTGATTGTCTGGGCCTTGGTCAGCAACGACTCCGGCCTTGAGTTGGCTGGCGGTTACTCTGTCGGGCCTGCAGAGAGCTTCGAGCTGCTTCTTGCAGAAGCCACCCCTGCGGCCCCCATTTTCCACCAGAATCCCACCATGCAGGTCCTGTGACAGGGACAGCAGGGCCATCAGCCTGCAGCAGCTACAAGTACCACTGAAACACTTCTGCTGGCAGACACTGACCGGTCGGCTGCGTTTGCCAGTTCTGAGTCATTTTGATGAGATATTCCTTCACTCTCAGGTGGTGTGACTGGCCCTGATCTTCTTTTTCTGGAGCTGATACCCTTTGTCATCCAAAGCTTTCCCCTCTGTTCCTGAGAGAGGTGATGGCTGCAATAGGGAATGACTCCTGCAAGTAACAGCTTCACTAGCAAACTTGGACTTTGTGAATCCCCAAAGGTGACAGACGTGGCTGGTGCTCCAACCCTGAACACTGATGTGCTGAGTGAATTCTGGGGCATTTCGTGGTAGCAGCCAGCCTTACCCAGGCACAGGAAAAGACCTTTTGTCACTCCTCAGCCACCAGTCCAAGACTTTGAAAGATGACACTGCTCACAGAACAACCTGACATGGGGTTACTCTCTGTGCTAGGCACTTGCTTGTGTCACCAAGTTACATTCAAAAAGACTTGACTGGATGATCCAATTCAACACTTGAGTGAGAACAGAAGTAGCCTGAGGCACAGGAATCATCCTGGGTTTGCTGGATTTTTTAACGAAGTCAGGAGGGGAATAGACTATTTTCTAACACTCTCTCTTGACCAGTAAATTCCAACAGCAGTGTTAGACTTCCCCTGATGTCTGTGCCTTGGAGGTGTAAGCTGGCTGTCCAGGATGCTCCTCTACAGAACTCAACTTTTAAAACATGCTGTTATGCAACAAAATCCCATCAGCTCTTTTCAGATGTCATTTCCCTGCAGTCATTGCCAAGGGAATGGCTCCCTTGGAGCAGATTTGCATGGAGTGGCACCAGTGCTGGTGTGGGACTCCACAACCCAGGCAATACATGTTACCTCAACTCCGTGCTGCAGTGCACATAAATTGGTGCTGGCTGGGGCCTGGTATTGTGGACAGACTCACCCACAGGTCTTTGTAGTACTGCAGTCCTCAAGAGACCTGGAATAACAGAGGCAGAGATGGGGGGACATGGTCACAGCCAGGTGCTCTGCTGGCAGTTCTGCTCCAGGAACCCTTTCTCCATGACTCTTCCCACAAAGAAAGAAGACATCCCAAGCAGCAGTATCTTGGCAAAAGCCCTCTGAACCCTTCTTTCCTCACCCCCTGCCTCACCCCAGCCAAGAAAGCTGTAGCTGTCCCCTACAGGTTATCTGAGCATGGAAAGAGGTTCTTCACCAAACAGGGGGAGACAAAACCCAGCATGGAGCAGGATGCTGTGCAAGGGACCCATAGTTACCCAGGGAGGCCAGAGGCAAAAGCTCCAAAATTCCCTTGCACCAATGCAGGCACTATTCTTCAACTCTGGATGGCTTCTCAGACAGGCTTGGAGGGTGGGTCCCAGCAGCTGCTTCCCTGGGTACAACCCCACAGGAGGTGTTCAGATGCATCCCTGGGGCTCTTACCTGCTCAGGAGACACACCCCCTCAGGGTAAGCCAGGGGGTTCTTCCAGGTGAGCCCAGACCACCCGATGCATGAGCAGCTGCATCCACTTGCCTGCCATGCCTTTGCCTAGCACCGACTCTAAAGCCGAAAGGAAAAGCCTGGCAAAAGAAACAGAACACAAACCAAGTCAAAGCACAGCCAAACACAGCCCAGCAAAACACCACCACAAACCCCAGGAAATCTCAAATCACAGCAGGTGAGGGGAGGCAGAGCTAAATACCCTTGAAACGATGCTTCACAGCCTTCAAGACTGAAGCTGACAACACTGGCATTTTCTTCAAGCCCCAAACCCCCTGAAGCAGAAGAAAGCCCACATTCCACGCTAGATAACCCAATGCAAGGCAACACCCAATACCTCTTCCCACCAGCACTGCATGAAGAATGATGCTAGTGCCTGCAAGGGTCACACTACCCCAGCAGAGTCCCACTGAGGGACTGCAATGCTGTGTGAGTGCAAGGGTGTGCAGGAGGCTGATGACAGCCATCCACAGTGTAAGCTAAGAACTGCTTGCTTGGTAGCTGGAGCTTCTCAATGAAGGACCAGAAGTCACACCAACTACTATGATCAGTCTGCACATTTAGGAAGTAGGGCAGGTGAAGTGCTCCCTCAGCCCAGCAAACTCTTGTGTCTTAATGAGAGGAACTGAAGCCCCCCACTAGCCCTTTGGCTCCTTACCTACATGGCTTCTCCTCAAGAACCTGGCCCGAGGAACAGCTCTCTCCAACTGCTCACAGGACAAAGCCACCCTTCTTCATCGAGCATTTCACTGACCCACCTCAGGAGGCTGGGAAGGAGACAGGGAAGCAGTTCTCTGAGTTCCTCTGCACTCCACTTTGCAACCACAATCTGAGAGATGGCACAGGTGATCTACAGAGAAACATGACCACCTGTTCAGGCAAGGCCTTTTCCCACCAGCCTGGTTTCCCCAGCTGCCCAGAGTTTGAAGGCAGGGACAACACATTACTGGCCAAAACTGCCACTTCTGTGACAGCCTTGTGACTCAGGAGCACAAGGCTGTCCCAGCTCCCCACACTCCTTGAAGCCAGCCCAGCACGGTCTCCACATGGGAGTCTCCATGAGCATCCACAAAGGGCATTTGAGTCCCTCATGCCACAGTATGAGTTAGAAAGCAGATGCAAGGCTGCAAAAATGGGTCTGCCACTGAACATAGCATCAGCCTCCCATGCAGTCTGATGTCTGTGTCATTCACAGGCAGAGAAGTAACTCCCCAGGTGGTTGTTTCCTGCTCGGTTCAGCTTCTCCACTAAGCACCTCAGGACCTGAATCCCAGAGGTGCTTCTTCCCAGGCTCCTCCACAGCTCCACTGTGCCACTGCAATGAAACAGACGTTCAGCCCTGGGCCCACATCCTTGCAGTCTTGCAATGCCCTCAAACCTTGCCATCTTCTGCAATGCAGCTTACAACACAACCACACAGTTTTGTAACACACCTGACAGTTCAGGCAGGGAAAAGACCTTCTTCTCAACCAGACCCACCCCATGCAAGCAAGCTCCAGGGTCTCAGTTTGACTTCAGTGGGAGAAACAGGGAGAGCATGTACCTGTCCGTGGTCAGACATTTCTGGGGGAGACTCATGACTACTGGCTCCTCATGAAAGCAGGCAAAGGACAGTACTGTATGGAAAGAGAAGGGCCTATGAGTACACTGCTGCATGTAGGCATAAAGGATATCCAGAATTTTTGGCACCTGAATGGAAGAAGAGGAGAAAGAAGGGCTCAGTGTATCCTTTACCCCACTCCTGCAGGACCCAGAAAGTAATTCAGCACATGAGAAATGCCTGTTCCCTTGGCACAGAGTCCAGATCCAGACTGAAACTTCACCCCTTCCTCCCTGCCTGACCCCGGGTCACGTCTGGAGCTGACCATGCTCTTGGCAATTGTGCACACATGCACGCTCACACAGGCACTCCCACACTCAGCCTCTGAGTGTGCCTGGGTCCAACCACATGAGCAGCCATGCACACACCAAGGGCACGGACACATTTCACACCCAACACCTGAATAACTCTCACCATGTGCAAAGTCAAATGGGGAAAAAAAAAAAAAGGTCTACTCTACCTCCTGGAGTATTTCTTTTCTGCATTCCACCAGGAAGATGGATACCCATTTCCATGCTGCCTTCACACACATGGGTCTGACACACACAAGGCTGCCCAGAACAGCAGTCAGAAATACCACAGCCTGTGCTGGAAGGATGCATTCACAAATGGCCTGGAGAGAAGTCGGGAACAGGAGAGACCATGTCACAGCTCTGCTCCAGCAACTTGGAAAGGAAGGGGAACTCGACTGTTAGTTAGGCTGTCATTGGATTGTCGTCCCCCCCAGACAATCACCTGACCTTCCTGCTGCACGTACAGTGCTGTTTACATCTGATGCAGCCAACAGTTGTGGCTTAACCCCACCTGGTAACTAAGCCCCATGCAGCCGCTCACTCACTCTCCCCTTGGTAGGATGCGGGAGAGGATTGAAAGAGCACAAGTGAGAAGACTCATGGGTTGAAATAAGGACAGTTCAGAGGGTAAAGCCAAACCCACACACACAAGCAAAGCCAAGCCAGGAATTCACCTCCACCTCCCGTGGGCAGGCAGGTGTTCAGCCATCCCTGGGAAAGCAGGGCTCCATCACACGCAACGGTGACTTGGGAAGGCATGTGCCACCACTCCAAACACCCCTCTGCCTCCCTTCCTCTTCTTCCCTCCCCCTTATAAGCTGAGCATGGACCTGGACAGGCTGGAGAGCTGGGCAGGGAGAGACCGGGTGAGGTTCAACAAAAGCAAGTGTAGAGTCTGGCACCTGGGAAGGAACAACCGTTTGTATCAGCACAGGCTGGGGGATGACCTGCTGGAGAGGAGCTCAGTGGAGAAGGACCTGGGGGTCCTGGTTGATGACAGGTTGGCCATGAGCCAGCAGTGTGCCTCAGTGGCTAAGAGGGCCAATGGGATCCTGGGGGGCATCAGGAGGAGTGTGGCCAGCAGGTCACAGGAGGTGATCCTCCCCCTCTACTCTGCCCTGGTCAGGCCCCACCTGGAGTATTGTGTCCAGTTCTGGGCTCCCTGGTATAAAAAGGACAGGGATCTCCTGGAGAGAGTCCAGAGAAGGGCTACGAAGATGATTAAGGGCCTGGAGCATCTCCCCTGTGAGGAAAGGCTAAGTTGGGACTGTTCAGCCTTGAGAAGACTAAGGGGGGAACCTAATTAAAGTCTATAATTATCTGAAGCAGGGGATGCAGGGGGAATCAGCCAGTCCCTTCTCAGTGTCTGTGGAGACAGGACAAGGGGCAATGGCTGCAAGTTGGAGCACAGGAAGTTCCACACCAACATGGGGAAGAACTTTTTCACAGTGAGGGTGAGGGAGCCCTGGGACAGGCTGCCCAGTGAGGTGGTGGAGTCTCCTTCTCTGGAGATATTCCAGACCCGTCTGGACGCCTATCTGAGTGATATGTCCTAGGGAGCTGCTTTGGCAGGGGGGTTGGACCCGATGATCTCTCGAGGTCCCTTCCAACCCCTACAATTCTATGATTCTATGATTCTGTGATCTCACCCTTGTGTCCCCTCCGAGTGCTTGTGCAGCCCCAGCCTACTCGCCGTCATGGCAGGGCAGCAGCAAAGGCCCGGGCTCTGTGCAAGCCCCACTAACAGCAACACCCGGTACCAGCCCCGCAGGCCCACCCCCCCCTCCCGCCCCGCAAAGGACGCGTGGTCGGCGGGCGAGCATCAGCCCGCACCCGCCGCCGCGGCCCGTCCGCCTCACGGGCAGCCCCGGCGCTCATCCGCCGCCCAGAGCCTCGTCCCTCGCGCCGCCACGCGGCTCCCGGGCGTCGCGCCGGAGGGGCCCGAGCCCTACCGGGCGGCGGCCACGAG
The DNA here is from genome assembly GCF_964237585.1 of Gallinula chloropus. NCBI lineage: Eukaryota > Metazoa > Chordata > Aves > Gruiformes > Rallidae > Gallinula > Gallinula chloropus. The sequence continues at coordinate 81,993,361 of NC_140088.1, forward strand.
GCGGCAGCGACAGCCCGGCGAGCGGCACCGGCGTTTCCTTACCGGGAAGCGACACCCAGGGCGGCGGCGGCGGCACCATCGTGCCGGCGCCGCGATGCCGGGGACGAGCGGGTGGCAGCCTGAAGCACGGCGGCGCCAACCCGCAGTACCGCCGTTCGGTCGCCGGGCGGCAAGAGGCAGCGCCGGGGCCTGGCGCCCGTGCTGCAGCACAGCCCTGCGGCCGCCGAGAGGCGGCACCGAGCACAGCCCAGACACCAGCTGCGGTACCGAGCCGGGGTCGCCAGGCGGCGGCACGGCGCTGGGTGGAACGGGCCCCTCCGCGCATGCGCGTCCGGAGCCGCAACACCGCCTTTTGGTCACGAGGCGGCAGCAGCGGTCCTGTTGGGTACTCCAGCGCGCCCCCAGCCCGAGCCGCAGGACGGGCAGCCGGCCACGGAGGCACCGCTTTGCGGGGGACGGCGGGGGGCCGGCAGGAAGCCGCCGGGGGCCGGCAACACAACCAGACCCCGTGCTCAGGCAGTTGGAGCCGCCCGGCAGCCGGGAACTACAGCTCCCGGCATGCCGCGGGGAGCACACATGGCCGAAAGCAAGCCGCGTGCCCCAGGCCTTCAGCTTGTGGCGGGAGGCGGCCGGCCCGGCCCGCACGGCTCCAGCACGGCGGGGACTGCCCCCGCCAGGCCCCCAGCGCCGCGGCCCCGATCACCTTCTCCCCCCGTGCAGCCGCAGCCCGGCCAGGCTTCCGTCCCTCCCTTGGCTCACAGCGGCCGCCCGGGGCAGGGCGGGGAGAGCCACCGGCCGTTCCGCGGGCAGGCAGCCCCTTGCGGGAAGGCGCCGTCCCCATCGGCCTCGTTGCGGGCGCTCGGGATGCCGTGCCGAGGTGGAGGCCGCCGCCGAAGCCGAGCAGCGGGGTGCAGGGCAGCAGCAGGGAGGGGAAAAGCGGCGGCCGGCGTGACAGCGGGGCTGTAGCGGGGGAGCGGCCGGCTCTCAGGGACAGACGGGAACAAGCATCGGGGGTACAGCGAGAGGGGGGAATGGGAGCGGGATAGGGATTGCGAAAGGAACGGCAGGAAGAGGCAGAAGTGGGGAAAGGGAGTAGGGCAGGTAAAGAAAACTACGTGTGGCAGGATAAAGCACAAACACCTGGGGCGGGGAACGTGACGGGGATTAAATAGAACAGGAACAGGGAGTGGGGTGGAGAGGTGCGGGGAGAAATGATGGGACAGGAAGCCGGACAGAGCAACAAAGAGGGAAAGGCAGCAGGACAGAGCAACAGTGGGAAAGAGGGTCAGGGAGCAGGACACCGAGGCAGGATGAGAAAAAGAAGCAGTGAGCAGGACTGGGGTAGAGATACAAGGACAGAGAGCGAAGAGAGGATGACCATTGGCAGAGAGAAAAGGCAGGGTAGGGAGCAGCAGAGGCACGGACAGAGAGATGGGGAGCAGGACTGAGGGGCAGAGGACAGAAAGGTACCGGGAAAAGGACAGTGGGATGGAGAAACAAGTTCAGAGAGTAGGACAAAAGGACACAGAGAAACAGGAGAGGGAAACGGAATAATAAAGATGGGCACAGGGAGTGGGACACGTGGGCAGAGAAAAAGTAGGCTGGAGAACAGGGTAGAGGGACTGAGTAACATAGAATGCACATTAGGTCAAAGAGACAGAGAAGGTAAAAACAGTGATGGAGGAGGACCTGCTTCTGACAACCTGTCCCACTCCTGGTTGTCGCTTCCATGGCCTCAAAAATGGAACATGGTTCAGGACAGAGGGATGGGAAAGTGAAAGAAAAGGCACTGGCAACTAAAAAAACCCAATAATTAAAACAACCAAAACACAAAGAAAAAAGCAAAATAGTAATGGGAAGGGGGTAGGTAGGCTTGGGGTGCAGGACACTGGACAGAAAGTGAGAAGGAAGAAGGGTCAGAAAGCTGCATAAAACAAAGTATGTTAAAGTATCCACGTGTACCCACAACACAGAATCAGTCTTGAATCTTGTCCGTGGTGGAGAGAAATCATTGACTGCCATGGTAGTCAAACCAACAGTGAACTTGAGTTAAGCCACATTCCTGTGCCATAAACTACATACTATGTTATGTAGTTTATCTTCTATGCAAGTATTAATAAATTGCCTTCCCCTGCTGCATTTCTGGGGTATTGTACAGTATTTTCATTGGTCATGAATAAAGGCATTTGAAGAGTTTGTACTATTACTGACTTCAGGTATTTTCTGTTTGAAAGAAAGGCAAGAAAACCCCATACCGGAGGTGGTTACATTTTAATAGTCTCTGAATTTCCAGTATTTTAAAGGAAGAATAACGGGGTGCTTGCAGGAATGTGCAGCTGGTGCCAACAGAAGTGGTGTTAGTAAGCTCTGCGGTCACTAGCTCTGCACAGAGTCCCTGCAAAGAGCAACGTGGCAAGTGCTGTGCAGTGACCAACACGCTCTCACTTCTTCCATAGATCTGAAGGCGTATTGGATACAACACTCTGATTTCAAAGCACATACAAGGAAGAGAGAAAAAAGGAACTTTATTTCCAAAACCTATTTCTGGAATGCCTTGTTGATATTTTAGAATTGAGAAGAGAAAAATCAAAATCTCTGCTTCCATGGAAATGGAACCGTTATTAATGACTTGCTACTTTTCCTACCCTTTAGGTGCATTTAAGGCATTCTGATCCTGAAGAGCAGCAGTGTTGGGCACTAACATAAGGCAAGCTTGAGGATGGATGTAAAAAATTAAAAATTAAAAAAGAAGGCATTTGGGAGTGGAAGGTGTACCTTAAATCAAAAGAGGTGAGAGATCAGGCAGAGGGTTTCATTCCTGCTTTTGCTATCATCTCAGTGCCTAAATGCACATTCAAGCTCCCAGGTTGGGGACAAAGTTGTACCCCTCTGGAGAGAAGAACTGACAGACCTCTGCATGCTAGTCCTCACTGACATGTAACCAGCACTTCTTGTAACCAGCAAGAGACTAATGGGTGCCTTCCCGGCCAAAATTTCATGAAGCTTGTGAAAGCAACAAACGCATAGTGTCCTTGGCTCAGAGAGTGGCAGGTGTACAAACAGGGAAAGATGGTGTGAGAGCACAGAATAAAGTATGAAAAACACAGATGGGATGGGAAAAACTCTAGCAAAGCTGCTGGTTTGCCCTGCCACCACTCTGAAGCTTGGCCACCATGCTTGTGCACACTCCAGTGAACTCCAGTGAGTGACGTGGCTTGCCTCATCACCATGGGCAAAGCACCTTTACCTGTGTAATAAAATCCATGCTTGGATTGCCACATCTCCACTCTTTTGGGTAACAACAGGCAGGTCGCTGGAAGAAAATCACAAAAGATGTGTTAGAAGCACGTTTTCAGTAACTTTTAGAGGCTTATATGTACATCTAAAATGACTGAAGCAACAGCACACTGCTTTCTCTCAGAGGCCTTTCACTGTAAGATCCTGTCCCCCTACCCCAGTGAAATAAATACTACGTAAAGTGAAGGGGTGCAGAGAACACCTAACAAACCTTGCATAATCCTCCAGAAAACAGAAGCTTGCTATTCTCTTTAATGCAACTGCAGAAATTCCAAACAATTACTGCAGAGCACACTCCTTGGAGTCTGTTGAACTGTACAATATCCATACCAAGTCTGATTCACCCTCCTCACAAAGAACAGACCATCCTCCCTATATGATATCACCTCCTCCCCTCCTTTCACCAGGTTTCTCAGAGCACACAATGGGCCTTTGAATTCAGCACAAACTGGCCAGGAAAAATGGGAAGAGGGTCCAGACCTACACATAGCCTCTGTGGGTGAGGAACAGCGGTAAGGACGGCATGCTGGATATGGGGTCTGAGCAAAGTCATGTCTTGGCTTTCAGCAGCGTAGCCCACCTCAGGAACCATCCTACCAGCCACTCATCACCAGACACCCCGGCCCAGCAGCAGCATAACCTTTGCCAGCAAGAGGCCAAAGAAGGATATGGCAGCTGTAACAACTTTTAAGGTGGACAAAGAGCGAGTGGAGTGTACATCTGAGGGACTGTAAGGGTTTTTCGGTGGTTGTACAGTGATGGTTTGCTTTTTAGCTTGAAGTTATCATATGTGTATAATGTCACTAGTTGAAAAGTCAACAGGTTAAGCTTAAAAACTAAATCTTCAGAAGTTTTGGGAGCTACATTGTCGGCAGTGAAGAACACAGAGATTAAAGTTTAGTTATGGAGCAGTACTTTTTTCCTTTTTTCTCTGTCCCCACAGTGCTCCTTTTATTGTCTCCTTTTACAAAAACAACGCTGCCAGATATCTGGCTGACCAGGATTCACAGAATTCTTGCCAATCTGCTGTTTATGTTCTCAAACATTCTTTCCATTCCTGTGACTGTCTTAAGTCATATCCCACGTGCATACAGCCAGGCGGCCTTCCGCTGTAAACAGGAATTCTTTCAAACATCAGAAGGCATTATCCTTGGGGTTAGAACACTCCCTTCAGACCCTAATTATTAGGATGACTTACTCCACTCGTTCCCACACTACATCACCATGGGTTCTCTCCCTATCAGTAATTAAGAAGGAAAGGTACCATGTCTGTTGCTAGCTCTAATGGCTGTATCAATGCTACTCATTTTTCTTCGTCCACTCCTTGTGCTACACAGTAAGAAAATTACTTTTATACCTGTACAGTTGAAAAATGGCAAATAGCTATGGGGAGACAGTCTTCTCTCTTAGGGGAGCGCATAACATTTTAAGCAGCTTGAGTGTCCTCTGCAATGTGAGAATCTACAGACAGGAGGCTTTCGTAAGACAAGCAAAGTAGTATCTAAGGTTAATAAAAGATGCAGCAGGGACAGGCTGAATGTCATTTTAGAACACAATACGTGCTAAAAAACTTTTAGTTTTCCAAAACTATCTAAAATTGTCATTATAACTGCCTGCAAGTAGTTTTTAAAATTACTTCAATCATGCAAATACTTTCAAGCATGGTGCTTTTTCTTATTCTTTCTTTGTAATTTGTCAGAGAAAAGGAGGGGGAAAAAACCCCACCAATAGAAAAGAGGGAACAGCTCCATAGCAAAGTGGGCAGGCCAGCTATATACCTAGTGCCGGGTATGTTCCTTATTCTAACAGAGTGCCTTGTTTGGTATTTGAACATAAGCTGCCACGTTTTTCTTACTGTCACATTAGAAAGGGTAGAAGAGGGGAGAAAAGGTGGGGAGATAAGTGAGCAGGCAGGGGCACGGACAGAAAAAGTGGCCGTTTTGACTGCCAGTCATTCTCCCCATTCAGCTTCACGTGTTCCTACATGTGCAAATGCCTGAGATCATGTGTGCACATCCAGGTGTGCCTCTGAGCACACGTGCCCATGCCCACCTCACACGCGTCTGTGTGCGCAGGTGGGGATGTGCCACAGGGGCCTGGCCAGAGGGAGGAGCGGCCCAGCCCAGCACCACTGCCTGGGCTGGCTGCCTGCCTGAAGCAGCCCTGAGCAGTGACAGCCAGAGCTGCCTGGCTGCTGGGATCGCTGTGCTGCTGCTCCTGGTCACGTCTGCTGTGCAGGTAACCACAGTGTCGGCCACCACCTGCCCATACAGGGCTCCCCTCATACCACAGGCCCAGCATGGCTGACCAAGGAGGCCCCTTGGAGGCCCAGACTGGGTGCTTCTGGCTGGCAGTCGGCCTGAGCCCAGCATGGCTGCCACAGGGATGTCCCCTACAGCAGGGCCCAACCCTGCCCTGCCCAGCCCAGCATGGCTACCACAGGGATGTCCCCTACAGCAGGGCCCAACCCTGCCCTGCCCAGCCCAGCATGGCTGCCACAGGCACATCCTGTGGACAGGGTCCCCAGGGATGGGGAGAAATTCCATCCCGACCCTCCTTCCACTGTTTGTGGACATGGGTTTTAGGGACATGGCTTAGCAGTGGGCTTGGACATGTTAGGTTAACGGTTGGACTCGGTGATCTTTTCCAACCTAAATGATTCTATGGTTCCATTTCTGGTGCAAGAATGGCACCAGTGGTGTTTCATCCATTTCATCCAGCCTGTCCATTTACTGTGAAGCCTGCCAGGTCACATCAAGGATACAAGGGGTTTGATGTTGTAGCACACCATCTAAACACACAGACACACAGAACTGTGTAAGCAGTGGGCACTGTTGTGGTTTAACTCACAGGCAGCTAAATCAGCCACACAGCCATTGCCCCTCCTGGTGGTATGGGGGAGAAAACTGAAAGTAGAAAAGAAAAAAACCTGATGGGTTAACATAAAGACAATGTAATAGTAAGAGTAATAAATAGTAATATAAAACAAGTGATGAACAGCACATTTTCTCACCATCCAAAGTTGATGCACCACCAGACGGTGATTAACAAGAATAGTTATTAACACATAAATTGTGCTTTCTGCCACTTGTGTCCAGTAAAATTTATTTATTCTTTTATAAAACCTCTTGATAACAACTTCCAGACTTCAAAAATGCTAAGCTACACCTTAGGAAAATTGAAAACCATAGAAAAAATGCATGTACTGAATTGTGTGCTTGGCTTTATCATCTAAGTTTACTACTGAGTGGCATTTGCCATTTAATGGTGAAGCATTGGTTCCATTATAAATTTGTGAGATGCCACGTATAATTTTCTGTGTAATTCAAATAAAATACGAATGGAAGGGAAATTCATACGGAAATGGTTGAATTGGAGCAGCTGCAGAAAAGAGGTACTAGGATAATCGGGGAAATATAGAACCTGTTTTATGACCTGCAACTAGAAAAGCCTTGCCTCTTGAAAGTCTTGGCTAAGTTGAACAGGGATATTATTTTTGTCTACATATATATGTAAAAGGTGCAAATAATGAGGCAGAAAAAAGTTACGGAAGGAAAGGATGATGCTGGCACAAGAACAATGGTTTTAAATGGTCATATGCCACGTATTTAGGGTGGAAATTCCTGAAAGGTTTCTCATCACTAGAGCATTGAGGTTTAGGAGTAGTGAGTCAAGAGCAACAGTGGACAGGAAGCCCTAACTACTTTCAAAGTAGGTGCTGACCAGTTAACAAGGAAATTGCATGACATGCTAACTGTGATATCAAGGACAGTTTCCCTGACCAAAATCATATTCCTAATACAGTATGACATTAATGTCTTACACATCCTATCATGAGACTGCTTCTACCGTAACCTGAAATCACACCACAAACTGCAGCTGGCCAATGTGCAACCTTCAAAAAAGTGTTAGGTGCTTAGGAAGGAGAAAGGAGGAAGAGTAAAGAGACACAGCCCTGTGCTCTGTTATTCTGCCCAGAAGCTGACAGAATCCCCTTTGGTTTTCCTTTGTTTCTTGCACCGATTTTTATTTGGTAAAGTGGTTTGAAGAGGGAGAGATTGAAGTAGGGCACTAGCTGCTCTCCACAGCACTGTCCCTTGGCAAACTGTGGATTTCCTTTGTAAATCTAGTAATGAGTTTTGCTGTGAATCAACGTTAACCCCTGCTAGGTCTTCTGTGTTACTGTACAGCTGGTGGGGCAGCTGCATAGGAAGGGAGGCCGTAGTATCTGGGCAATCAATCTGCACTGCAGGCTGATATGTACTTCTTCCTGAGGATGCAGGCCTCAGGATCTGTGAGGATGCCTTCCTGCTCTCCCTGCCAGTTTCTGCCTCCCCACAGGGAAGATTTGAGAGCAGCAACTGTTCAAACCTCCTTCCCAAAACCCTCCTTGCAGCAGCTCTGTATGATTCCACCTCTTGCTGTCCACAGCCCAGCAGAATTGGCATTGGTGGAGAAAGAGAAGACTGGCTTCTTTGGTCTGGTGTTTGTGATTTCAGCATCCATTTTGGGTGTTCAGGTGCAAGCCCTGTTCATTCATGGCTGAGAAGATCACGTGCAGAATCAAAGAACCCAGACCACAGTGCTAGATTTCTGGGTCTAGCCCTGAGCAAGGAATAACCTCAGCTACCCAGGTGGAAGCAGAGAAAGGAAAGTGGTACCTTAAATCCTACCTTCTTTGTAAATGCTCAGTTCTGGGTTCAGGTGAGGCAGCTGCTTCCACTGAGGATGCTCACACCAGAATTCTCTCCCAGTGCCACTAACTAAATCCCAGCATTCAAAAACCAAGAAGAGATCACTCCTCTGCCAATGTGGTTATTGCCACCAGTCATTTCATACCCTGGATTAATGGCTGGAAATGACATCCAGAACATGCAAGATATGGATTCAATGCCACTCTTAAGGTGAAGAGTTTACATAAGATACCCTCCTTCTCAGAACAGTGCCCTGACCGTCAGGTTAAAGGATACAATGAGCTGTTACAGAAGAGAAGTAACAGTCCCCTTTTGCTCTGTTCTGTGTCATTGGTTTGAAAGGGATTTGAGATGCCTTTTGTCAGGGAGCAGGACAAGAAGAAAGAAAAGGGAGCCTGTCTGTCTGCAAGGTGTTACTATGGAGAACAATTCTAGCCTGCTCTGATACGTGCATCTATCTCACAATTTCATGTGCACTTACTAACACTCCCCCCATAGTGATTATTGCCTGTCTGCAGTTATGTTTTGAGTCTTAGGAATTATGCAGGGTTTTATCCATTTAAAATCTATTTTGACTTCATATCATTCTAGTTTCTTAATCAAGATGCCAGGAAAGATAGACTAGATGTCCTCTGAGGCTTCATTAATCATACACATAATCTTATCAAAAAGATATTACAATACCTAAAAAGGTTTAATTCTGAGAGTTCCAGCACATCACTCAAACAGAAGTTCCTCATGAGAACACGACTTTCCTTGGAGCATTCTTGACGGATTTTACGAGTTGGCTGGTTGTTCTGAGGGGCACTTGGGCATATGCATTATGCATCATCTTGTCCTTGTTTTGCATTATCTGTCAACACACTGGTTGATAAGCATTCACAATCACTTGCTGCATCGGTTTAGTGATTCAGAATTAGAAAACACCTTTTTCTAAGCTCCTATAGTGTTATAATCTCTCTTTCAATTAAAAAAAAACCTATAAAGATTATAACAAGTGATTTTAACACTATGATAAAATGACTATTCTTACTAAGATTTGATGATTTCAAAAAGCACAAGCCTAAAGCTCCATATTTGTTATTAGTTAGCACTGGTGTATGGAAAAACATGATATTTTCTGTTATATAGGATGTTGAATAATTTTGTTTTCAGTAGCTTGTTTGTTTTCACCACCTTTCTTTGCTTGTGTGTTTTTATTCTTCTGCTCATCCTCACCTTTTAAAAGAAATGCCTTCCTTTCTAGGTAAACAAAAAGATACACCACAGAGGCCACCTGCACTGCATAGCCACTTCAGTTTCTCCATGGCTCAGTGTTGGGGGTTTTTTCTTTAGTTACCCCACTTATTTATGCAGTGTGGTCTGCTTTCCACATGAGAATATTCCTGTTTCCCAGGGTCTTGAACGTTAATCAGAAAAGTGGCACATTTTAAAACCAGGTGGTTTGAAACTCCAGTGATAAATGTATGAAAATAGAGATGCAGGTTAAGACCCAAAGTCTGTCTCCTCCATGAACTTGTGGCCCTCAGCAAATGCTTTGGGAAGAGTGGGAGTCTGTGGTGCTGCTACAGATCGCTCTCCCTGCCTCCAACTATTCGCAGCATCCTGGGGTGATCTGGACTTCTACTGCTCTTTTCCTTAATTTGCATTTGGCTATATTAAAATGCAGAGTATGCAAATGAGCCCAGTTTGATAAGCAACTGTTTGATAAGCCCCTACAAAGGGTTCTTCTTTGCCATGTCAGTGTTTGTGTCTTCTGTAAATTTTATAATTTTACATATTATCTGGTTTCTACCCAATTAAGGAAACAATAGATTGCGGTACAATTGCAGTGGAAACATTTTACCCAATAACCATCACTTCTAGATACCTGCAGTTTCTCCCTGAATGAGCTCTTAATCCAGTCACTGAGGGGATTCCTCACTTTTTATAGTGATACAGGGTGACTAGAAGCAAGTGTCTTTCAACTGAATGCTGAACAGAGGCAAATCATCCTCTGCTGACACTGCTGTCTTGACCACCTAGGCCTGTATGTAATCCTACTAAAATCTACTGGGTTTATTTTGCATAATTAGGCAACTTTTTTTTTTAACTTGTTATTGACTGCATTATATGACTGTTTCTGTGAGCTTGCCTGGCATGTACATGATGACAAATAGGCTGTCGCTACTCGTATCATGTCCGTGATCTTTGTCTCAACACAAGCATCGATCTCCAAGTCCCTTCCAACCCCTGTCATTGATCCTGTGACTATGATTAACCTGGAACTTACACAGCTCCAAGAGAAATTAAAGGTTAACAGGAACAGTTCAAAAAGCTCCTGTGCACAAAGATCCCCTTTCTGAAGAGTAAAACTCACCATCCTAGCAGCTGTGGGTTAATACCCTCTCTAACCACTAATGGAAAAGGGAATAATTAGTTCTCAGTGCTTTTTCTTCTAAATGAAGATCAAACTATTTATTGAACACTTTTTCTGCACAGTTAAAGAAAACCTTATCCTTCTAGGCTGATAGTAGGCTTCTACTATTTTGAGATTGTCTTTTGTTTGATGTACTGAAGGAGTCTCTTTTATTCTGTAATAATTTACAGAATACATTTTTATTGTCCTTAAACCTGTTGACTACAACTGTGTTTCCTTGCCAGTAGCTTGTATTCATGATTACTGAATCTCAGGGTTTTCTTGGCTCCACTCCCAACCTCCCTGTAAACAGACTGCTGCCAGAGTAGCCCTCCACAGCTGTCAGACTGCAGGGCTTCGCTACCCAGAACAGCATCCTTAACTTAAACTCATCCTTCACATTTTTATGGGGTTTTTCCTTCCCACTTAGGGTGAAGTTGGATCCAAGTACTGCTGGTTCTTATCTTAGAAGGTGGAGGCTATCCTTTAACCTTATCCACCTTCACCAGTGGCTTTGGTGTTGCCTCACACTTTTCTTAACTTGGGTATTATTTAATGGAAGAAATTAAGCACATGGGGTCACACACAACTGCAGAATGCCATCAGCATGCACCAGTCACTATGGTGAAGTTTCCTTTCTGTCCCTGTACGTCTGGTCCTGAAGAACTGACGTCTTCTTGCATGGAGCAAAATGTACATCGCTGTTAGCAACTGGCTCTGACAGCTGATGAGTTCTGTTTTATTGAGCAATAAGTTAATGTCATGTCAGCTGCTGTAATGAACAGTTTTCGCTCAGGCACACTGAATTAGGGTGCAATCCCTTAGGCCAGGATCCCTGCCCCTTCCCTTGCTGCTTTAAATGAAGATGTGGCTTTACCATAGCAACCAGTTGGACTGCGCAGAGTTCTTCAGTTACCCAGCCCCATCACAGCTAAGTGTAAGTGGGGGAGGCTGTAAGAGAGGTGGGCAGTTTACACTGTGTCAGATATGGTACAGAGAACCGCCTGGAAATCACCTGAATACTGCAAAGCAGAGATTGAGACACCAGAGTCATAAAGAAACTACATTAATTCAGTTGATAAAGAGCACAGCTGATGAGGTATCCATTTTACTGAAGCAGTTTAAAATAAGCTTAGTGCTGTACAGTGTCAGGCATGACAGAATTCATCCAAATTTAGCAAAACTCTTTGTCAGAATTGAGGCTCTTTTTTCCTCTGAAACCAATGCAAAACAGAGATCCAACTCTTTGTGGGAGGCATTTTGTTTCCTTGTCTGAGAAAGCACTGGGGGCTTGTAGAGTTCGGTAGTGTGAAGCCCTGTCACAAAAAATAGAGACACAAATATTGTCCCAGGTTCAGTAAAGTAATTCAGTAAACTCTCCTGTAAATTGTAAAGCTGCAGAAGAGACACTGATTAAAGTGGTATCTGGCATTTTTTTTCATTTTCCACTGAAATCATATCAGGCTACTGATACAAAGCAAAACACCTCCACACACGTATAATTTTAGATAGAGAAGATCTTAGGCAGGGTCTTTGTTAATGAAGGAGGAAAGAAGAAATTTTTAACTGGAAAATGCTTGTTCTTGTGCTTGAGAGGTATGCATTGCAGGGAAATGGCAGGTGGGGAACAAACATCATATTCAAGGTCTGAGGACAAGCACATGTGAATATTTTGCCTCTAAGCTGTTCAGCCAAACTGATGTGTTCACTACAGGCTCAGGGATGAGTGGTTTCCTCTGTGCAACCTGCTGTAGGTGATCCTGCTCTAGTGGGGAGGGTTGAATGAGATAATCTCCAGAGGTCGTTTTCAACCTCTGCCAGACTCTGCATCTGTGAGTGGGGACTGTGTTCTCCTCAGGGTTTTTGGGTGTAATCACTTAGCCCATGCAGAGATAGGAGTTCAAAGCCTTGATCTCCATCAGCCACTGAGATCACTTCTCTGCTGGAGATTGATGCCATGCACCTGAGACATACTGAGGGGATTGCACGACACATCACACAGCTCATCCACAGGCTAGGCATGGCTATGCCATTCACCTTTATAACTGCCCCAGCTGCATCAGTAAGAGTGTCTCTGACAGGCATTTTCCTTAGCTGAACCATTTTGTTTTCTCACCATGTGCATTTTTGCTTGTCTTTGGATACACTTGTCTTGAGCATGGACAGTGATTGCTTTGGAGGAAGCAATTAGGACTCTAATTCATTACTGTCTGCTACATCTCAGGTTGCTTTTCAGTGAGTGGGAAAAGGAAGCACCTCACTCATTGCTATTATTTGTCCTTTTTTCCTGTTCAGATGCAGATGGAGGACTGAGCATCAAATACCCACATTCAAAAGCCATGAATTCTAGAAAAGTGCCCTCAGAAACACGGAGGACATTTCCTGCTCCTAAAGCACACTGCCACCAGCCATCAAGGATTCTCATCGTGGATGTCACATCCCCTTCCTGGACCAACACTTGCTCCTTGCTCTCTGAAGCTCTGGAAAACACACTCTGCTTGGCATGCAGTTTGGCAGGGCCCTGCCGCGTTCCCCTGCTGAGCCTCTACGTGGTGCAGCACCAGCAGGAGTGTCTGCTTCCCTTTACGGTATGTGTGAAGTCGTGTCCCCTGGGATCTAACAAACACGACCACAATACATGGCTGGAGTTCAGTAAAACAAAAAGCTGTGATATACTACAAATTTCTATGTAAAAAATGAATCCTTTTCAAAGAGCCTAGTTTCACAGGCTTCATGGAAGAGGTGGATTTTATGAAAGGATGATGTTTCAGAGGGGGAGTGCCATATTGTGAGCTGTGAAGTTGGCCAAGTGCATAAATCAGGTTTCCTACTGCTCCCTCCAAAGGCATCTGTTGTTAAGACTTAATGCACTGTCTGTACTGATTCTCTATCACCATTATCAAACACAACTCTGCAGCTGTAATAATTTGGAGGTCAAACGGTCTGTATGTTACACAAAACTTACCACTTTGGGAGGGGTTCCTCATTTAAGAGGAAAGGATCAGAATCCAAAATAGGTTTTGCTGAATTTGAGAAATAACCTGAAATTATAGAATCCTTTAGGTTGGAAAAGACCCATAAGATCGAGTCCAACCACAAACCCAACACTACCAAGTGTTGGTAAACCACATCCCTAAGGTGGGAAAAATATATCATGGTGAAAGTGGAAGACTGGCTAAAGGTGGTGTTTACTTTATAGACTAGGGTATAATGTGACAAGGGTAACTAAGGGGATACCAAAGAGACATATTCTGAGGATGTTTTGAAATTACCCTGATTGGCAGCTTTAAGAGCAAGACACTTGTCTGGCTTCCTAGGATGAATTTACATCCTGGCATGTCACTGTAGGGTGGACTAGGTAATCTGCTTCACAACTGCTTCCAGGCCCGTTTTCTGTGATTTTTGCATTATGTCCAAGCTAATTTGTAAGTGTTTGGGGCCAAACACCTGCTTCTTTGCTCACTAGGTATGTCCTGACACTGATCCAACACGTGCTGGCTCACAGCAACCTCAGGTCTTGTTCAGTAATCAGAGCTCACCAGAGCACAACTGCACTTGGACACAATCCCTCTACATGTCACATCATATGAATCTTCTGCTTGTGACAGGGTGTCTTTTTTATTTAAACAACAAATCCTCATTTTGATAAGCAGTTTTTAAAGGCAAAGGATCCTTTAGATCATTGTTCAGCTTCCTTCACATTACAGGCTTTTACATTTCACTAAAGTACCCATCAGTGAAGCTCTTCCTTCAGAAAGATACCTAATTTTGATCTGGAAATATTATAAGATGGAGAATCAAGTACTTTGATCATTTTTTCCAGTGGTTAATCATTGTCATTGTGAAACCTGCACCTGGTTTCTAATTTGCATTTACTGGCTTTAGCTTCCAGGGATTTGTTAACACATTTCCATCTCTATCTGATAAACATCTGTTCCATTTCAGCCACCATCAGAAATATCAAGGCTCCAGTGGTTTGTTTATACTCCTGAATTTGCCCCTTCATCTCAACAGAGCATGCTGCTTGTGTCACACTGACTCTCTGATCTAGCAAGACAATAAATCTATAGTTCTCAGTGAGGAACCAAGATAGAGTTACAGTAAAGGTTGCTTATGAAACAAATCACATGACATTAGAGATTGGAAAAGTACACAGGGAGGTGTCATGTTTGGTTACCTTTTTCTTAGTCTTTCCTGGGCACTTGTTTATGGTCTCTGCTGTACTAGTCTCCCCTATTGGCCTAACTCTGACCAAAGTCTAAAGAGCTTCCCTAGAAAGGGCAGGGAGACTCCAAAGAAAAGGAAACCAGGAAGAAAGTAAATTGTCTTTTTTGGGTTATTTGGTGGAGGACAAATGACAGTGATGAGGGGAAGTGCACATGGAACTTCAGTGTGGGACTGAGTAAGGTCTTTGAGCAAGCACCTCCAGCTGGTGGGCCCCATTCATAGTGGTTTTCCCTCGGGATGGGCAGCCATCCCCCAGAGCCTCCCTGGCATGAAGGGCTGAAAAAGAAACAAGGAAGACAACAACTACAGGAACTAGTAAGTTAAAGTGAAGTAGGTGAGAGTACAACACGTGGAAGGAGCCAGATGGGGCAGTGAGCATGGTGCCTACCCCAGCTCGTGGCCAGCTCAGTTTGGTAGCTTTTCTCTGGAAGCAATTGCAGATTAAAATGTTTGGGTTTTTTTTTCTGGATGTACAGTGTGAAGTTATGATTTCTTGCAGTTGTGTCACACATAGGGTCACATGTAAAGAGACATGACAAGCTGGGTGTCAGTGTCTGGAACAGGGGTGTAGTCAGCAGTTAAATGCCACCATTTTTGCTTAGAAGCCTAGCTGGTGTCCCAAGCACACTCCAGAGTTGAAACTACAGCTTGCATAGACTCACACAAGTTAACATTTCAAGTAGCTGTGCATATACAAGAGAAAACACAACCCTGCTGGTGCCCATTTCAGAGGGCAGGTACTTAACTGGACTTCAGGCTGCCCTGTGGCCCCTGTGAAGGCCTATTCTGCCCCAGTTTGGAGTAGTGCTTGACCTGAGCCAGCTCATTTACATCTACATCAGCTACAACTGCCTCCTGGGGTTGCAGGGCAGACATCTGAACGGCAGGAAATTTTGCTGTAGCACTCTGAAGAGGCTCCTGGCTGCATCTGCTTGTGCATTTATCAAAGATTGCTAACCTCACAGCAGGACTGACATAACGGGCCAGACACTTCTTGCACTGCAGAGTACAAAGTGTGGTGTTTTTCCTTAAGACTGCTGTCTTCACCATTGTGAGGCAAGGTTTGAGCTGGCCCAGCTTTCTTCCCCACCTTATTTGCAGGACCATCAGAGACAGCTGTGTGTGAACCCAGTTCCTAACTTAGTCACGCTGAAAGGCCATGCTGTAAGCCATGGCTGCTCAGGAGTGGTTCAGTGAGTTGGAGCTCCAAGCATCTGAAGTAAATGAGTCATAGGTTCATCTATTTCCTCTTCTGCAAGGAAGGTGACCTCTGGCACCAGTGTCTTATATTGCTTTAAGCAGATTTGGCAGCAATCACTAAACTTCTTCTATGGCCAAAATTTGCCAGTTTACCTGCTGGGTATTAACTCCTTTGAGTTCTTGTTGAAGCTCAGGGGAGCCAACATCTGTGTGAACAGTAGCTGAGATACTTGGCACACCTTGGATCCTGGGTGCACCTTTCTTTGTCATGTCTACACTGAGGAAAGGCCATGGCTGGGTAATACATACCAGTTAGCCTCAATTAGTAGTGCATGGAGAGAGTGATGAGAGGGGTCTGCTATGCTCCTGGCCAGCCTGGCTCATATTCAGACTGCATTCTGTGGATGTAGGTGACCAGTATAAAGCAATACCAAGTTCAAGGGACTGCTGAGCAACATGTGATATAAGGTTTGAGTGGCCCTGGACTGCAGATAATCTAACTCACCACATCAGGCAGCACAAACATGGCCCTATATCCTCCAATCAGTGAAAGTGACACCAAGCATCATGATGGCACACAATAGGTTAATAATCTGTGCATCTATAGTGTTCCTCTTGCCATAATAAGCCAGACCTGCTGTCCTCAGGGCAGCCATTGTACAGCAGTAGCTGTTGCCTGAAGGAGTTAAACATTTTTACAAATGACAGCTACCACTTCCTCTGGTAGCTCATCTTTGAAGCAGGAGGGTCCACAGACCTTCCATCAATGTTTGTTTTATCTAATATTAATTGCTGTGCTCAATGCCCCAAGAGAGCACTGCAAGAGCCTAAGAAATGCCCTCCTGAGTCAGACCAACAGTCCACCAGCTCAGTCTCAAAATGAAAGGCTCTTCTGGGGAAGTGTCCCAGTCCAATCACTTTCTGCAGTTCATTCTCCTCATACTCCCCTGGCTCCTGTCGTATTAAGAATGATTTGAAGATATTCCTCATAGTATCTGCTTCTGGACCTATTGTCTATGAGCTTGTGGAACCCCTTCTTGAACTCACTGCCAGTCTGACCCCAAACCCTCCTGAACACAGGTTCCAGAGACCCACAGCCAGACAAGCAAAGGAGTGTGGCTATGGCAGAGCTGACTATGGCCTAGAGATACTGCACTGCCTCTGTGCTCCTATTTACACCTCAAGTTCTGCCTCTGTTACGCAGGGCCTGACCAGAGGGGCATGTCACACTACTACATTTTGGCTAGCAGCAGGCAACAGGTAGATGGCTGAAAACTTGAGGGGGCACCATGTGCTGTTACTGGCATAACCACCAGCTGGTTTTCAGTCATCTCACTACTCACTGCTTTAGGACTAGGCTCCTGTGCCCAGTCTTACCTCAGTGCTGTGAATCCAAAATCCCCCTTCCACATTACAGAAAACTGTTTCCTATGATGGGCTTGACACTTCCAGTCTGTGACTTTAACTGATACTGTTTTGCAGCAAGTGAGAGAGAGCTTTGCACGAATCCAGTCCTGCATCTCGGAGCTCCGCTCGCTACCGGGAGAAGGCCGCTTCCCACAGGGGGGGAACGGGGTGGTACAAGCTGTGCAGGATGGGCTGCAACAGTTCAAACAATACAGCAGACACACCACAGCAGGAGGCTCAACAAACAGCTCTGTGGAGGTAAGAACGTGTAGGGAAGGTAGAGGGAGCCATCCACCAGACTTGCCACTTCTAAGAACATTAAGATGATAACCTGTGTGGAATGTAAAGTCTGTGGGGGAGAGAGAGTAATGAAGAAAAGCCTTCCAAAAACCCCCATGTGGGAATCTGAATGCTCATGGAAACAAGACAGGTTCAAGTCTGAGTTGCTTGTGGAGGCCAACTTGCTTTACAGTATAGAAAAATTATTTTAATTTCCAGGCACTTGAGACTGGATGTTTTTTCAGCTTTGATTCCTTTCACAGAACTGTGTCAAAGGCAAAGACACTCACAGTACTGATGGGCACAGCTTTCCTTTCAGCCTACAGTTTCACACCTACTGCTACTTTCTTAAGAAGCATCTTTAGGATTGTGTTGGTTTGACCCTAGCCAGATTCCCACCTAAGTTGCTCTATCACTCCAAAACACAACAAGGATATACTATAAGCTTCTTAAAAAAAAATCCCATTCAGCTTTCAAGTGAGATGGAGAAATTTAATCTACTGTAATTGATGCAGTAATAGGAAGTGGCACCATTCCCTCAGGTAGAGTCCTGCCTATACACCCACAGACCATAAGACTCCCCTACAGACTCACTGACCATAAGCACAAAGTATAAAATGGACACTATGCATTGTTCCACCTTCTTCCAGCACAACTGGTGTTCCTCTCAATCCATCTCACATTGGCTTGAATATAAGTCAGAGCTAAAAATAAATAAATATATCTGCTTTTGAATAGGTATTTTAGCAAGACTTCTTTCTCCATAGTGGGATTTGTGGCATTCAAACAGAGGCACCACTGCTTATCAAAAGAGGATTAGGGCTGAAGCAGCTCTTGTGCACTCTGATTTGTGTTTCAGATCACAATTTTGACTAGCCAGCCCAGCAAAGAAATAGTAAAGCAGCTGGAAAGGAAAATAAAAGATGTGGACCTTGTGAATCTACAAAGAATACAAGTCATTGAGGTTTTGAAGAGAGACTTTCTCGAGCCTGAGGATGTGGAACAGCACATGCTAACAGATGAGCACAGCAGCAATGGTGAGCATGAGACTGACAGGGTACTTGGGGAAGTTATGGCACTAGACAGCAGGATAACCACTAGTTCTTGCTCTGGTCCAATACATGCTACTTTGAGCCATTTCATGTCACTGGTGTAAGTGGGAACTACTGTACCTAGAGGAAGAGCAAAGGCTTTGTACCACAGCACTTCTGGGCTTTGTCACATTTGGGCAACACAGACTTCACACATAATCTCTTGGCATTACTTAAAGTTGACTGAATGTACAATACATAGTTTACACATACCTCAGATGCACATACTACTACTGACATCACCCTGGGCAACTAACCAGCTGATCAAAAGGTCCTTGTTGCAGGCAGAGACAACTAGAGTTGTTGAAACAGGTAGTCAGGCAAGAGAGAAGCAGGCAGGCCATTTACAGTTACCCTACAGAGACAACCTCCCCCTCACCAACTCAGGATCTCATCCTTTTACAAGGTGCTTGGTTTCTGCACAGTTCTTAGCCTTTAGTATTTTCCCTAGGCTACATATCACACAATGCTGGGAAGAGTTACTTTCCCAGACCAAATCAGGTACTTACCCCATTGATTAGGTTTTTTGGTCACTGATGCCATTCTTATTCTGCTGCTGCTTAAAGCAGCTTTGCTTGAGCTTCTGAAATTGTACTTCTTCAGTAACCAGCAATCCTCTATCAATGAGATCTTTGTAGATCTACAGCCTCTGTTGTCCAATCCATATCTCCCCTTAAACTCCCCAGCAGCAAGACACACCTGGTACCAAGCTCTGATTCACACAGCAGGTTCTCACCATGAGTTTATTGATAACAAGCTTCAAAACCTGGGTCCTGATGCCTTGCAAAGTTAGTGTAAGACCTGTTACTAGCAATGACAATATGTTTTTTGCTGAGTGACAGGCAACATTGGATGTTGTTGCCTTACCTGTTCTTTTCAGGATGCAGTAGCAAATTTCTGGTCAGTTGGCAGAGTAGGGGCTGGGAATGTTTAGGTGGATCCCAGATTCCCTTTTGCCCTGTCCCTCACACACCTGCCCACATGTTTCATTAATGAAAGAGTGAGCACACCCCAGACCCTGACTGTTGTCAGTCAGACCCCAATTCCCAGATTGACTCTGAATTCAAACTCCCCTTAATCTGACAGTTTTCAGCAGTAAGAATTGAAGCTGTAATAATGAGGAAATCAGAAACAGAAATTCCTGTTAGCTCCTGTTTTGAACCTTTTTGTTTCAAAGCAAAAGGTGCTGACCAGACTCTAAATAATCCAGCAAGGTGGTAATCCAAAGTCCAGAGCAGTAATGCTGCTATAACTGCAGCTTTCATGCCTGTATTTTGTTTTACCCACCTTTCAAACCTGCCCACTTATTTCAGCTTTTCCTCCAGGCTGGTGAAATGACTGCTAAATACCAGGACGTTACGCTGGGTTTCTCCCACCTGCAGCACAGCACATGTGGGAGGAGGACAGTATTCTGGGTGGCTGCAAATTCTGGCTTCTCAAGTGAGGAGGATTAGCATCAGCACTTTGCATCAAGCTGGTGCTGAACAGAGCCCTGTGGGGAAGCCTTCAAAAACTAGACACCACAGAGCAGGGGATGCTGCGTGCCTCTCGGTCACAAGACTGCTTCAGAGCATGCAAAACCCCACTGGTTTGTGTTTAAAAGTGAAGTTGTGTGGCCCCTTCACCCAATAAATGGAGTGAAAACATGAACAGGAACATAAAGAGCACTGACATTTCAGATTATAAAACGCTGATTTTCTGAGTCTTGTACTTCTGAGAAGAAGTAATCTATTCAGGTGATCTATTTACTCTCAAAGAGGAGCATCAGGGAATGGACAGTCCAAATAATTTGAAAAAGGAACACAACTAATTTAGGAAGAGGGTTTTTTTTTTACCTGTTGGAGGTCCTCTCCTCTGTTTCTGAAAAGCAAAAAAAAAATTACAGTAAAGAACATTAAAGTTGTGAGATCTGTCATGCAGGAAGTGCAAGAATTAGTGCTGTGTTCAATTGCAGCACAACCCCCCTACCAAATAAATACTGTGATGCAGCACTTAAGATGTTTGTCCCTCCATGGATATTTCTTTCATTACTTTATTTGGGAGCTGTTTGAACCTACTTGCATTTTTAATATCCAAAGCATTGCTGTGACATTGCATCCTGAATTTATATTTGAAGCACATTAAAAAATCATCTCTTTTTAAAATCCTCTGCCTTAGAAATTCATTTTGAGCCCTCCCCATCTCAGGTTATTGGAAGCAAATGACAGTTTCCAATTTAATTTTTCTGTTATTGTTTTATATAGCTCTACCATAGAGCCCAGAGATCTTAAAATGTGAATCTGATTAGCCTGAAAAAAAATTTAAGCTGTTTGTGATGGCTTTAGTAAATTGTTCTCAAAATCTCTTCTGACCTGCTCTAGGGCTTTAGGTTAGAGTGCTAGAATTTCAGGTCTTTTCCTGGTTGGCACTATCATCCTTGTTTTTGAGGTCTTAACAGTTAATGGCCTCCATGAATACCCATGAGAATGGAAATATTTTCTGCCTGGATTTCACAAAAAGTCTTTACATCACTGTAGG
This sequence comes from Gallinula chloropus, assembly GCF_964237585.1. Lineage (NCBI taxonomy): Eukaryota > Metazoa > Chordata > Aves > Gruiformes > Rallidae > Gallinula > Gallinula chloropus. The sequence continues at coordinate 82,014,471 of NC_140088.1, forward strand.
CTTCTGTCTCTTTCTGCTGTTCCAGCTGCCAGACCTCATGTTCTGCTTCGTAAGGATCAATTATTAGCTATGTCCTGCTAGCCAAACTTCCTCAAAGTTCTTTTATTTCACTGTCCCAGGTTTTCAAAAGTGATGGTTTAAATCTGGTCCCCAAATCAGGAAGCTCCAATGCACCTTTTGACCAGACCTTTTTTAATCCAACCATTCTGGGTATTGCTTTCAAAACAGCCTTCCTGTCAGGCAGGAGGGTTGGCAGAGGGCAGCTGCTGCTGGCATTGCTCCCTTTTCTCTTGCACGGATGTTTCTGGGGTCAAGGGGCTGAGTGCCTCCTTATCTAACTTCAGACATTCACTGCAGTAATCCTTACATGTTTTTCCCTAAGCCAAACATCCTGCTTCTCCAGAACCTTCTGTTAAAACATACTTAGAATCAAGGTTTTGTTTCTCTCTTGCCTCAATATCCACAACTCTGGATTTCAGGAGCAGGAACATGTTTTCCTAGCTTCACCCATCTTCCATAAATACATCCACCTTCTGTCTGTAATGACCAACTTGGTAGAATAGACCAAAATGGTCTGTCTGGTATTTCAACTTGGTATCCCAGTCAACTTGGATACATTAACCTTCTCTTTTTAAAGGACTGCATGTCATATTTCTCCTGGGAGAAAACTCTCTTGGCCATTGCACAACTGGCAAAAAGGATTTTTTTCTACTCCCTTTCAAGAACTGACAGACTTTGAGAAGATGACCTAAATTTATTCCTTTCATAACACAGGGTTACAGTTTGATTAGACTTCTAAATCAAGCCCACAGGTTTTGGAGAACCAAGAACTTTTTAGAAAGAAAGACATTTTAAGGTAAAGAGAGAAGGTGGAGAAATCTGTTACAGACCAGCAACAGCCACCCATTAGCACGAATGCCAAGTTTGGAAGCAATAGAAACATGGACTGACTTATCAGGGAAGAGCTGTAGCTCTTCCTTTTTACTAGAATTATTCCTTTGTCACCCAAGGACACAAGTTTTGTTACCAGCAGATGGGTTAAGTACTTGGGTATAACATTAGTGCAGTCAAGCAGCTCTTTGCATGCAGCAGCAGCAGCGTTGAGTAGTTCTCTCCAGACCTCAGAAATAAGATGCTAATTTCTTTCACTGTGTGCAGTTAAGCTGTGCAAGTTAACACAAAAGTCAGATTTTAAGCATATTTTGCAAAAATGTTTCCAGTGTGAGTTTAGGTAGTGGTGTTTAAACCAAGCTGGAGTGACCTGCAACATGGCACAGACTGAACTGATTAGGAACAGGCAGAAAAAGAGAAGACACATACTGAAAACCCCATGTGGAGTGTGGGATTCCCAACAGTGGCTGATGCTGAAACATGGAAGGATTGAATAGGAAACAAAGCTTTACCTTTTGTTAGGTTTCCACAGCATGACACACTCTTACACAACACTTTGAGAAGCATCATGAAAGCTTCCTTTTCAAATGGAAGAAGTCTGGTGACAGCTTGCTGCACACCCTGAGAACATTCACCAGACAATCAGCTGCACTGAAGAAACCCACAGCAGGTAACAAAATCGCTTCAGCAAATGCAGCAAGAGATGCTGGTTGAGAGCTGCTGTCACACTGCGATAGGGAAAAACAATCCCACGCTCTCTGATGCTTAGAACAAAGCTGTTGCTTTAAGGCTGATAACAAAACTGAGATCATTTTATATATCTATATACACCAGTATATAAAAGCTATACTGCAGGAGAACAGTTAAGAATTAAAGGAGCTGGGAACTATGTTTATGTTTAGATCTTCTGTGATCTTCTCTGTTTAAAAGCTGCCTTGAAAATTTGATTGGGCTTTTTGCTTTTTTAGATAAAAGGATGTTTGGAAGCTCTGAAACTTGGTTAACAATTATGACTTGGTATTCAGGGCACACTGGAATGAAAGAAGTTGCCAAAATTTCCAGGAACAACTAAAATTTTAATTTTTGTGTACTCTATAAGCCATTGTTTTTGAAAGAAACAGTCCCAAATCCCTCCATTACGTTCTTCCATCAAAACCTGTTCAAAATCAGGAAACTGGTCTGGGCTCACACTGCCCTGGGAAAAGAAAAAGCAAGCCCATTTTCACAGGCTATAGGGTCTATCAGTGCTATAGGGTCTATCATCTATCTTGATCTTTGAAGAAATCAGGTAGATCTGCAGAGCATTTGTGCGAGTGGAAAAGCTATTTTGAGATACAGGTGTTGGAATTAAATACTGGGCTTTTCACCCTCCTCCTGTCCCAACCCTCTAAGGAATTCTGGAAGGGAAATTTAAAAGCATTAGACAAATTCCAATTAATGAACATGAGGAAAAAGACAGGGTTTGGGGCATGTCTGAGCAGTTGTTCCCTGTCTCTGTGAAACTTCTTTGGCAAATCCCAGATACACAGACACAGCCATCTTAAAATGACCTTGTTATATATCTGGTCAAGGCCAAAAATTTCCATTTGTGCTAGAAAAAGCCTGTAGTGTTGAACATGCTGCTGGGTGCAGTATTGAACACAGACACATGTACTGGGGAAGGCACAGGCAACAAGCTGGAGGTTTAGCCATTAGGGAGGGAGCAGCTGAGAGACTTGGCTCGGGCTTTCGGTGCCAGATAAAAGGACTTGTGTTCCATGATTTAAAGGCACTCTTATGGACAATTCTGTGAGAAGCTTGTGTTTTCTTCTTAGACTCCAATATATGGTATTACTCTGCTTCCTTCTTTTGGATCCACGAGACCTCCAAGGCTCAGATCATCTCATTGTCTTGCTTACACCGCAGCTCCTGCAGTGAAATCCTACTGCCAGGGTTCCCCCTGGACAATTAATAAATGTTAAATGTCTTCTTTTACTGTCACATAGGACTAGAGTACAAATCACTTCTTCCAAAGCCAAGAAGATGGGAGATGAAAAATTGGCATCCTGAGAAAGCACCTGATTTTTCAGCTCACCTAGAAAATTTCTTCTCATTTATCATAGTGGGGGGGGAGGTGGTGTACATAAATGAATAAATAAATATTAAAAAAAAAATAAAGGCACATACAGTTACAATTTCCTGTAGTACTAAAAGAAGGAAGGCAGGAACATGGTATCCCCTCTCACAGGCTCATTTCCAGATTAATGCAGCAAGAAAAGACTGAGATATTTTGAAGCCCCACAGTTGGTAAGTCTTAGAATAGCTCGGAATGTGCTAAGAACAGCCTGTTGTGGATGATAAATGCTTGCTGTTTTCTTCACAAGAGCAACCTCTCTGGGAGAGTGCATTTCTAGACAAAGACCACATGACAAGCATAGAGGATTGCTTTTTCAACACTGCAAAGCATCTCCTCTGAGGGACAGAGACTAAATCTGCAATGTTTCTTTAATATTAGGGCTTGTCAGAGCGTAGGCTGGAGCAAAGATGTAATCTGAGTCCCATAGAGAGCCCAATGGATAACAGCATTTGTGGTGGGAACAGTGTGTGGGAGTAACTGGCAGGGTGCAGGGGGCTGGCCTCTGATTGACAACATGAGATTTCTTATTATTATGTCTTTCCTGCAATTGCAAACACCTAAAGCATATGAGCATGGCCAAACCGTCTGCTGACGAAGGTCAGTGCTTGCATGTGATACAGATCCTGGCCTTTACCAGTTCTGCAAATCGCCTTTTTCACTTCATACTATTTGTCAGTTTTATTTATTTAATCTGCTAGACTTTGTGCTGCCTTCCCATCTGGATGCACCTTTGAGTTAGTTTGGAGTTGGGGTTTGGGTTTTTTTTTCTTTCAAGGGTTTGTGACCTTCTTGCTTGTGACCACCCTGTCTCCACTGCCCAGCCTACATTTCTCCACTCCTACATGTTGTCACTAGAACATACACATTTGCTCTGCACTTCCAACACGGTAACTTAAGTAGTAGTTATGTCCTTGAAAACAGTTTTACTTTCTCCTCTTAATTCCTGCAAGGATGTTTTACTGTGGGATTGCTGTTAGCAAACAGCACTTCAGCAGTAGCATGTTGAAGGATGGCCTTTGTGTCAGTCAGGTCCAGGTCAAGTTTTGCTTCCGTTCTCCTCAGGTCTGCAACTAGCTGGTCCTTTAAACATTCACTGAGGGTGTTTAGCTATTTAGTCACAGGGCCATATTGCAAAGTAACAATCCTCTGCTGTATGAGGAGTACTTTTCCAGCACTTCTCCAGCATTCCTCACTAGTACAGTGTTTACATTTTGCGGCCTGTGATTTCTCATATCCACATACCCAGTGTCCCTTGCTTAGAGAAAGGGAGGAAATGGTTTAAAACTGAGAGGAGTCTCTGATGCCAGTGCTAAGATGACCACATCAGAGGATGGTTTGCAATGGTCACAGCTAGCCCTCTGAAGATGGTAGTAGCAAGTCCACCCACCCCATTGATGAGAATGGTGTTGGTGTGGCCTGTGGAGCAGCTTAACTTCTAGCAACGTCCTGTGAAGAGGGCTGGCATCACAGTGCTGTGCTGTGATTTGCATGGTAATGGCTTCTGAAGCGCTTCATAGGTGAAAGCACTTGTGTGCCTAAGGACATGTAGTGGAAAATGCAGAAGAATGTTCTTTTCTGTGGCTGAACAGTACTTCTTTTCCACCTTTTTTTTCCCCCTGCAGACCTTGCTATCCTGGGAATGGACATTGATGTGCAAACCATAGAGAATAATGTCATCAGCTTGGAGATGCTTTTTAAAACATGGCTACATGACTATGGCACTGAGAGAGAACACCTCCATCTCCTTCTTCCATCAGGAGGCTTCAACCGTGCCACTGCACCCAAGACTACCCTAAGTATTTCTTTTTCTCTCCCACTCTGGAGGGAATTCCTAAATCCCACAGCCTTAAAGATTACCCATGCCTGTCCTATGGACACGTTCCCTCACATTTAGAGATCCAAGAAAGGTGGCTGTGTGACTTTGAAAGCTGGAGTTCCTGTTGTCTCAGGCTGAGAGGGGCCATTTGCATAGAATGCTTCTAGGTTGCTGCCATGTCCTGTGGCTGCTCATTTGTTTCCATTTGGCAGCAAAAAAGTGCTTTGAAGTGCATGTGAATTCACAGCCTCTTGGTCAAGGTAACTGGGCCTTATGTCCTGACAGCTAAGGAACTTCTGGTTCAGCAGTATAGCCCTAAAAACTGTGTTCCTTGTGTTTGATACTAAAAGTCTGTGCCAAAGTGGCACTTAAATATTGGTTGTCTTACAAAGGGTCTCGGCTTGTATTTGTATCTGTTGATTTAGCACTAAAATAGCTAATATTCTAGACAGAGCTGCCAACAGTTATCACAATGTTATCAACATTTATAGGGAATATGTAAATTTTTTTCCCTTTACTAGTCTAAAATCCAAATCCCTAATCCATCCTTGGGCAAGCACTGAAAACGCCAACCACAGACATAAGTGATTCCTGTCAAGTTGTTGCTAACTGTGTTGTTACCATTGCAGTGCCAGGAGGATCCCCACATGCCCTTCTGGCAATCCCTTTTCCATGCCTCTCTAACAACATACCATCTGCCACTCCAGTATGGTACTGGTGCAAATTCTATTACCATTACAACAGAAGCACACTTGTTTTCTCCTGGCGATCCACAGGCCAGTTCCAGACTGAAAGCAAAGCTCACCTAGAGTTGCTGGTGGTGGCTTTTGCAGATAAGCTCCACAGCAAGCAGATTGGAAAGCTTGGTGTGGCTTTTTATTCATGTAGCACCTGCCATAACAGCCTTCTGTTCAGCACAGGCAATCACACTCTTCTGTTAAAAGGGGATTGTCCTTCATCACAACACATACTTGATGCCTTGCCTCATTATAGCTAGCAAGACAAACCAAATAGCACTGCAGCCAGGTGCAGTTTTTTTCACCTTCTCACACTCAAGAAATCTGTAGTGGCCAGAGAAATGGTATGCAGCTGTGCAACACATTATACTGGAGTTTGTGTCGTCAACATACTGGTTTTCTCCACATAGAAAGGCTGGCAGGAGATGTGTGGCCCTGAACCCAGCATGGTGTTGGGAAACAAGCTTCTGCTCCCTCTAGGGCTGGACACTTAGTGCCAAACCTGGAACCAGCCAACCATGGTTTCACTAACATGCCAACACGTGGTATTTGCTCATGTGCATAAAATGGGGATAGACTGATGCCTTGTGTCACAGGCTTCCCTGGGGTGCTTCCCTCAGTAGTTGCTGTTGCTAAAGAGCAGTAACCTGGTGTTTGTAAGTGTCTTGAGTATGTCATGTGCTGAACACTGCCATTTCCAGCAATCTAACCCAAGCTCCTTCTCACAGTGTGCCTGAAGTGTGATTTGCAGGAGAGATTGCTCGACCCGGCTCTGCTTTCTGGGACAGCTGATGGCACTGTGAGACCAGCAGATTTGAATTCACCCTGCCAGATGGCAGCGTGGCCATCTACAGTGCTGTATAAACTCCAGGTTATAAAGTAAGTGTTGTTACATGCTTTCCACTTAGTAACTGGAAGGCTGATACAATAGCAGCCTTCATTCTTTGAATGTAGTTTCAACTAGGACCTAAATACCATCACTATAAAGCACTATGAGACTCGCAGTGCCAGTGAGCAAAATTCTGATGTAAGATACCCTTAACCACCATAATCCTTAGTGTCAGGGAACAGCACATCCCACACGTGCAGGCAAGCACACAGACTCCAAATTGGTGTTGCCACGACACGAGCACTTTATGAGCACCACAGATGTTATTCACCCAAAAGTTGTTTCCCTCCAGTCTGAAGTTGTGTAGGTTGCAGCCTGTGCTCCAGACATAATTCTGCTGTTCTCTCACTACCCAGTGAGGCCACAGCAATTAACTGGGTGTCAGAGCCTGAGCTAGCTAGTTGACTAGTAGTAAAAAAGCAAGCAAAGTCTCACAGTGCTGTGTGGCTCCACACAAGAATTTACTCTCTTTCTGTCAGCAATCTATGGCTGGCAAGCACAGAGCATAACAAGAGGAGCAGTACTCTCCAATGTCTTTTCAGAGGTTTATTTATAGGAAAAAAAAAAAAACCCAGCTCTAATTTCTGAACTATACATGTTCTTAAAATGATTCTCATCCTGTCAGTAGCTGAAGAGGACTCAGCAATTGTGCGTAAATGGTCCTCAGCCAAAGCACTGATGCTACTTAGCAATGCTCTGCTGTGAAGCAGAAGTGTGCCGTGGACAGGCAGTGTCAAGTCAGTAGTAGTGCTTGTGGTGGAACGTCAGCTCTGTGCAGGAGTAGAGCACAGGTCAGTTTAAGTGAAGGATAACCACCATCCAGTAAAAATCACTTAGGCAGACATGTAATTGCCTTGGTGAGTTATTGCCCAGGAGGCCAGATTAACAGTCTGGTTTGTACACAAAATGCATGGAGATTGGATTTTGTCAGTGCTGATATGAGGGAATCTGGAAATCAACAAGAAAGCCTCTTTTTCCTGCAGCTGGGCTTTCCTGCAAGGTTTCCTAGTGACAGGCCATGGCAATACAGATGTTAACTGCTTGTAGCAGCATTGCAGCTGATGCTGCCACCATCACTCAAGCTGCTTATCTCCTGGTAGAGTCTTCTTGCTAGTCTCATGCTGGCTGTGCTTCACTAACACGAGCTGTGTTTTGCAGGGCTCTGAAATCTGAGGGGGTCTGTGAGTCTGTACTGTATGGGCTGCCCTTCATCATCAAGCCCACAAGCTGCTGGCAGCTAGACTGGGATGAACTGGAGATAAACCAGCACAGCTTCCATGCTCTGTGTCATGGTCTTCTGGTGAGTGTGTGAAAACTGCAGTCTCATGGGGAGGGATTGCCACAGAAAGCGATAGTTAGTGCACATCTAGTAACATCTGTTCAGCAGCTTCAAAAGCTGCAACTTCATCTCATGGGTCAAAGTTGGATTTGTAGATCTTTCCAGCCAATACATCCGCTGGAAAGACACTGGAAAGGTACACCAAACCTCAGAGAATACTCAGAAATCCAGTGTGTGGAGGTATGGAGTGTGAAAGTCAGGTTTGGAGTTAGACTCACATCTTTGTGAAAATAATTAACCAAGGCTCCCATTACTAACAAGTCATTAAAGGAAATTAGATGCTTTTCTTAATAACTGTCTAGCATTCAATTAAAAAAAAAAACCCAAACAAGTAACATACTGTCCTCAGCCACAGTGCAGGATAGAAGAGTGTTCGTACTCCGATGCACACGAGTGTCCCGGCTCCTGAACCCCGCGGCCCCTGCAGCAAAGGTGCTGAGGGAAGTGGCTGCTGCCCATCTCTCACAATGGTTTTGGCTTTTGCCTTTTAGAAAAGGAAGTGGATGCTTTTGGCCAAACGTGAGCCACAGAACACGAGTCCAAACTGGAACATCATGGTGCATTCCTACTACATCATTATCCCTTCTGACTCTGCTACTCTGCTTATCAAAGCAGTGGCCATCAGAGAGCTCTTGCTGCCGTCCTCCTTCCCAGCCCTCCTCACCGAACATCCCGAGCGCGTGCAGGGCTCTGTAGAGGTAGGTTGTGGACAGCCCCACACAAATGCACGTGGAAAGGGCCCCAGTTGTACAGGCAGGGATCAGAGTAATGATCAGCCTTTACACACAGCACATGCTGCTGCTGCTGAAGATGTAGGCACCTCCCTCATTGCTGGAGAACATGTGGCTCCACAGACTGCAAACAGAGGTGCTTCAGCCATCAGCCAAAGCAATACATAAAGTGTTATTTCCAATAGCTTCAGTGTTACTTCCAATACACTTCCAGAGGCTTCAGGCTCCTGCATTTCCTGCTGTGCATCCATATGTTCTTCTCCTGACTTGGCTGCCTCTGCTCCGAGTGATGGTAGGGGTGGCACAGCCCTCACTATAGGTCTTAGCAGTAGAGGAGGAAACAGCTGTGAAAATGTCTAGTGACAGCTGGAGTAAGATAGAGCACTCCAAAGCTTCTTCCCAGCAGCCAACTTATCCCACAGCTTTCTTCACAGACAGCAAACACCTATCTTTTGGAGCAGTGTTGCATGTCTGTTATGGGGAGGAGGAAGAGGCTTTCTGAAGCAGAGAGCTGAGAGTGACGGTGCCCGGACAGGGTGTTCCAGCCTGTAGGCTGATTTTGGACATGGGGAGGGCAGGACTGCATCCTGCAAGGAATCTCATAAGTCTATTTAGACCCGGCTGCAGATGCCTCTTGTTCTGTACACAGCTAAGAGTGGTCCTAGTGGACAGCAGCACAGCCAAAGATCCCTTTTCCCATGGCTGCAGGGTGGCATGGAGTGTCTGTAACACTCCTCCCTGCAAAAAACACCCTCAACACCCAAAACAACAACAAAAAGTAAACCCCAGCAAACCCCACAGGCTCTGTCACAGCTCACAGCCACTAGGTTCTTCTTTTTCTGTCTGAGCAGAGTGCCCTGAACAGCTTGGAAGTGGAAGTTGCTTACAACCCCTTGCACCTAAAAAGCAACCTCTACAAGTACCTGAAAAGCGTGTTGTACAAGCCTCTGCACAGGCAACAGGCCCAGCCCAGGGACCAGCGCCCAGAGCGACACCAACCCAAGCAGGTAAGTCTCTTGCCTTTGACCAGCTTAGTCTCTGTTCTGCCCTTCTGGCCTGCTCCCTGCAGAAGGGCTGAGGGCAGCTCCCTGATAACCATGTGGGACAGGGAAGGCAGCAGCAACATGCCCTTGTGGCTGGGAGCGCGGAGGGATGGGCAGCACGGAGGGATGGGGCAGCTGAGGAGGGGGATGCTGAACTGCCGGCACACACAGGCACATTGACCCAGCGCCTCCCTCCACAAGGCCCATTCGTGTTTTGTCCCTGTATTGCAGCATCAGAGCAGAGCCAAAGCTACGGTGGCGCCCCTTGTGATGGCTCCTTCTCCCGTGCAAGCCTTCAGACCAGCAGCGGTGAGGAGGGATTCCTGGGAGCGCTCCCTGCTCCCCAAAGAGTACGAGGAGTTCCTGCAGTGAACCCCGGGGCACTGCTTGAGCCTGTTCCTCTGCAGTCTTGGCTTGGCTTCTTGCTTGGCTGCCAAGCCTCACACGCCAGGCTGGAGGTGGTCAAGCAAGACACTAAGCCTGGCTCTGGTCAGACAGACACTTCAGTCGTTCGTTCCTCCTGGTTGTATGGTTTTGTTAGTCAGCAAGGCAGCCTGCAGGGAGCCTGCTACTCTGGGCCCCCTGCCTTGAGATTCAGCTATCCCCTGCAACACCCCTATTTCCCATTCTTGTCAGCATGCCTCCAGTTATGGTTTGTGAGACCGGGCTAGTACAGGCCACAAACCACAGATTACTGTCAGTGAGTGCAGAAAAGCTGCAGGGCAGGCAGTGAGGAAGTCAGAAAGATGAAGTAAGCAGTAACATCAAGCTGCCCTCATCCTGCAGGAGCAGGTTCAGCAGGGTGTTTCAGTAAACCAGGGGGTTTACATTTAATCTTAGAGCCCAGAATGCTGTCCTCTTGAGAGCAGCACTGCCTGTGACCGTGCTGATCTGGTTGCTTCCATAATTGGCCTCACTGTCCAACTCTGTAGCTCATGGAGAGGTTTGTACCTAGTGCCAAGCCAGCTGTAATGCTTGGGCTGGCTCCTACACAGTGACAGTTCACCACAGCTGGAGCTGCAGCACAGCACCGTTCCCCAGCCAACTGCTGCTTGGATGCTCTCCATATGGAGGAGCTGTTCTGCAAGCCAACATGACAAGCATGTTTTTAGCAGGATTCAGGAGAAGGGGTAGTTGGCCTGGAGCTTTCCAGAGAGCTTCTGCCCAATGCTCGCACAGATGTTACCCTGTTTATCAGTGCAGAGGACAGCTGCCCTGGACAGGGCAGAAGCTGCAGGCAACCTGACTGGGCCAAGGTAGGGTGATCTCACTGGGCTTCCAGGATGCTGAGCATCAGCAGAGTGCTCTCTTCTGACAAGTACAGGTGCTTACACAGTTTTGCTTACCCTGTTCTGACAAGCTGTTCCAAAATAAAGTTATCCACCATAACGTTCATGTACTGCCTGGAGTTTGTAATGTGTGTTACATGAAGCAGGCCCAGGACTGACCCACACTGCCTGAGAAACTGCAAACACCATGCTCCCAGGGGACTGCCACAGAGCCAGCAGAGCCACCTCTTTTCTCTGGTATCCACAGCAGCAACGGACCTGCTCTTCTTCCCATGCCCTGGCAGCACTGTGGGAAGCTGCATCTCATGCAGCTGCTTGGGGTAAGATGTCAAGGACAGGTACCTTGAGGACAGACACCCCAGCAAGCATGGGGACAGGGGTTTGTTAGGGGTGCAAGCAGGTGGCTGACCCCTGCTCGGCTCTAACAAGCCCACAGCACAAGGAACTGGAGAAGGAGCAGTAGCAAAGGGTGGGCATCTGCATACAACTGCCTGTGTCAAACCAGGCAGGATGAAAATGTCACATTCACACAGACCTGGGGGGAAGGGGGGTGGGAATGACAGGGGATTAGCTTGACTGAACTGATGATACAGGAAGAATTACTTTGGCAACCATACCATAAATAGCAAACAGGTCAACAACACACCTCGCTGATGGGAGAAGGGTAAATGAAGAGTGGCTTGTGATTTACTGCTGAAGGAAAGGAGCTGCTGAAGGGGAAGCTTAGGAAGAGGGAAAAGGGACCGTAAGGGGAAGTGTATCACAATACTGGGCCTGTTTGGGGGTCCCTGTTGAAAAGCCCTCCACTCAGTCACCACAGTGTGAAGCAGGGCAGTTGCTCTGACTGACTCCTGACAGCCAGAGGGAGCTTGGATGCTTCCCCTAATGCCAGCGTGAGAATGGATATCCAGGCAGAGCAGTTGCCTCATGTCTGCACCATGCTAGGTCCCAAAACAGAGGGGGCAGCAGTTAGAAAAGGACATTATCTTTCAGAACAGGAAATGGAAAGAGGTAGCACCAAGGGGAAGAGGTTGGTTGGGCTTTGAGCAGCTCCCAAGTCATTTTGTCACGTTGAAGAAAAGAGAGAGAGGAGAGAAGGCTCTGGGGGGATTTTATAGTGACCTTCCCATACCAAGAGGGGGCCTAGAGGAACGTTGGAGGGAGACATCTAACAGGGAGTGAAGTGATAGGATGAGGGGTAATGTTTTTTAAACTGGAGGGTAGATTTAGGTTAGATACCAGGGAGAAATTCTTTACTGTGAGGGTGGTAAACTGGAACAGGTTGACCTGAGTAGCTGTGGATGCCCCTGTAAGTGTTGGACGGGGCTTTGAGCAACCAGACCTAGTAGAAGGCATCCCTGTCCATGGCAGGGGGTTTAAACTAGACAAAGCTGTGACTAGCCAAAGGCTTGCTCTGCATTTACTTTATCTCTTATGCTTCCCCAGAGCATCTCTTACACCCTGAAACTGTTGCCAGAAAGAAGGCAAGGTGAGGCACAGAGCAGCAGACTCAGCAGGATGACGGGCCTGGTCCACAAACCTGAGCCAGGCTCTCTCCTTACCGGCAGAGACTGAAGGCCTTTCCCCCTTCACACACTTCTCTGTCACGAGGCACAGTGCACAAGCAGAGCAGGGCACACACAGGAGCACTCCTCCAGCCTCACATGCTCAGGTCTCAGTGCTGGCTCAGCTGCTGTCACTGCTGAAGCAAGGAAAATAAACATCCTTCCCTCCCAACCAAGAAGAGTGCAGGGACCACTGGGCTGGCCGGATGTTGGAGCATTCTTCCTTCCTCACTGTCAGTCTCTTCAGTGGAAGCTGGGTCAGCATCTTTGCACAACCACCACGTTCAGCTTCCCAGGACAGAGAGGACACAGCACGCTGAGGTACAGGGACGACAGTGATGATGCCTATGGCTGTATGGAAAGGAAAGCCCCAGGGCTCCACTCCTGGGAGGTTGCTCTTCATCGTTTATGTCTTGGAGTTTTACACTGGACTCATGAGCAAGGTTTATGGGCAGGTAGCCTGGGTCCCTGCTATGCAATGCCTACAGCTCTTCTCTGGAACAGGCAGGCATAACATGGACCAGAACACAAGCACGGGACCACCCAGAGCAGCCAGCCATACTCATGGCTCTCCTATCAGGCAGGAACTGCCTCAGGTTCCCAAAACTTCTTTGGCTTTTTCCTTTCTCCTGCAGGAAAACCCCAGTGGGGAGGAGGACTCAGCACAGACTAACCACACATCAGTCCTGACTATAGGTGTGGTGTCCTGTCACAGGACTGAGGTTCCCCCCCACCCCCCTCCAGCAACTCAGACATCAGATAAATGCCCAGAGCTCACAAACCTTGTCACCATCTCACCTGTCTGAGAACCAGAACCTGATCTGTCACTTACCCAATGGTTTGTGGCTCTCTGGGTGTAAGCTGGGACTGCAGAAGTCATGCTTGGTCCTGCACAGGTACATCATAGTGCTGTTTGTCAACTGACTGCTTCACTGGTGTCTACATCAACAGGCTGGCAAACCTGCAGAAGGCATCAGTAGCCCCATCCAGACTCAGGGGCAGCCAATGCCACAGTCTACACACTCACAGAAGGGACAAAGTATCTCAAAACTGTACCAGCCCCAAAAGGACAACCTGAGACAGTGATCCTGTGACTAACCAGCAGTCACTGAGCCACGGCAGAGCTGGAGCCTGGCCCTGCCCATCCTTGCACCCATAGGAGACCCACACGTTTTCAGGCCATGGCCAGATTTTATGCCCCGATCGGCACACAGAGGCATTTGTGAGCCTGACTCTCGTGTTCCTCAAACCCCTGGCATCAGGGCATCCCAGCCACAGCTGAACCTGGCACATGCTTTTCTTCCCAGTTTTCCCTTAGCTCTGTAGGCCTGGTGCAGACACGAACGTGCTGCTCAGCTGGGCCACCCCGCTCCGTCAGCGCAGCAGGATGTCCCCACCCCTACGCCTGACCCCGCAGACACACCACAGGCAGACGCTTCGTTCTGAGACATACAGATTTTAATATTAAAATAATTTGGTATAAAAATACTTTTGGAGACTGATGGAAAACAGTCCCCCGGGCACTGCAACGGGCAGCCCAGCCCTGCAGCAGGGTCAGAGAGGGAGCCAGAGCCCAGCCAGAGCAGGAGGTGCAGGGCCACAGCCAGTCCTCCTGTGGATCAGGAGGTGGCAGCAGAGCCCGCTTCAGAGCCAGAGCAGCGCCCTGGCACCTGCGCCAGCCACAGCTCTCTGCTCTCCACATGGAAAGGGCTTCCAGGGACATGCAGCCCCCCCCACGCTGATGAGCAACAGGGGCTCTGCCTGAGCCAGGACAGTCCCCAGCCCCAAACCACACCCAGGACCCGTGGAGGACGGCAGCCAGCACCACTCACAAACAGGCCTGGGTCCCCCCTGCACCCCAGTCCCTCCCAGGCAGGTACGGAGCAGCAGCAGGCTATATCTCCCCTAAGTCCTCGTAGACAGGTGACAAGCTGCACTCATCCACAGACTGCTCCTCCTTCTGCAGGTGCTGGGGCTTCACCACCTGGCTGTACAGAGCCTCCATGTTGTTGTTGTTGTTGTTGCTGCTGCTGCTGTTGAGGCCGGGTTTGATAACCGCCCTCTCAGGAGCAGGGTTCCCCCGCCGCCTGCCAGGCTCCCCGCTCCTCTCAGCACCTTTAGGGATAAAGGCTGCCTGGGGCTTGGGTGCAGGCACTGGCTTGGGGCCCTTGACCTTGGCCTGGAAGGCAGGTACCGAGTAGTCATCAGTGATGGGGTTGTAGGGGTACTCGTAGCCGCTCTTGTTGTCATGGCCCTGGGTGCGCCAGGCCTCGCCCGTGAGCCGTGCTTCGTCGTAGATGCAGGTGGGAGGAGGCAGTGAGCGGGGAGCACGACCCTCAGGCTCGTCATAGATGTGCTCCCTCCGCTCAGGCACCGCGGGCGCCTGGCTGCGCCCCTCAGCTTGGACCTGCTCGTACGTGCCCGCGTACAGTGGGACCTGCAGCCGGAGCTTCGTCTCGTCCGGGGCCCCGCTGGGCACCTTGCTGCCACCCACGGGCTTGCTGTCTATGGGGTCTGAGTACAGAGGGTCCGGCCAGGGCCGGAAGTTCTTCACTGAGTCCAGGGGCTCCGAGTACACGCTGGACTGGTCCTCACCCAGCAGCACAGCACGGGGCACCTTTGGCAGAGGGGAGCGTGGGGGTGTGCTCGGGACCGTGGTCTTGGCCTGCGGCACAGGGAGCTCTGGCAGAGTCCGGGTCTTCAGCAGAGATGCGGCATCTCTCTCCTCCACCGCCACACTGGGTCTGGATGCCAGCCCCACTTTGGGTGCCAGGGTGTCATCCCCCTCCACAGGAAGCTCCAGGCTCAGCGAGTCGGCCAGCGCCTGGCGGATCAGCACCACGCTGGGGTTGTCCGAATCCAGCGAGTCACAGCTCTGCCGTTTCTCCTCCACCTGCGCTTTCTGCTCCCGGATGGAGGCTTCCACCAGGCGGAAGATTTCGTTGCCCTGCTTGGTCTCAAAGGTGAAGTTCCCCGGGCCGGACTCACAGCGCCTGCCAGCTTCGAAGGAGAACATCACCTGCGGAGGAAGAGGAGCGGTCACATCCTGCCCGACACGCAGGCTGCACTTGCTACTGAACAGTGTGTGGCTGTGACGCTGATCCTGCAAGATTTCACTCAACATCCCACTCCCTTCTCTATCCACAGGGAGGGCCACAGCTCAGCGAGCACCACCCCAGGGGCACGATGCGCTCAGCGACTGCGCAGCACCTGGGCAGGGGAAAATTGCGCTGCCCAGCAGCCCAGAACAAGCTCTGAGGCAACAGGCATAAACTTGAATATAGGAAGTTCCACCTAAAGATGAAGAGGAACTTCTTTATTGGGAGGGTGACAGAGCACTGGGACAGGCTGCCCAGAGAGGCTGTGGAGCCTCCATCTCTGGAGACATTCAGAACCCCCCTGTGTGGCCTGCTTGAGGTGATCCTGCTCTTACAGAGGGGGTTGGACTAGATGATCTCCAGAGGTCCCCTGCCAACCCCAATCACTCTGTGACGCAGTGAAACCGGAGCAGGATGCACGCTTGAGGGGGCATCACTGCAATACATCCCAGAGGCAGAGCTGCAGGTCCTGCTGGGGACCTGCTGCCTCACCTGAGCAGGGTTAACAACTGGTACCACATAGTGCCAGAAATAGTACGCACTTAGCACTGAGAATGGAGTGCAGTGAGAAGGTGAGCAACAGTTCAGCAGAGGAAACTACTATGGGCATCCTGGTTAAGTCAGACAGAATGGGAGCATCCAGAGGGATGAGATACAAGGCAGAGGAATGGGGCTTTTCACAGGAAAGTGGCCAGAAGCAGCAGCTTGGCCACCAACAGTGAGCAAAGCATTTGCCTTTCCAGCATTACTCCTTCAATGGCATAAAGAGAAGCCTTGCACTGAGGCTGTGTTCCTTAGGCCTGAACACAGAGTCACCTACGGGTTCCCACCAGCAGATGCCCACACTCTTCCTGAACCTCAGTCCCTGAAGCCAGATGAGACTTTCTGCCTTGCTGGTGCGCTCTCACATGCAGCATCATCTGGGGTTGCTGCCTCCAGGGCAAGAGGGGGGTCAGTGCTGCCAAACACAAGCACAGCCAACCTATCGTCACAACCCATGGGGTGCAGCTGCCTGCTCCTCACACAGCCTGTCTCTGATCCTGCCCCTGGTACAGACCCTGCAGATGAGCCTGATGCCTCCCTGAGAGCAGCTCAGTTTCCACTTCTGTTTTGGTAGAGTGCCGCAAAAGCGCCATCAGCAGACTGCAGCTGACACCATCACTTCTATAAAGAGCTCTGGGGAGACCACTTCCTCCCCACGCAGCGTGGAGGTACCGCCTCCACTCAGGGTAGCGGCAAGGCAAATCAGGGACTCTCTGCTGGGGAATGCTAGAGAGTAACCGGTGTCTCAAACAGCTCCTCCTGCTCTGGCCACCATCCCTGGGGAAGGACAGGCTGATCCGAGGACACAGCCAGGACCAAAGGCAGCCAAGGTCCCTGGAGGCTAGGGAGAGCTTAGGCACAGCACAGAAGATGCTGGGATGGAGAACAGGGGCAAGTCTGGCAGAGAGGGCAGCAGGGGCTGCAGCAGCCCCAGTGGGAGCAGGGTAAGGACCAGAGAGGAGGTCTGCACAGCCACGCCTTCAGCAGGGCTGGGCATCCTCCCAGCCCACGCTCCTGCAGAGCGACACAGGTGGGAGCTGAGAACAGAGAGGGTGACAGACCCTGCCACCGAGGGCTGCAGCAGGTCTGGCATCCGGCAGAGTCTGCTGCATGGCCACCACAGGCTGGTGGGCACATCAGCTCCTTACTCTGTGGCCAGGGAAAGCCTGAGGGGGAACAGGCCTCAGCGCACGGCACTGAGCCCCCCTGCCCCCCACCCCTCACCCCCCACCATCTCCCACCTTGTCCCGGCCGTATCTCCGGAGCAGCCGGTAGGGCCAGACGTAGAGGACTTGGTTTGTCCGTGGGTCCTTCAGGACAAGGCTGTCGCGCTCAGCCTTGAGCACGTAGGTGCCACGCAGCTCACATCGCTCCGCAGCCTCAGTCCGCTGCACCGTCACCCAGAAGGCGTTCACTGTGGGGACAGGGATGCTCAGGGGAGGGCACAGGAAGCCACGTCCCCAGCTCCAGGCGGCTTTGTCCTGCCCACTGGAGCCTGGGTGATGAGCGGCAGGGCAGGCCCTGCAGAAGGCAGCCCCATGTCAGGGCAGCAGCAGGTCCCACCTTCATCTCTTGAGCAGTAGATGGAGTTCACGGCCATCTCCAGGGCTGGCACCTCCCCTGTGTCTTCTCTGCCACGCCGGGCTGCCACGCCAGCATCACCGGGGCCATTTCCCTGACAAAGGAGAGCAGATCAGCCCCAGAACCTTGTCCCACACCAGCTCTGCGTCCCCTTGCAGCCACTGCCCCCACAGCACCCCACTGCCTGGGCCCAAACCCTCCCCAAGGGTCCTACCCCAGCCCCAAACAGTCTGGCCATCCTGCAGCAATACCAAACCCTTCCCTGCCCGGGGCCAGCAGCAGACCCCAACCCCCTTTGCCCTTAAGCCAACAGCAACAGGGATGCAGAGGGCCAGGAAGCATGGAGGGGCTTCCCTAGAGCTCCCAGCACGATCGTGGGCCCCATCTGGGCTGTGCTTTGGACAAGGTACAGAAAAAAGCAGGTACTCCCAGCAGCCCTGCCCTCCCAGACCCTGCCCTGGCACAAGCCAGCACTGAGACACAGCCACCTGTGGGGCAGCACTCAGGAGTCCCATGTGCCCGCTGCACTGCTGCTTGCCCCACGGCTACAGCATGGCCACGCGTATGCCCTCTGCAAGGCAGGGAACAGCTCTGCTTCCCCACCAGTTTGCCCCAGCACACGCAACATCAGTGCCCAAAGCACAGAGTGGGCCCGGGCACAGCCCTCCAGAGGCATGAAGAAGGCAGGGAGCTGCTGGGACAGCCCAGTAAAGCCAGGGCCCGTGTCCTGCTTCCGCACAGGCAGGAAGGCAGTGCCAGTGTCAGTGCACAGCCCGCAGAAGGGAAGCAAGCGCTGCTATTTTGGCACATGCAGAACTGAAAGTGCAGTGCACACACTCTGGCAGCGACCGTGTCCCTGCAGCAGGGTCCCCTGAGGGCCCATGTGGTGGATCCACCCTTGGTGGTAGCACCAGACAGCAAAGGTCCTCCTTCTGGGAAGTCCCACCCAAATCAAAGGCTCACAGATGCCCCATGAGACCCCCCCCTTCCTCAGGCTTTGGGCTGCTGCGTGAGGGTCTATGTTTGGACAGATGGAAGCTGTTTCTCAGGGTCACGTGGGATGGGGTTGCAGCAATGTACATCTTGCAGAAGACAAGCTGTCACACTTTCAGTTTAAAGCCTAGCCACATGAGCTTCCTACAAGCAGGAGGCCCAAAAAGGGTCATCAGGCCCTCTTGCTGGGCTCCTAAATAGAAGGCAGACTGCTAAAACCTCGAATCCTCAGAACTGACAGCAGCACTTCCTGCTCAGCTAAAGCATCTAATGCTGTTGGGTCCCAGCCTGGGATTGGGAAGTCTGAGGGCCAGACAATCTGCAGGCTCTATCTGACTGCACTCTGCTTTGCCTTCAATAGAAAGAGAAGCTCTGTCCTGAACTCCAAACGATCTCTGGCCCCAGTTACCAAGCTACTGAACCCTGCTCACCCCTCGGGGCAGCAGCCACCAACACACCACAAAAGTCACGCTGTCCTTGAGGATAACCAGAAATCAGAGCTGAGGATTCTCAGCCTTTTGTGGAGGCGCCACACGCAGCTCCCACACCTCTTGCTCCAGCACAGGCCTTTCGATACCACACGCCATCCTTGCAGCCCTGTGCTCACCGTTTCCTAGACTGCCAGCTTGTTTCTGGACCTCAAGCACACAACTGACAGCTACCACGTGAAGGAAGGTATGAGCACAGCCCTGCTGCCCGCAGATGTTCTGCCTTGCCACCACCCCGCGCCGCTCCCACGGCACGTGCTGTGTCCCTCCCTCAGCCCCACAAGCCGTTTCCAGGACAAAGGCTGCAACACTGTCTGAGCCAGACAAGACACAGCCATGGACACAAAGTCATTTCTAGTAGCATGCCACCGCCTCTCGGCTTGGTCAGCAGGGCCCTTGCTGCAGAGACACACCTGGCTGCACAGGGGCAAAAAGAAGGCTCAAGGTAAATCATACTCAGCAAACACCCAGGGGAACACGCTTGGGGGAAGATCCTGGGATCACCAGCTATGCGGCCACCCATCCTGCACGCCAGCCCTGCCCTCAAAGCCTGGGACTGGTGAGAGCACAACCCAGGGCTGTGCAAACATCTCCTGTGTGGGAGAGCAGGGCGCCTGTGGGGCAGGGCAGGTGCGGGCTGCTCTCGCAGAGTGGTGTGGGTGACTGTAGTTGCAGGCTACCCACTGCCCAAACTGCCTTCACAGGAAGGGAACCTGCTTGGGCAGGGGGGGTTGGACTCCATGATCTCCACAGGTCCCTTCCAACACCTACAACTCTTTGAGTCTGTGAAGGTCTTGCACTGTCTGACCACCAGCTCCAGGAACTGCTGCAGAGTGGCCTTGGGGGTGCAGGCAGAGGGCAGGGGAGCTGGAGAGCGCTCCCAGCAACAGGCAGGAGTGAGCTGCGAGGCTGGGCAAGGGGGTGTGCTGGCCCTGCAGCTGCTGTGCTGCCACCCAGGAGCCAGGTGGGTCCTGGAAACCGGCGCTGCAACGATCTTGGGGCTCCGCTTCCGCCATTGCTGTGGCAGGAAAGGCAGCGGTGGCAAGAGGAAACACTCCTCTGCCATCACCCAGCCTCCCCCGGGCCTCCAGAGGGGGCAACGACAGGTTTCCCACTGGGGAAGAAGGGCCAGGCTTGAAATTTGGAGCCGCAGCTGGAACTGCTGCTGAGATGCTGAGGGCTCCCATAATCCCCCTGGCCACCGGCATGGCAAGAGCTGCCAGAGGGGACCGGAGTCCCAGGGCCAGGCGCCCTGACCACCTGCAACCGCTCCCAAGTGCCTCAGGGTCTATCCCCCTGCACCACCAAGCCCTCCTGCACGTAGGACGAGGTCGCAGCCCCACGGCACACGCTCCAATGCCTGCCGCCCCCCCAAACCCCCGCCAGGCTGCCTGCAGCTGCCCTCCTCCTCCCCAGGGGCAGCCCTGGCAAGGCTTCCCCCCAACCCCCCCCCCCCCCCCCCCCCGCCTCCGCTCACCCTGGGGCTTACCGAGAAGGCGATCTCACAGAGCTTTGCCACCCACTCCTCGCTCTCCTGCTTCTCGGCCGCGAAGAGGTAGCTCCGGTCGCTGGTCTCCAGGCGGAAGACGGCGGTGCCGGGGCGGGGGCCGCTCTCGGGCACGGGGGCCACGCTGGTGCAGTCGGCCAGCCGCACCACCGTCTTGTCCAGCCGCCGGGTGCCCAGCCGCTCGGGCGGCGCCGCCGGCTCCTTGCAGTCGAAGAATTCCAGGCGGGCGACGCCGTGCTGGCTGGCCGGGTACAGCACGAACCAGCTCCGCTTCCACCTCTGCAAGACAGCGGGGTCACGCCGGGCCGGGGCCGGGGCCGGGCAGCAGCCGGGACACAGGAAAAGGCTTTGGAGAGGACGCTCGGGATGCGGCGGCCAGGCCGGCAGCTCGCCGAGGGTACCCCCCTGCCCGGGCGCGGCGCCGCGTCCCATCCCGTCCCGTTCCGTCGAGGGGCGGAGAGCGGCCCCGACCGCGGGGGAGGGACCCCTCGGGGGCCACCGAGCGCAGGGCCGGTAGAGCCCCAGCCTTACTTCCCAAACCGCCGGGAACGGCAAGCCCGGCCCGGGCAGCGGCACGGAGACCGCCCGGTCCCGGGAGAGGGAGAGAAAGAGAGGAAGAGAGCCCGCCCGGCTCCGCACTGCCCGCCCCGGCCCCGTCCCGCTCCCCGCCGCGAAGCCCGTGCCAGCGGCACCCGCTCGCCCACCCACCTTGGTGCCGAACTTGTGGCTGTGCTGCACGAGGAGCGACCCCTCCTTGGCCGGCGGGTCCATCCCGCAGCGCGGCACCGCGATGCGCTGCGACATGCCGCGCGCTTCCGCCCGCCGCCGGGAGGGGCGGGGCCGGCCGCGGGGCGGGGACACGGCGGAGGGGCGGGAGGACGAGCTCTGCCCGGGACCGTACTCCGATGCGGTGCCCCGGCGGCCCGGGACAAAGCTGTCCCGCCGGCGTGTCCCGAGGGACCCGCTGGGGCTGGGGCCCGTGTTCACCCCCCCCGCCCCCGCCCCAGCTCACGGCGCCGGGCTCGGTGCGGTGCTGACCCCGCCGGTGCCCCCGCCCGCCCCGCCGCGCACAGGGCTGGGGGTGCGCGGAGCTGCGGCCCCTGCTCGGGATGGAGCGGGGAGCAGCGTTATCCCCCCCTCCGCAGCCCGAGGGCCACCCCTACCGGGCTGTGCCGTGGCGGCCCGGGACAGCGGGAGGCGGAGCAGCGGCTGCCATCCGTGCCCTGGCAGAGCCAGGAAAGCCCCTTGGGGAAGGAGCTGGCCCCGTCGTTGCTGGTTCTGTTCCACCGTGCTGTCCACGTCCCACGGGAGAGGTTTGGGCTCCCAGGCCTGCTGTAGGACACGTCCCACGCTGCCCTGAGGCCAGGGAGGAGATGCAGCCTACGCCTTACCCCCAGCACCCCTCACCCAGCCACAGGGCCCTTCTCACCTTGTGGCTGTCACGTCTCTGACAGCAGCTGCTGAGCAAGGTCAAGCTGGGAGTGTGCACTGCAAGCTGCAGCCTGTGACCAGAGCGCACAAGGTGCCCTGGGAGGTGGGCGTCCGGGGCCATCACCCCCAGAACAGCACAGTCCCTGCCCCACTTACTGGTCCAGTTCCACAAGTGGCATGGGGAATGGGCAGCTGCAGTGGGAGGTCTTCCTACACAGCTAAATGCCTGGCATAACACACCTTGAGGGCTGGCCTGCAAATGAGGGGCTGTGGCTTGTCAAGAAAGAGCAAACATAGGAGAGGAAGATGCTGCTGGGCATTCCCGAGATAGGGACTGGCTCTGGCCTCCAGAGGACAGGTCACCTGGGATAAAACCAGATTGCCACAGGGTCAGCACTGTCCTGGCCCCCTCCCTGAAGGAGCCTCCTGCATGTCATCCACAGCCTGGCATCCTCTGGGGCTGCCTGCACTGGGGCTTTGGGCCAGGGAGTGCGGGAAACTCCAGAGGAAACTCTCTCAGACCTAAGAGGCCACTTTGCTCAATTTCAAAGTCCAAGAAAATCATGGAACAAAGAGCCAAGTGCTCCCGGAGACAACAGAGAAGGGGGGAGAACCACAGCAAACACACCTGTGTATGCACGGCCCTGCCCGACTTCCTTCTCTGACAGCCTTCATGGGCAGGATAACCATCATCCCATCACCCACATCTCTCCACCTCTAACCATGCCACGTCCTTGGGCATTGTGGCCACTCCAGAGGCACTGACTGCTCCCAGCACTGGCCACTCTGGGCTGCACCAACAACCTTCTCTGGGGCCAGGCTCCAACTCAGCACTCCTCAGCACCAGAAGTCAGCAGGGTGCAGGCTGAGAGGCAAAGAGTGAGCACGAGCATGGCCTCTGCCCAGCGAGCCCCACCGGTTGCTCCCAGCACATGAATAATTTGACCCACAGCACCAAGCTGTCTTTCCCACAGTGACACTCTCTGTCCCACACCCAGGATGCAGCTTCTGCCGTGTGTGAGCCTGGTTACGAGCCCCGTGTTCAGGGGCTGAGGCTTTAAGTGCTCTGGGATCTCCTGGCTTTGCACAGCCTCCTCAGCACCATACTGCCGAGCCCTGGGCAGAGCTTGCTAGCCCAGAGTGCACTCTGATGGCCTCTTCCCCCCAGGTCACTGCTGGTCAGTTGCTCTTGGGCTCCTTGCTGCTTTGATGGCCCAGACACCACAACTTGGTTTCCTAGCACTGCGGTAACTTGCAAAGGGCAGAGGGAGATGCCACAGATTCTGATTGTCAAGATTCTGATGCCCACTTCTGTGCACGCCACTGCCTGTGGGCTGGAGGAAAGAGCTGCAGGTGGTGACAGCTGCTGGGAGGACACTCCTGCGAGAGGAGCACACCTCTGCTTTCTCCCTGCTCCATCCCTCCCTCTCCCATGGTAACGCAGTCGAGTGCTTGCTCGCCGGGTGATGATGCCATTGGGCTGGGGAAGGGTGCAGGGGTGCTGCAGAACGCAGGTCCAACCTGCAGCGAGACTGACAAACAGGAAGGGGTGTCAGAAAAGAGAGCAGAACAATCCGGCACCATCAAACACACGGCCCCACGTGCAGGCAGGTAGTGGCGATGGTGCAGCTGCAGGACAGGGAACTAGCGACGTGGCGGCACTTCTGCAAACCAGAACCTGTGGGACGGGGAGGATCATGAGCCAAACATGTGTCAACAGCTCAGAGCAGCGTGACAGAAGGCAAATAACAGCCTGACATATGCGAGCAGGTGAGTCACGTGCAAGGCACACGAAACTGTCCCGATCTCATGGACCTGGAGAGCCAGAGAGACATCACACCCTGGGCCTGGCCTGAGGGGGGGTACTGCCTCAGTGATGGGGACAGTGACACACGACCACCGGGAAGCAGCTGTGGGGCCAGGGGATGGTGCTTCCCGGGCAGCCGCAGCTGGAAACGCCGGGTGATGCGCTGCGGGATGCCGGTGTGGGCACCTGGAGCACAGGCTGCGGGCCGGGACCAGGCGCCGCACCGGGCCGGCCTCACCCAGGGGCAGGGCGGCAGGGCACCCGGCCCGGCGGGGCTGCCCAGGGGATCGGGCGGCTCCTCCGGGGGGATCCCCGGGGAGGACTGAAGCGCCCAGCCCACCACCGGGCGGTTTTGCCCGGGGGCTACGCTGCCCCACTCTCCCTTCCCCCCCCCACCCCCCCACCCCCGCTCCGCGCCCAGCCCCACCCGCCGGGGCCGCCCCCTGCGCTGCGGCGGGCGCGTCTCCGCGGGGGGAGGGCAGGCGGTGGGGGCCGTCCCTCTGCGAGTCCCCCCGCGCGCTCCTCCATCCCTCCGCGCACCCTTCTGTCCCTCTTTCCATCCCTCCATCTCTCCTTGCATCTCGCCGTTGCACTGCGCATCTCTCTCCGTGCCGCGCATCTCCCTCCGTCCCTCCGCGCATCTCCCTCCGTCCCTCCGCGCATCCCTCCGTCCCTCCCGGCGTACCTCCATCCCTCTCCGTGCAACGCTCCCTCCGCGCACCCCTCCATCCCTCCGCGCACCCTTCCATCCCTCCGTACATCCTTCCATCCCTCCGCGCATCCCTGCGCACCTCCCCACCCCCCAGCATCGGCAAGGCCGCTCCTGCGCGGATATGGCGGGGCAGCCGCGCTTCCTCTGCGGCGTGGTGGAAGGTAGGTCCCTCCGAGGCCGCGGCTGGGGCCGGTGCCCCGCCCGGGCATTGCAGGGCCGTGCCCGGGACCCCGGGTATCTTGGGGGCAGGGATCCGGGCCCCTGCACCGCACCCTATCTCTGCCCAGGGCTACGGGACCAGCACCCCCAGCTGATGCTCCCAGCTCTTCCCCAGAATACTGCTGCACCCTGCAGCCACCCCAACACAGCCCAGGCTCTCCCCCACCCCAGCAGAGGGGCCTGGGGACCCCCTGCTCTTGGCTCCAGCACTCTGCTTTTTTGCTTTTTTTTCCTTTTTTGGTTGATTTTCCTCTGCCCCGGGTGTGGGGGCAGCATCCTGGTGTATGTCCCTCCCCTGCCTCCCTGCCAGCAGTGCCCAGAGCTGGCCAGGAACAGCCTGATCTCTCATGGCAGCTCTGTATGGCCCAGCCCTGTCCTTCTGCCCATCACCCACCACCCCCAGCTCCTGGTTCTTCCCCTGGAGCCAGGCCAGGCCTGGCATGCACCAGACAAAAGCATCTCCAGTTTTCCTGGCAGCGCAGCACCCTGCTGAAGCCAGGTGGGATTCCACTGCTCTGCCAGGGAGGAAGCAAATCACCATGCAAATAAACACAAAGTAAATAGAAAGTGCAGGGATGGGGAAGTTGATAGTAAAAAAAGTATGAGTCAGAAAGGATCATTGATATAGGAAAGTTGACCTTGGGAAGAGGGCACAGGTGCTGCCAGCAGAGCCGCTCCAGGAGGATGTGGTCCTTAGAGAGTGAGGGAGGAAAGGCATCCTGGTGCTACCAGGAGTGGTGTGTCCTACACCGAGCATCCTGCTCCCTCCCTGATGCCCTGGGCATTGCAGCCAGAGAAGATGGATGGACTGATGCCTGTGAGTGACCTGCACCCAGGGCAGAGGGGGGGCTGGGGAACATTTGGGGCCTGGGGACTTTGTTACCCACTGTGTTCATCAGGACATTGGTAGTGGTTGTGAGGAGACTGCTGAGGGACACGCCAGGTAGCCCAGAGTTTGGCAGGTAACAGAGGTGATGGGTCACTGATGTGGTGCTCTGGGCTATGGGAGAGCCGAGGTGCAAACACACAGCATCCTTCATTTGTGCTCCTCCACCTTCAGAAAGGCAGAGCAGCAACACCACTCCTTCAGGGTCGCAGCCACAGGCAGAGAAAGGATGTTGCTGGTCCAATTGAGGGCAGTTTGCTGCTGCTGGCCACTGTTGGCAGGACATGTGTAGGTGGTGAGTGTCACACTTGCGAGGCAGTGTCAGTTCACAGCCACGTGTGAACGAGGCGCTTGCAGGCAAGTGCTGTCCAAGGGCTCCTGGGACCTTGCTGTGAGCAGAGCAGGAATTCCCATGAATTGGGAAATGGAAAAACCTCTTTATCATGCAAATACTTCCTTTGGGCGAGTTATTTGCTGGGAACCTTGGCTACTCACAGCTTTGGCCCCGTACAGGGTGGGGGATGGCTAGCAAGGTGAATATGTATTATTTTAAAGTAGATGGAGCAATCATGTAGATGTTCAAGCAGGTAGAAGGTCTACCTACCATCAGCCTGAGGCTGGAGTTGAGGGCTGCAGGGGGAGCTCCTGCCAAAGGGAGCAGGGCATCAGGGTCCCCTCCCAGGCAGCACAGCTCGGGTGCAGTCAGCTGCCCTGGGGTGACAGTGCCAGTGTCCTCCATGTGTCGTTTCCATCCCTGCCCGCCCCCACCCAGTCACAGACTGGTTCCCAGCCATGCAGAGCAGAGGGGCAGATTGTCAACTGCTGCATTGATGCAGCCTCAAGCTTGTGTCAGACACTGGTGCCCAACAGCCACCCAAAGCCTGCAAGCAGCAGAAGTGGAAATGCTTAGAAACACTTGGGAATTTGCTGACTCCAGATCTGTAGTTCCTGCCTGTGGCTTTGTTTATGTGAACCTTCTGGAAGGGCAACGTCCTCGTGGCCAGCCTCTGTGTCTGTGAGCAGGCAGCCAGCAAGGTTGCTCCCTGGCATGCTTTCCCTCTCTGGAATTTTCCCTTTGCAAGCTTATGGGGATGGTGTTTCCCAGTGGGAGACGAACAAGGTGTCTGTGAAATGGAGTTGCAGCCCCAGCACCCCGGGGGCATCCCTGCAGGGTCTTTGTGTATTCCTGATCTGATCAGCTTGCCATGGGACAGGGATGCTGCCTCCAAGGGTTTTCGAGGTGTAGGGGAGAGCTGTGCCAGTGCAGTCTGGTGCAGCTCGAGCTGTGCAGTGATCAAAGGCAGAGCAGCTTTTACAGCCTGATGATGCTTTGTTTGACACAGCCTGACACTACACAGACACTGCTGCAAAGACACACGGAGCTGGTCTCTGTAAGGAAGAACATTCCCAGGCAGGAAACTCCTGGATGGATCTGTAGTAGCTCTGTGCTTTGGTACACCCCAAAACCATGCTGGAATGCTGTAAAACCCAGCCAGCCCTCAGCCAGCCCCTCTAGGCTTGGCTGCTTCTGCACAAATTCCCCTTCGCAGGTTAAGTGCTGCCTGGGGCAGCTCTTCCCAGCTGCCCCTTTTCTGGGAAGGACAGAACCACAGACATTGTACCTACCTGCTTGAATGCCAATACCTGGCAAGATCACAGCAGAAGAGACATGTGAAGCACCCAGAAGTGGGCAGCGGGTGGGTCTCTGGGTGTCAGGCCAGCCACCTGGGGATAGTACAGAGATTGGTTTAAGGCAGTTACTAACAACTGCATTTTGTTGTTTGTTTTGGGGGTTCTTCCCCCACTTTTTGCAGGTTTCTATGGGAGACCGTGGTCGATGGAACAGAGGAAGCTTCTCTTTCAATGGCAAGTACCCTGAATTTTCTTCTCTGAAAGTACCAGCCCGTGGCAGAGGGACAAGGTGGGAGCCAGGGTGCTGTGGAGGTGGGAGCGGGGAGGAAAACATGCTGGAGGGAGGCTCCTGGGGCTGGCCTGCTTTTGTGACGCCAGGGTGATGGCAGCGAAGGGGACTCAGGCTTCTACCAGTTACCTCTCTGTCCCAGGACTCTTGAACCCCTGGACCCAGCCCAGGAAAAGACTCCCTGGGTCCGGGTGTAGTGGCTGCGGGATGGCAGCCCAAAGACGCCTGGACAGATGTGGGCTGTGCTGCCCTGTGCCAGCAGATGGTGCTGGGACTCTGCCACAGTCCAGCTGCAGCCAGATGTGCTTGGCTGGGGGGGGCTAGGCAGGGGAACGGGGGCTGGGGATGGTGGGGATGGGGTCTGCACAGCCAGCATGGGTGCTCGGGTGAGGGTGAAGTCCTTCAGGGAGCTGTTAGTGGGACAGGTCAGATCCCTGCTGTCCGTGCCGTGAGGAGTGATGGCAGCTGGGAAGGGTCAGGAGAGGAGTGTGGGGGCTGCACAAGCCTCACGGTGCTGCCTCTGGTGGCACCATAAATGCTGCTCTGCCCCAACTGCCCCATGGAGTGGATCAGCTGTGGCAGCCCACATGCAAGAGGGGTGTGAGGGAGCAAGGGGAAGGTTTGGAAATTGGAAGTGGGATCTGCAGGAGAGAGAACAGGGAGGTGTTCAGCAGGCTGGAATCCCACCTTGGGTGCTGACCTGGCAGGATGAGCGCCCATTGCCTCATCTCTGCACTGCACAGACCTGGCCATGTCACCAGCCCCTGTGGCTGCACTGGTCACAGGACAGCAGGCTGCTTGCCCACTGCCACAGCAAACAGCCGGTTCACCCTGCCTGGGGCCACTGTCTCTGCCACCCTCTGCTCCTGCTGCGGGCATCTGGTGGGTGCTTCCAGCCAGCCCAGCCTCGCTGGCACCAGGCTTATCATTCTGGAAACAGCACAGTAAACCCACACCACCCACTGTGGGCACAGCTGGCTGCTCTAGCCTGAGGCTGCCACCCCTGCCCGGTGTGGAGGTGTCCCTTGCGTCCCTGTGAGTCCCCACGTGTGTCTCTGTGTCACCATGTGTGCCAGCGATGGAAGGCTGTGGGTGGGACGTGTCACTGGCTGGCTGTGAGAATCCTGTTGGGATGGGGAGTGGGCTGGGAGAGGCTGGTGACAGCGTGTGGCATCACCAGTGCCAGTGAGGATCGCAGTGCGGGGACGTCGCTTAGAAAACCTGGGGGCAACATGCAGGAGGGAAAACAAGATGTGATGTTCCAAAGCATGTTAGGAATGAGAAGGTCCAGTGGTGGCCTTGTCTGGTAGGGCACCAGGATGTCTGTCCCTAGCTTTGCACATGTGAGCAGTGGGACCTTCATCGGTGTTTTTCTAACTTAGAAAGAAACAAGATGAGCCCCGGGTGCCACGTGGTACATGAAGCATTTCCCAGTCTGTTCGCTGTGGGAAAATGTAGAACATTGTCTACTGAGGAGGATAAATAAAAATAAATTACTGTATCAGGGTGTTTTCATGCAGCAGTGCCAGAAGAGCTGTCTAGGGACATGTCTGCCCTGTCCTAATAATTTCCAGTGAGTCGTGGATTGCTTGGTAGATTCTGGAAGGAATATGTGTATTTTGAGGCCAGAAAGGGCCTTATGACGGTGCAGTCTGGTCTCCTGAGGCAGGCAGGTCCTGATCTCTCTCAGACCTGCTTCCCTTCTGCTCCAACCACAGTGGAGCATTTGGAGACCTTACCTGTCCTTTCTCACCCAAACACCTGTCCCCATGAATCACTCACAGACCTTGCTATGTCCCCAGTTGCCTGGTGTGGCAATTGCCTCCTCCATAGTGCTGGTGGGCTGAGGCTTTCCCCATGGGAGATGTGCACACTGCACTCCAAGACTCTGTTGCTCACAGGCTTTCCACCCCTCTGTGTGTGTGTGTGTCTCCTTGACAGACTGGCTCTAATTTATCAGCACCCTCCCCACGCCATGGCTACAGCTCTGGCCACGTCTGCAGCCAGTGTAGAGGTCACAGAATCTCCCTAGTCCCACCTGACACTCTGCAGTGATTCATCTGAGGGTCTCTGCTATGCTGAGCTACCAGCAGCATTGCAGAGGAGACTTGTATCCAGCTGCCCAATGGTTGTGTTGCTGCTTCAGACACTGTATTATCTGTAATCTTTTACCTTGGTAGGACCTCGTGCTTAGGAGGCATACTGATTGCCAAAGCCCAGCTTAGCAGCCAGCTCACACCACTCCAAGGGATGTACCTGCAGCTTTATTCTCCACTTCCTCCATCTTTGGCACCTCCAAACTGCACAGGCAGCATCCTACTAAAGACACTTGCCCAGCTCTGCTGCCCACCCTGCCAGAGCTCAGGATGGGGAGACCCTGGCATATGCTGCCCAGAGCAGCTGTGGCTGCCCCTGGGTCCCTGACAAGGTTCAAGGCCAGGCTGGAAGGAGCTTTGGGCACCCTGGGCTAGTGGAGGGTGCCCCTGCCCGTGGAAGGGGGGTGGACTGCATGGGCTTTAAGGGTCCCTTCCAAACCAGACTGTGATTCTAATGTTGGGAGCTTGTGGATTTCTTGTAAAAGGACTTCAGGTAAAGCAGAGTAACTGCTGATGCCAGGTGCTGCACCTTGATGAACGTGGGACCTCGGGTGAGCTGGATACAACGGAGAAGGACACGGGCTCTCTGGAGCTGCTCTGAGAGCCTCACTGGCAGGGCGTGCACAGCAGCAGCTGCAAAGCTGCCTCTGGAGTCCATGTCAGGCCACAGTGGCATGTGGCAGGCACATCATCCCAGCAGCAAGCACACAGCCTGCTCTGAGGCCCCTGCCACTGAAACACCACCTAATACATCCAAAATAAAGTTGTTTGTGGGCGGGCTGGGCAGATGTGTGGGGCACATCTGGCTGCAGCGTGGGCAAAGGGAGAGCAGGGCAGGCAAGGAACAGCCCAGTGTTTGTGAGCAGGCTGCAGTCTGTGACCAGCTCTGGGGCTGGTCAGGGGCTGCAGTGCTGTGTCCTGGGCTGGTGTCTCACTGGAGAGGGGATGGGAAAACACTGGGGTGCACAACAGCCCCAGTAGCTGCAAAAACCATTGTAGGATGAAAGCTTTTAAGGGCTTGACCTGTTCAAGTAGTGAAGACAGTGGTGCATCAGACATACAGTGACTGTTGGTGGAGTCAGGCCAGTCTGCAGACCAGGCATGGGGCTTTTAAAGGGGATGAATGAGGGGATCTGCAGTGATGAAGGCTCCCCATGTGTGTGTGGTTCCCAAAAAGGTACCCTGGGCTGAGTTCCCCAGGCCAGAGTGTGCCTGGCAGGCGCACCCCACTCCTGTACACTGAGCTTGGGGGAGCGGTGAGGTAGCAACTCTCCAGGGTGTCTCTGCTGGTCCTGCTCTGCAGAGACCACCTCACTTCCAGAGGGAAAACTACCTCATGCATACCCACTTCTTCTGGGGCCACTGGTCATGGCAGGCAACTTGCAGCCTGTGTGTTTGGGCTACAAACACGTTTGGCCCTTGATTGCACAATTAGAAGCACAGCTGAAGAGAAGGAAGAGAAACCCACCCCAACCACAAGATGCTGAGTGCTTCCACGGGCCTCACTGCAAGCCCTGAAAGAGCTGCTGCAAATCTGCAGGGGTGGTTTGGCCTGATGAAGCTGCACTCCAGGGCTGGGGCCACCTGCACCCTTGAGGGGGGTCACACGGAGCAGCAGCCTACTGAGCGTGGCTCCCTCCATCGCTCCAGCCTCATCCCCCGTCTCCTTGGCCGTGTGCCGAGGAGCTCCCGGTGCTGCTGGCTGACACCTGCCCAGGTGCCTCTTTGCAAAGAGCCCTCCTGGAGCCTTGTGTGACCCCTTGTCCTTGCTGCACAGGCTGAAACGCTGGGAGCTGAACTGCTACGTGTACGCGCCCAAGGACGAGCTGAAGCACAGACTGCTCTGGAGAGAGCCCTACACAGAGCATGAGGCAGGTAGTGGCTCTGCTGGGTCCTGGCACGGGTGGGACTGCAGGTCTCCTGGGTCCTCAAGGGTGAAGCAGGGTCTGCACCTCAGCCCAGGTCAGGCTGGCTGTTCCCGCTCTTGCTGCCAGGAACCTGTCCCTTGCAGGGAGCCATGCGGGCCCTGCCTAGTGCTTGGAGACCCCTAGACCCCAAGAAGACCTGGTACAAAGAGCCTCCCCAGCCCCTGCTCATCATACAGCATCACCTAGGAGCCCAGCCAGCATGGGGACCTTCCCACGTGGGTCTCTAGTGATGTGCTTGAAATACACCCGTGCCCAGACTTTTGCAGAGGAGAGTCCTCTGTGTCCAAAGGACTCAAAGCTCTCCCCTCCCAACGCCCTCAGCTCCTTCCTTTCAGAGCACTGTGGTTCCCCCTGCCTCCCAGAGCTCACAGCGTCCCTTCTGCTTTGTTCCCAGCCCGCATGAGGTCCCTCATCAAAGCTGCCCAAGAGCAGAGCGTGGAGTTTGTTTTTGCCATTTCTGCTGGCCAGGACATGGTGTTTTCCAGTGCTGGGGACCGGCTCCTGCTGCAGCAAAAACTCAGGCAGGTACCGTGGGCCATTCCTTCCTCCCACTGCTCCCAGGCAAGGGCCACACACTGCCTGCCTGTGGGTCCCCTGCCCACACCGAAGGCTGCTGTGGGGCTTTACAAATCTTCCTGCAGCTCCGTGGGGTGCCCAGAGGCAGATGTGCTGTCCCTGTCACAGTGACAGGGAACTGAGGGCTCCGTGGGTGCCTGACTGCCAGTGGGCAGCACTGGGGGCATGAGGAAGACCAGCTGAGCTGCCCCAGAGCTTGCTGGGCAGCACTGGTGGCCAGCACAGGCTGGTGGTGACCACCCACTCCCTGCAGAGGGTAGAGCTGCTGGCAGGGCAGGTTTGCTCCAGGGATGGCTGCTCCTCGTCCATGGCACAGCCCAGGCAGCAGCTGCCCTGTGCTGAGGCATGCCTGGCTGCCCCTCCAGCTGCCCCCAGCCTGCCCTGGTGCAGGGACCACTTGCTCAGGCACATGGTGAGGCTCCTCCCAAGGCTCTGCCAGCCTCTGCTCCTGCCATGGGGCTCCCAGTGCTGCAGGGTGGCGTGGGGCTGTGGCACAGTAGGCAGCAAGCAGGGCTGCCCGGCAGCTGCACCGTGGGAGCGGGCTCTGGGCCACTGCAGCACCAGCTCTGTTTCAAAAGGGTCCCTGGCCCATGGCAAACACAGCCATGCCCAGGGCTTGGTGTGAGGCAGGCCGTGGCCATGGGGCTGGCATGCACACACAGGACAGCTGGGCCTCGTGCATGGTGTCTGCTGGGTGGGTGTGGGGCACACAGCAAGGGCAGCCCCCCCTGCCCCATCTATCAGGGCACCCCACACCTCTGCTGTCCTTATGGGACCCAGGTGGCAGGGACTTCTCTGGGGCTTGCTGCCCTCTTCTCTCTCTGCTGCCCAGGGATCCTAGCAGCTTGTGCCCATGCCCACAGGTGGCTGCCATGGGTTGCCACTCCTTCGCGCTCCTCTTCGACGACATCGACCCCTGCATGTGCCAAGCTGACAGAGACGTCTTCCCCTCCCTGGCACAGGCTCAGGCCTCTGTGGCCAACGAGGTGTACCAGGAGCTGGGCCAACCCTCCATCTTCCTCTTCTGCCCTACAGGTACTGCCTGCAGCCATGCAGCCGCAGCTACCCTGCCCCTGGGAGGCCGGTGCTTGGCCAGCCATGGTGCCCCACAGCACACCAGGGTACCCTTCATTTGGCTGCACTTGGTGCCTGTGTCTGCTGAGAACTGACTGCCCTGACAGCCTCCATCACTTCCCCCAGCCCCCTCATGCTTCTGCAGGAGCCCTGGTGGCCTCAGGGCTCGGACAGAACCAGGCTGCAGACAGGCTGATGCTTCAGCAGCCGTGCATGCTGCATTCCCTGCACTGTGCATGCCCCCAAACCCTATCCATTGATCCCAGGCAGCCTCTCCTCTCCCAGTCTCTCTGCCCCTCAAGGGATGCTCTGTGCTCTCTCCCCAGAGTACTGCAGCTCTCTGTGCTCTCCCAGCCCCAGCCAGTCCTGCTACTTGCTGACCCTTGGCCAGGAGCTGCTCCCAGGAATCAGTGTCATCTGGACAGGTGAGCGCCTGGCCTGGCTCTGTAGGGGTGTGCTGCCCTGGCCAGGCAGGCAGGCAGTGGTTTGGGCTGGGGGGGGGGTCTGCTCTCCTTCTGGCTAGGAAGGGTGGGGTGGGGTGACTCGCCCCTCACCTCCTCGCTCAGTGCCCCTGAGCATGTCCCTGTTGTGAGTGCACATGATGAAGTGTGCTGCCTGCT
This sequence comes from Gallinula chloropus, assembly GCF_964237585.1. Lineage (NCBI taxonomy): Eukaryota > Metazoa > Chordata > Aves > Gruiformes > Rallidae > Gallinula > Gallinula chloropus. The sequence continues at coordinate 82,048,367 of NC_140088.1, forward strand.
GCTCCATGCATGTCATGCCATGATGATCCAGGCCCAAAGGTGGTGTCACAGGAGCTCTCGGCCACAGTGCTGGAGGAGGTGGAGGGTGTCCTGCAGCGCCGGCCTGTCATCTGGGACAACCTGTACGCCAACGATTATGACTGCAGACGCGTCTTCCTGGGCCCCTACACGGGGCGTGCCCATGGCCTCATGCCTAAGCTCCATGGACTGCTCCTCAACCCCAACTGTGAGCTCCAGGCCAACTTCATCCCCATACACACACTGAGCACCTGGTTTCAGAGCGAGCTGAGGAGTTGTCACCACCTGGATCATGCAGGTACCTGGCCCCCGTGCCCAGGCAGCTCTGTACGTGGGGTCTCAGTGCTGGCAATGAGATTGTGCCCCCAGGGCAGGGCCCTGGCCATCACTGACTGCAGTTGAGGTGTCTCACCTGGCTGGGCACCACCTGACATCCCAGGACATGGGATCCATCCTGGGGGCATCTCCTTGGGGTGGGGGAGGGAGCACTGCCTGCTCTCAGTGTGGCATGGGGTAGCTCCATAAAGCAAAGAGCGGGACTGCCCAGGCTGATGAGCTCTAGTTCCTTAGGGAAGGAAACTGCAGCAGCCCTGGGGGACAACCAAGGCCCGTGGGAGGGGAGCTACAGCCCCCAGGAGGCCTTGGAGCTTGCGCTTCTGGACTGGGTGGCCGAGATAAACCAGCAGGCCTTGGATCCAGGTAGGTGATGAACTTGCATCTGAACAGCATCCCTCACCCACCCCAGAGTGCTGGATTGGCTCTGCTAGGAGCTTGGTGGCCTGAGGGAACCCCGTACCCTGCCCGTTTGGAGTGCTCTGGTTGGTGTTGCAGTGGGATCCACGTGTGTCATGGTGGGCAGGAATGGGTGTCCACTAAGCCATGTTGACCTGGGGGTGCTCCTGCCCTGGTCACATGCCAAAGGGGATCTTGGCTGGCAGCATGGCAGCCTGGGCTGTGACACAGTTCTGGAAGAGGGGGCTCAGCCAGGTCCAAGTTTGGTGTTTCACACTGTTTGCCTCCACAAAACCTGTGGCTTCACCCACCATGGAGACCACAACTCCAAAGCATATAGCAATGCAAGCTCATGGTCCTGGCAGCTCTCCAGTCCCTGCCAGCTCAGAGATGGAGCTTCCTGGCATGGCCTCCCCCAGAGCTGTCCTGCCCCATGGCCAGCAATTTCCACGCAGATGCCAGAGGGACTGTCCCCTTGCTCCTTTCTGCCAGGAGGAAGGACCTTGGGACACCCCAGCATCAGCCTCAAGGGAGGAACAAGACTGCCGCCTAGCACAGCAGGAAGACAGGAAGTCATGCCTGACCCCCAGCCCCACAACTCTGCTCCCAGTGGGGCAGACCATTATGGCCCTGAGCCCTGCGGTGTGGCACCAGGGGAAGGAAGGAGGGAGGTGACCTCAGAGCCTGAGAAGGACAGTGGGAGCAGGATCTCTGCCAGCAGTCAGCAAAGCCCCACAGGGGATGGGGACCAGCTCACGATGAAGAACAGAGAGAGCTGTGAGCCCTCCTGTGCTCTGCCCAGCACAGCTGGGAGTGCCCAGTCTGCAGGAACCCCGACGGCTACCGAGACCCTCCACAGCACAGGCCCCGCGATGTGCTGCAGCAATGGGGCCAACACCATCCAGGACCTTCCCCTACCCACCAGTGATGCCAGGACAGGGGATGGCAGCCCCCCCCAGCCCTCGAGCAGCAGCCAGCCTGAGGCCGGCAGGGCTGACATGGCCCTGCCACCCCCAGGGCCTGAGGCCTGCACCAGCCCTGGCCCACCAGCACCGGTCACTGATGGGGTTGGTGCTAGCTTTGGCCCCACAGTGCCATTGACCCCAGAGGAGGCTGGGTCCAGCCCCACAGTACCACCAACCCCCAAGGAGGCCAGGAGCAGCCCTTCAGCACCAGTGACCCCAGAGGAAGCCGGGTCCAGCCCCACAGCACTGCTGACCCCAGAGGAGGCTGGGTCCAACCCCACAGCACCACTGACTCTCGGGGAGGTGCGGATGCTGGTGGAGCTCTTCTACCTGCCCTACCATCACGGGCCACAGGCCCAGCAGCTCCTGGAGCACTTTCGGTGGCTCAGGGCAAACAGCCTCAGCGTGGGGGTCCCGGCCACAGCAACGGATGCCTCCAGGGTAAGGCTGGTCCAGGGGCTGCTGCGGGACGGTGCCCATCGTGGTTGTGCTGAGACCTGGTCTGTCCACAGGACATGGAGTGGCGTGGTCGAGCCCAGTCCTTCCAGCTGCTCTGTGCTGAGACATGCCGCCTGCACAGCCGCTTTGTTAGCAGCGCCGGCCGGGCGCTGCTCTATGACCTCCACCCCTACCTCTGGGACATCCGCAACATGCTGCTGGCTGCCAGTGCCTTCATCCTCTGGCTGGGTAGGTGACTGTTACCAGCCCTGAGACAGACCCTGGGGCCTGGTAATGTGTATTTGCACCCTGGCCAAATTCCAGCCCCAGGGGGTGAAGGTGTCTGGGAATCCTTCTGAGAGGTCTGGAGTCCCTGTGTGCAGCCGGGGATGCCAGGGCTTTTCTTCTGGGAATACACCTCCCTTTAGCACCTTCCCCACCGCTTCCCCATGCTCACCCCTTCTCTTCCCTTGCAGATGGCCATCTTCTCTGTGACCCCGACCCCAAGGTCACCTGGGGAAGCTGCTTTGGCTGTAAGTACCAGTGGTGCCCTGGCTCAACCGCCTAGGCAATGGGGCACTGGCTGCTGCCCTCTCTCATCTCCAGCCCCACAGCAGCAGCCAGCACTCACCATCCAGCTGCCCTTTCCCACACCCTGCCTGCCAAGTGGAGCAGGAATGGCCATGGGAAGCCCGGCACCCTGCATGCCAAGGCAGGATGGGGCAGTGCTGCTGGGGACAGGGCAGTCATCAGAGCCTGTCGTCACCATCTCTGGCAGTCCAGAGGGAATGCCTATTTCTAGGGCATGCTTCCTCAGTGGTTCCTCAGCTCCTTTAATCCAAAAACTCCATAGCCTTTCTGGTAAAAGGGATCCACAGGCTATTGGGAGCAGTAATGCCCTGGGTGACAGAGGTGAGGATGGATTTTAAATGCACATGCATCACTTTGTGAGTCCCCATTCCTGTGATTTAGGGTTCCCTGGTTGCTCTGAGGGATTTGTGACCACTTACAAACTAGGAATTGTTACCAGATGGCAACCTGAGGGGATCTCCAAGGCCAGTGTGAGATGGGTTTGTGTGCCATGAACCACTTCCACAGGAAAGCAGCAGCATGCAAGGACGGGCAAGTTCCCACAGAGCTGGCTGGCTGGACAGAGGGCAGCACACAGCTCTCTGTGCCAGGCTGCAGCTTCCCAACTGCAGCCAGGAGCTGTGTATTTACTTTGCACCTTTCATGGGGGCACAGCTGGGCCTTTCCCCTCTCCCCTACCTCAAGCCCTGTGGCAGAGGGTGTGCTGCTACCCCAATGCATGGGACCGGGCTGCCCAAGCCCAGGTAGGGTCCTGTGCCAGGGCTGCACATCTGTGGGGGCAGGTCCTTGGAGCTGTGATCAGTGTGATCATGGTGTTGTGTGGTGTAAGCTCATCTCCTGCTGGCCCAGAAGGTTTTTGTTCACCTCACATGTGTCTGTCTCCTGCTTCCTCCAGGGTGCCAGAACATCACTGCCCCAATCCTGCTGGGGGGGGACGCGGAGCCCTGGACGCGTCGTGGGGGCCTCTTTGGAGAGCTGCAGGTGAGAACCTGCCCGTATCTGTGGGAGTGGAAGGAGAAGCCAGGATCCCAGCTGCTGCTCCTGGCCTTTCCACTGGGTTGCTGCAAGCTCAGGAAGGCAGAGCTGCCTTGGGCCTCTGCACCTTGTCTGCCGCTTCTGGGTTTTAGGGTGCCTCAGAGGGACCCTCCTCCTGCTGCCCCCAGGACTAGGTTTGGAGGCAGGACAACCTGCTCCTTGACAGGCTGTGTCTCTTACAGGCACTGCTGCCCGTGGGGAACAGCTGTGACCTCTTCTACCACCCACCTCCGCTCTTCCCATCCAGCCAGCTGTACGTCCTGCGCCCGGTGCTGCCCCTGGACAAGGTGAGAGCTACGGCCTGGAGGCATGGCCAGGCCAGAGCTCACCTTGCATGGCCTGTGCTGGAGGTGCTAAGGAGATACCTGCTTCTCTGCTGCAGACCCCGAGGCTAAGCGTGCAGTGCAGGGTGGTACGGGTGGGAAGCTGGGTCCAGCTCAGAGCAGGGCAGCCTGGGGCAGGTTGCACAGGGTTGTGTGCAGCAGCGTGTCAGGCCCCTGGGCTGGAACACACGTGGTGTGGGCTGGCAGCCTCAGCAGGGACCATCACCTGTCAGCCAGCAGCAGGAGAGGGAGACCAGGCTCAGAAGTGAGCAGTAGGCACAGCCACAGATAAACTGTCATGGACCTGGGGTCACCAGGTTGTGAGGGCGATCCCCAGAGTACCCCCAGCACCTATCTCCAGTAGCAGCTGCAAGCAGATGCCAGGAAATGGGACCAGTCTGGATGGCAACCTCATGCAGCCTTCATCAGCCCGCAGCTCTGCACCCTGCCTGAGCCTGTTCAGGTTCATTTCCAAACCAGTCCCTCCAAACAATCATCCTTTCACAGGGTGATTCCCCACTGGGGAGACAACAGCCTCTGTCAGCCATGACCTGCCTGCTGCCAGTACCCCTACTCAGTCTGACATCCCAGCAGTTTGATGGGATGGGGAGAGAAAAGGGGGGGATTCGGAGGTGGGCGGACGCACAAGTTAAACCGCTGTCAAATCCAGCAGGGCCCTGGGTTCCCCACATCCTGCACAGCATGCAGCAAAACCCCCACTCCCTCAAGCTGCTGCCTTTCCTGGATAAGGGGAATGCTAGTGCTGCAGATCCAGCCATCACGGACACAACTGCTGATCCCTGCTCAACCCAGCGATGCCCACCTGTGCTGCTCCTAAATGACAGCGGAGGAGCTGCAGGCACACGGGTGCTCTCAGACTGCAGCTGCGAGCAGCTCCCATTGCAAGCCCCTGCCTGCTGTCTCATTTCATCTGATCAGGCCACATTTTAATGGGCTGGACATCCAGCCAAGCACTTCAGCCTGTTCTGGGAAGGGTGCTCAGATATGCACTGTCCTGCCCTTGTCGCACAGCGATCGGGGCTGCCTTGCCTTTGAGATGCAATGGTTTTACTGAGGTGTTTGTTTTTGCTGATCCTGTGAGCTGCAGCAAACTCAAATCTGGCCAAGACTACGAGTTTTGAGATGCCCCACTTGCACGTGCTCTGCAGAGACTTGGGTTTCAATACTGGCTTCGCTGCAGATCTGGTTGCTCAGAGCATGCTTTGTCCTGGGGCTGTGCAGGATTTCCTCAGCAGCTGCTGCTCCAGCATCACACAGAATCACAGAATCATTGAGGTTGGAAAAGACCTCCAAGATCATCTAGTCCAACCGTCCCCCTACCACCTATATTACTAACTAAACCATGTCCCCTTGAACACCCCAAGGGACAGTGACTCCACCGCCTCCCTGGGCAACCCACTCCAGTGCCCAACCACTCTTCCTGAGAAGAAATTTCTCCTAATTTCTAACCTGAACCTCCCCTGGCACAACTTGTAGCCATTCTCTCTTGTCCTATCACTAATCTATGAGAAGTGGCTGACTCTCAGCTCACCACAGCCTCTTTTCAGGCAGTTGTAGAGAGCAATAAGGTCTCCCTTGAGTCTCCTCTTCTCCAGACTAAACAGACCCAGTTCTCTCAGCCACTCCTCATAAGATGCCTGACTGGAATGGCAATTCCTCAAGCGTTGCTGTGCTGTGGCAACAAGCTTCAGAGGGCATCACTTGGTACAGAGGCTGGCACCCATGGATAGCTGAAGCACGTACCTTCAGACCTTCCCCCAGCCAGGATGTGCTGGAGGCCACAGCCCTGGTTGTGGTCCTGCTTTGTGGTCAACTTGGGCAGCTGCTGGTACCTGTCCTCTGTCAGGGACTATGGGGAGAGGCACAGGCAGCAGTGGGGCAGGGATTGGGCAGGGCAGGCAGAGCCGGGGCTGAGGTGTGTCTGGATCTTCCAGGGAGAGCTTTACCGAATGTGCCGGGAGAGTTTGGACTGTGACCCCAAAGTCGCAGAGATCCTTGCAGCCCATCCCGATCTCCTTGGTGACAGGTGAGACATGGCCCACCTTGGGCCTGGCCATGTGCTGGGTGATGGGGGGCTGTGGTGTGAGGCAGTGGCTTCTGCTCACATCCCTGCAGGGACCAGCTCTGCCTCACCCTGCGGCCTGCACGGCTGGGAGGGCAATGTCTGTGCTGGTGTCCATCTGGGTCACGGCAGCTGCCATGGGGATGGACTTGCTGTCCAGCCTGGCTGCAGGGGAGGTGTGGTATCTGGGGCTGAGGGCTTCTGCTGGGGGGGGCTCTCAAAAGGATGGTCTGCTGAGAGCTGGGGTGCTGTCCCACCAGGCCAGGCAGGAGGGAAGCTGGCTGGTCTGAGCTCTCCCTGAGGCAGCAGCTCAGCCATGGTCCTGCTCTGGCCGACAGGCTGCTGGGCAGCTTCCTGAGCCTGAGCCCCGAGTACACGTTCGTGCTGGAGGATGAGGGTGGTCCATGTGGCTACGCAGCTGGAGCGCTCTGTGCTGAAGGCTTCCTGCAACAGCGAGACAGCAACTGGCTGCCAGCCATACGGGAAAAGTACCCCCAAGACCTGGGTGCAGGCGCCCCAGCTTTGGGACAGGTGAGGGGGGGGCACCTGGTGCAGAGGAGAGCAGGTACGGGGGGAGGGAGGGGGTTCCCTCACTTGTGTTTGTCTCCCACAGGATGCCCTGGAGGAAGCGCTGCTCTTCTTCCACACAGAGCCCCCGGCTGTGCCCCTGCCTGTGCTGCGGCGCTTCCCCTCCCTGGTGCAGCTGGGCACAGCCCCCCGTGTGCTGGACGTGGGGGCCAGCCGTAGCCTGGCTATCTGCCTGCTCAGCGCGCTCAGGGCCAGCGGTGAGCATCAACTCTCCTTGCTGGGGGGGAGACTGAGGCCCCCTTGATCCAGAACAACCCCATCCTCACTGCTCCCTTGCCCACCCCAGAGCTTCCCGTTTCCTCTTCGATGCACTCTGGCCCCAGCTCCCAGGCACCGTGCCCTCCCCTTGCACCAGGGGACGTGTGGACCTGTGTCTCAGGGCACCGTGCAGGCACCCAGAGGCAAAGGGCAATGGAGAGGCTGATCTCCTTGTGGAAGGGGTCCCAGCCACTGGTCCCAGCCCCAGCATTGGGTTTCTGGTGCTAGGGGCCTGATGTCTTGCCTCCCTTCCAGGGTCACGGGGAGTGTTTTGCCAGGTGAGTGCCAGTGACCGGCAGCAGCTGAGCTTCTACAGCAAGTTGGGCTTCGTGGCCCTGCCAGTGGCCTTGGGGAGCTCCCCCAGTACTCAGCTCCTGGGACGTCTCCTCTGAGCATGCTGCATTGGGTGCGGGCACGGGCAGGCGGTGCCAAGGGAGGCTGACCTCCCTTCCTGCACAGCATGGGCCTGAGGGAGTGGGAGCAGAGGGGCACCTTGAGCAGGGCAGGTACATGGTGGGGGATATGGCCTGGGGAGGCGAGCAGGACATCAATGGGAAGTGTGCAGCACTTGGCTGTGAAGGTCCCTGGGCGACAGAGAGGTGTTTGCCATCTCAGGAAATTTGGGCATCGGGGCCCCTCCACTCTTCCTCCGACTGTTCCCACTTGCTGAGCACCCTCCATGTTTGCTGGGGAGCCAGCAACATTTCTAGGCCGCCTGCAGACCGCCAGGCCTGGCAGGAGCCACGTGGGCAGTCGTTAGGGTGGAGGTCTCAGAGTGCATTTGCACTAAGGGAGTGTTCCTGTTCGCTGGCTGCCCTGCTCAGCCCTCTCCATCCCCTGTGTGGCCCTAGGCTGGGCAGCCGGTGCCAGAGCTGGCTCTTGGCACCCAGGACCTTCTTGTCTGTATGGACCAATCTGGTGTAAGAGACAGGCAGCCTCCACCTCTGCTGCCCAGGGGCTGAGGGAAGCGCTGTCCTTGGCAATAAAGCATTTGTTGGGCTCTCACCGTGGTTCGTCTCCTGGGGGAAAGGGTACCAGCATGTCCCTCTCACACTCTCACGCCCACCATTCAGCCAGCCCTGTTTGTCAGCCTCACACCGGCTCCCAACACATCCACCTCTCCAGCTGCTCACCAGCCTTCTCCTCCCATGGTCACGGCAAGGCTCCCCACAGCTCTGGGGCACCCGTGCGGGATGTGACACACCGAGTCTGGAGCTTCCCTTTGGCCACAGCTACCTTCTGGGTCTGGGGCCGCAGCACATCCAGGACAGGCTGGGAGGTCAAGGGGGACACATCTGTCCAGCCCTTTGCAAAAGTGCTGGAAAAACTATAGTTTTCAATGCCCTCCAGAGCTGAATGTGCTCTGGCCCTGAGGGGCAAGGAGGAGGTTGGGGCAGGAGCAGCCAAGAGAGCAGGAGCCCAGCCCTTCCCTGAGCCTTCTCACTCTCTGGCCCGCAGAGCCGTGGGTCACCAGGCTGGATAGGGGCTGGTGGGACACAGTGCCCACGGCCAGGCAGGTGGGAGCAAAGCTCGGGGATCCTCCACGGGCGGGTGGGGAGGGCTGGGGCTGATGCGGGGCAGCCCCCGAGGCTCCATCCCGGGGTACCGGTGCCGGCCCTGGAGCGGAGCCCAGCCGAGACGGGGGGGGCCTCGGTGGGGTCGGCGCCATTCCGGAGCGATGGGCCGGTCTGACACGGCCCGTCCTCGCCGTACCGGCTGCGGGGCCGGGCCGGGGCAGCTCGGCACGGGCCGGCCCCGGACGCTGGGGCGCGGGGCGGGCCGAGGCGGAGAGGGGCGGCACGGCTCGGCACGGCACGGCCCGGCTCGGCACGGCGCTCAGCTGGACGCACTCGCTCGGCGCTGCCGGAGCTGCGCAGCCCGCGGGGACCAGAGGTACGGCCCGGGGGCAGCAGCGTGGGACCGGCCGGGCGCCGGCGGGGAGCGCGGCTCGGACCGGCGCGGCACCATCCCGGGAGCGGCGGGGCTGGGTGCGCCGAGCCGTGCCCGGTACCCGCGGAGCCCGACGCGGCCGGGGATGCGGATGCGGATGGAGAGAGGGAGGAGGGGGGGGGGGGGTGGGTTCCGCGGTGGGTCCGCCGCCATGCCGGCCCCTCGATGGCATCGTGGGGCTGGAGGGGCTGCGGCGGGCGGCGGCGCGGGGGCTGGCGGTGCCTCGGGGCGAGCGGGGAGAGGAGCCGGGTGCGGGGGGCAACGATGCTGGGGTAGGGGCCGGGCTGCGTGGGGCCGCGCCGTGCGGGGCGGGGGCTGTGTGTGTGTCTGTGTGTCTGTGTGTGAGTGCGGGGGGTGCTGCTTTCCCCGCCCCAAAGCGCCCGGTTTGTCAGAGCGCGTCGGTGTGGCGTCTGTGGGATGCTGGTGGCTCCGGCTGTGGCTTTCCGTGGTTGTGGGGAGGGTTCTCTCTCCACGGGTCCCCTCCCTATGGGTCCCATCCCCTCCCTATGGGTCCCATCCCCACTGTAGCACCGTGGTTTGGGGAGCTGCGTAACGCAGCTCCCCAAACCACGGTGCTGCCGTGGGGAGCGCGTGTGTGACAGCGTTCCCATTGGGACATCGTGCCCCAAGTATGGTGGGGTGAGAGGGCACAGCAGTGCAGTTGAAGCGTGTTTCCCACGTGCCAGGCTGGGGAAGGGGCATGTAAGTGGGTGCCCAGCAAGGTTTGTGGGGTGCCACACTGTGAGGGGGCCATGCAGCTGGGCTGTGTCCCCAGACGGGCAGCGTGGAGCCTTCAGGAGGTTTGTTTGCTGAGCTGTGGTGTTTGCAAAGGCCGGTGGAGACTCAGGATTTCCATGAGGGTGGAATTGCTGTAGCCCTTGGAAGAGAGGATGGATGTCTGAAAGGGCTGTGAGACGTGAGGGTTTGGGGAGAGGGGGGGTCAGTTCTCTCTTCACTGCCGGCTCTGCATCTTCCCAGCTCCTCTCCAGGCAGGCAGCTCAACAGGTCACTGACTCTCAGTAGCTCCAAGCAGGCTGCCCCTGCTCTGGGGTGCCTGGGCCTCCCTGACCTGTCGCCTGTCCCCTCAGCTTGTCTGGGATGGTGAGACCATGTGGCTGATGGCTGTAGTGCCTACACATTCCTCCTGGGTCTTTCCTGGTACCTCCGAGGGCTGCCCTTCCAGAGCCCAGGGGAGCCCAGAGCAGAGGAGGCAAGCCCCTGTCAGAGCTGAGGACGTGTCCTGGAGAAACTGGGCAGTGATAGGAACTGCAAGGATCTGTACTGTGACCTGCCTTGGCTTAGAGGGGGGGCAGCAGAACAGGGGAACATCAGGTAGCTTGATGGGGATGGACCATAGTGGAGGAAGGGGGAAGTGCTGCCCTGGCATGCAGTCCGTGCTCTGCCCCAGCTGGCACACCGGGCAGCTCTGCAACCTGTGATGTGCTGTCCACAGCAGTGTCCCTGTCACTGCCCGTGATGGGGACATGCAGCAGGACACCATGGACGGGCACCCTGCCTTCTCCTTCTGGGCACTGAGGAGCAGTGAGGGCCCTTGAGAGCAGGAGGTGGGTGGTGTTGGGAAGCATCACCAAGCCTGCCAGGGTGACCAGGCTCCTGTGGTAGCCCTGGGCTGTTCCCCAGTGCTCTGGGACCAGTTCAGCTGTGAAACCTCGCTGCCCTTTAGACCTTATCTGTGCTTACCCTGGAGTTCTGGTCCCATAGAGTTCCTGCAGGCGAGGAGCCATCCAGTTCCAGCCCGAGCAGAGTGGGGGTGTGGGGGCTTCCCCAGCTCATGCACACACACTGCTGGCACCCCAGGGCTGCTGGAAGAGCAAAGCAGGCCCATGCAGGAAACTGGGATTGCGAAACAGCCAGCACTGACTGGGCTTTGTGTGATGGGGCTCTGGGGAGAAGGGGAGGGATGGAGCCCAGTGCCTGAAGCCATGGGACCCACGAGACCTTCTCCTGCCCATAGCGCTGGGGACACGACCCCATGCTCTCAGAGCAGCCCTGGTGTGGGCCTCGGCGGAGTGTGACCGTGTCACCCCTTAACCTTCCCAAGGAAGGATAAACGGAGCTTCTTCCTTCTTGTGCTGGCGGGTTTCCCAGTTTTTCAGTTTCTTGTGCTGCTCTTCTCTGAGTCCTTCCAGTTGTCAGTTCCTGGGCTGCTCCATTTCTGCACGTGTCCAAGACTGCTAGTGAGAGAGCGTGTTCCTGCAGTGCCCGCTGTGGCCAGGCCCTTCCCTGCTGCTGCAGCCTGGCTTGTTGTCCCGGTGCTGCAAGGATGCCCCACACTTGACTGCCTCATGGTTGGACTCAGTGACTTGACAGGGGCCCTGGTTTACCAGGAGCTGCCCCATTCCGAGGGGTTTGCCATTCACCGGGGTTTCGCTGGGGCAGTCCAACATCCCTCTGAGTGCCCCGTGGGTGCCAAATGGCACATCAGATTTAAACAGTCCTTGGGAGACAGAAGTCTTCCCCCAGGCTCCGGGCACCCCTTGTCACCCCCACTGACACAGCTGAGCCCCTCTGGAAGGTGCAGCCCCTGTGCAAGAAGCAGCTGGGGGAGCAGAGCACTGGTGGGGGCGAGCACCTGGCTGGCAGAGCTGCAGGTCCCGCCTGGGTGGTTGTGCCCTGGAGGGGCACAGGAACCCCTGTCATCTGCTAGGACAGCCAGAGCCAGTAGGATCATGTGGGAGCAGGTAGAGCAGTGCTGCTGCACAGGGCTGCCCTCTGCACCAAAGGGTGGCTGCGCCCATGCTGGCATCAGCAGCACAGGGCCAAGGCTGGGGGAGTGCGGGGAGCCCTGGAGTTTCAGTCCCACAGGGCTCATGGATGTCCCGCCACCAGCACCAGCTGCACCACTGGTTGGGAGGTGGCTCGGGGCCCTGCACACGTCCGGCCAGGACATTCCTGAGGTTTCCTGGGCAGTGGAGAGGAACTGGGCTGCTCTCCGGCTCCCATGCCCATCGTTCGCTCAGGGCCAGCCCATCCTCACGAGCCCTTTCCACTTTGCAGCGTGAGTGCTGCTGTGTGTCTGAGGCCACTTGTGCACCAGGGCTGGCACGTTCAGTGCGGCACAGCACAGCACGGGCTGGCCAGTGGCTCTGACAGGAGCCCCAGACCAAGAGAAGACTGTCCCTGGCTGGGGCAGGCAGCCGGCAGCAGGACAGCTGGGAGGCCAGTCAGGACTGTGCCCGGCTCCTGCCCAAGATGTGCAGCAGCAGTCAGGGGACATGTGTGGACACTCCATCCCTGTCCCAGGTTATTCCCAGCCCCCTGCCCCTGCTGCAGGTGCTGACTGGCCTTGTCCGGGCTGTCTATACCTCTGCCTTTCACCCTCTTCAGGAGGTGTGTGGGGTTCCTGCAGAGTCCTGGCACGCCGAAAACACCGGCGGGTGCTCAGTGTCCTCCCACTCTGCTGCTGGTAGCACCAGCTGTCCCCTGTGCTGATTAGGTGGCAGCTGTCACCCTTGTGGGACCGTTGCTCTCAGTGGAAGCTGGGCAAAGTGGGACACTTTCCCCTGGCCAGGGGCGGCAAAGAGACGGGCCATTCACCCTGGGACTCTGTCCCAGCCACAGAGGCACAGCCCTGGCACAGTCCTGGTGCCCTCCTGCAGTGCCAACCGGCAGGACCACAGTAGGGCTGGCCCTCCAGCTGGAAGGACGGGGCCCCAGCCCGAAACCGGGAGATGCTACGCATGGACCGGCCCCCTTTGCCGGCCTGCAGAGCCGCAGCTCCCTGGGACAGCCCCGTGTAGCCGGGACTGGGCTCCCTGTCCGGGAGCCGCGGGCAGGACTGGGAGCAAAGCCTGCCAGCGAGGCAGGGAAGTCGGGCGGCGTCACATAGCTGGAGAAGAGCAAATGCACTGCTTGTGTTCCAGAGGATGGAAAAAGTGATCTGGACAATGAGAGCCCTGTTAGCCTGACCCCCCCCCCCCAGCACATGGACTCGGAGCACGTTCAGAGCGGCAGATAGCAGGGAAATGGGGAAACAGCTCCCGCCGTGCCGTCGGGACTCGCACCGCCAGCCAGCCTAGGCCGGCTGTGGGAAGTGCTGTTGGCCTGTGCACACCTCAGCAGGACATTGCACTAGGAAATGCCTGTACAAGTGGCAGGAGCTGAGGACAGGCAGAGCTTGTGAGGGCAGAGGAAGCGCGGTAGGGACGGGGGATGTTGGAGCCTGAGCAGAGGAAAGCTGTGACCCAGGAGAGGAGAGCCAAGCATGGCAGCAAAGCTCAGTGTGGAAACGGATGGCAGAAGTCTGAGCAGGTTCAGAAGCAACTGGAGGACTGCGAGGAAGAAAAATCCACAGTGGTCCTTTAAATATGGAGGCGAAGGTAGCTGAGCTGGGGGGTGATAGAGCAGGCTGTCAGCAGGACATCACCGCCACTGCTGTAGGGGTTGGGGCCCTGGGCTGGGGGGACATTTGCCATGGCCTCAACACAGCCATACTGCTCTCACCCCCAAGGACATGGAGGGTCTCCCAGCATCAGCTCTTCTGGCTACACCCCGTGCCCAGCCGGACATAGAGCCAGGTGCTGGTCGGGCAGGGCTGTAAGACAGCAGGCACACGTGGAGCTGCCCCACATCTCTGCAGGGCTGGAGCTGAGACCTCGTGGTCTCACTGGCACTGGTGCTTTCGGTGATCCTGATCAGACTGAGCGTACCACATCCTGGAGGTCACGCTGCTGGGACTCGGGACTGGGGCTTGCTGAGGACTTGGTGCTTTGCCTTACAAAGCCCAAGCAGTTTCTCAGGTGCTGTATTCTGATCTCTGCTTTGTTCCTAAATGCACGAGCTTAAATTTTCCTTGTCAAGGGCATAGGCTACATGATGCTGTTTTACCACGCTGACCAGGTCTGTCCCCATCACAGTTCTCCACGTTCACCCCATTTCTGTCTTTGCAGACTGTGCTAGGAGAGGACTTTTTTTGCTCTTCCAGGCTCGGTTTGGCTCTGCAAAGCACGTGATCCTCACCAGACAGCCCACTGACTGGTGACTTCCCTGTTGTAACCACATTTTAGTTCCAGCAGGTGACCAGTTTTAATCCACTTAGCAGAAGGCGCACTGATTTTGTTGAGTGCTAATTATTCATTAAAAGGTGGTGCCAGATGAATCGAATGCCTTCCAGTCTCAGCCTGTTATATCAACACAGTTACTGCCATTAACCGAACCTGTGATCTCATAAAAGGTCACACCAGCTTTCTGACCGGGCTGCTCCTGTGGAACTGCAGAGATTGGCATTAATTGTGCTGCTGTCCTTTAGTGTTACCTTGACCCTGTTGCAAAACAGCCCCCCCTGAGCCTGCCTGCAGCCTGCAGCAGCAGAGATTCAGTGTGGATGCTGGTGAAGCTTCGAAGTCCTTCCCTGCTTGCTGCTTTCCTGGTCCCCCACGGTGTGTTACAGTCACCACCAAGAGAGACCTCAGTATAGCCCTGAGGATTTACAGTGCTTTGTTTGGGCAGGGGGGATGGACCCTTGGTGACTGATGGGTGGAATAAGTGTTTTATTACTGCTGTGGGATTGCAAACTCATCCCCCTGCAGCCTTCCAGACAGACCAAAGATGCCAGATGGAGCATTCCTGCCCTGCCTGCCCCTGGCAAGCATAGAGCCCCCTTTCCCTGCACCACTGGCAGGGCTGGGGTGGCTCTTTGTGCTTGCTCTCCTCTTTCTGCTGCCATAACAGGCTGATTAAAAGGTTCAGCAAAGCGTTTCCCTGCTGCTGCCCGCAAATATGCTTCCCACTGGGCTTTGTTTCTGAGGTGCAGGGAGCCAGCTCCCACCAGCCTCGCCTCACGGGCTCCCCTGAGCCAGGGCTCATTCCTGCCTGCTGTTGTATCTCCACCAGCACTGTGGTGTCACCCATGCCCCAGGCTGTCACAGAGGAGAGAAAGGTGCTGGTGTGATTGCCCTGAGGGGGTTGGTATGCTTCTGGATGGAGATGTCTTGAAATGGCCTGGACCTGTGTTGTTGGTCCTTGTTACCCCTCACCCTCTCTCCCTGAGCATCCCTGTGGGCACCAGGTGTGCATCCCAAGGAGCTTGCTGCTCTCAGTGGAAACTCCAACACGGTGCATGCCCAAGGGGCAGGCAAGGCAGCAGGGCTGGGCCCCTCTGGGGGCTTTTGTTGGTGCAGTGGGCATGTAAAAGGGGCTGTCTCTGGGTTCAAACCCTCCTGGTTCGTTCTCTCCCTGGGTCCAGGGGCCATTCCCAGAGGCTGGAGGGAACCTGGCTGCCATCATGGGAAAAGCAAACAGAGCAGGAACATGCTGATTCCTGCTAACAGAGCCTCTGTGGAAGCCCAGCCTGGGGGCTGGCAGGGCAGTGTATTGGCCATACTATCCCCCAGCCCTGTACTGGCAGATGGGTAGATGGCGAAGCCCTGGAGAAGCTGTGCTGTCCAAGGACGGACTCCCTGGTCCCTTCAGTCTCTGAGGACCCCCTTCCCAAAGCTGCTGCAGGGACGCTGCTGTCACCCCCCAGGTGCCAACAGGCCAGGAGCAAAGGACAGGCCTTAGTCCAGGGAAAGGGACACCTAAAGAGCGACTGCAGTCCCTGAGGATCCCACCCTTGCAATCCCACCAAACTGGCATGTAGACAGCAAGCTGGGGGGGAGCAGCCATGAAGGCTCAGGGGGAAGCTTGCTGGCTGTGTGCTGTCTGGGGACAGACACTGGCACCATGGGGAGGGGTTGTGAGAAGGGTCCCTGTGGCACAGCCCCACGCTGGGAGCCTGCCCAGGGTTTGCCTTTGTTTTCCTTCCACTCTAGCCCTGTAGCTGCACCTTGTGGAGCCCCAAACCTCAGAGGCCCAAACTTTGGAGCCTCACTCACCCTACCTGTGGGTAAGCAAGACCTTACTCCATTTAATGCTGTCTGATGACAAACACAGTCTGCGTGAGTGCAGCGTGCAGGGCCTGTTCTTGGGGCAAGGTGCAGGGTGCAGGCATATTTCTGGTGGGCCTGTCCTGGGAGGTGGGGAGCTCCCAGGTTTGGGGGGTGTGCTTTCCCACCCGTGGAAGGGACGGGCTGGAAGGGTGATGTGGCACTGCAGTGGCAGGAGGCAGGCAGGTCGTGTTGGTGGCCGTGGTGCTGGGTGAGCATCCGAGCTTTGCTGCCAGAAGCAGGCCCAGCCTGGAGCAGGGCTGGCTCTGCCTGAGCAGAAACGCTGTTCCAGCACCTGCGGGGTTAAAGTGGTCCCCGATGGGATAAATGGGAACAGTGCTGAGGAAGTCGGCTCACAGAGAAGTGTTTTCACCATTGTTTGCCAGTGGGGCTGGTGCAGGAATACCACATCTCCCTCAGGTATTCAGGGAGCCACAGATGTTATTGGAGGGACGGAGAACCGCGGCACGGAGAGGAATGTGAAGGGCGGCTGCAGAGGCTGGCAGCCTCTCAGGGCCAGCAGCCCTTGCTCGGCTTGTGGTGGATCAAGCTCCTTGGACAGCCCAGCCAGGCTTTCCCCGGTTTCCCCACGCCCTGGTGCCATTCCAGCTTACTCTGCCCTGGCAGCCAGTCCCCCTCCTTTCTGGCTGACTGTCCTGGGGGTGACGCACACCCCTTTGCCTCTCTGCCATCACTGCCTTTTGGTGCAGGAGATGCAACCCAGTGGCACGGTGGGATTTCAGTAGCAGCTGTTCACTGAGGGGTGCAAGGTGCTGCACAGGCATCGGGCAGAGCCCTGGGGTGTGGGGCTGGTGCAGGGGGGCTCTATGCAGGAGGCACTGGGTGGGGGGCAAGACCAAGTTGGCCCCAGACTGGGACAAGATGCACAGGCATGCTGGTGCTGAGCCAAACTGCGTGTGAGCTGGATGAGGGGAGCTGATGCTTCAGCACAGCTTGTCCACCCCACGTATCCTGACCCTTTCTGCACTTGCAGAGCCAAGCTGCCATGGGAGGCTGCGGCACGTGGGCATGGCAGGAGCTGCTGGTGCTGCTGAGTAGCGTGTGGCTGTGGGTAGGCAGTGCCCAGCCTACCCCCCCGAGCCCCACGCACGCCCCTGGACCCCAGCTGAAGTTTCGCCTGGCTGGCTACCCACGCAAGCACAACGAGGGCCGTGTCGAGGTCTTCTACAACGAGGAGTGGGGCACCATCTGCGACGACGACTTCACGCTGGCCAACGCGCACGTGCTGTGCCGGCACCTTGGCTTCGTGGCTGCCACTGGCTGGGCTCACAGTGCCAAGTATGGCAAAGGTGTAGGTAAGAGAGGGGTTGGTGGGCACAGCCCCTCATGCAGCACAGGATGGGCCCAGCTCAGCTGTGTCTGCGCCTCAGCCCATCACCATGAGGTGGTGTGGGTGCCACAGCGGTCTGCGTGCACGCTGGGGGGAGGGGGCAGGCAGGTCCTGGGTTTGCTGAGTGCTGGTGCACATGTATGTACATGTATGCACAGGTGTGTACATGTATGCACATGCAGAGCAGGCTGGGAAACTGCGTGTTTGTGTGCAAGAAGCTGGGCATGTACCTAGGGCAGAGGGTGGCTGCAGGCATGCACTACAGCAGCGGGGCACACATGCCCCTGGGTGCTGTAGGGGGGCTTCAGGTGAGGGCTGTGCTGCAGCTGACATTCTGTGCAGACCCTGGAATGCACACTACATGGGGGCTTGGTGTCTGGTGGAGCAGCCCCCTGGGGAGGTGGGAGCTCTCCATCTGCAGATCCCCCAATCAGGGTTTTACTCTGGGCATCTCGCTGGCCTCTGCTCTGTGCTGAGGGCAGGCTGCCCCCAGGCCAGCATCCACACTCCCCCTGTACGCCGGCGTGGTCCTTGGACGTGTTCCACAGGCACCTTCCCTGCTCCGGGGGGATGCTGCATGGATTGGCCCCCCCTCACCCCTGGCCCTGGTCTCTCGCAGGGCGGATCTGGCTGGACAACGTGAATTGTGTGGGAAGTGAGAAGAACATTGGGGACTGCAAACACCGGGGCTGGGGGAACAGTGACTGCAGCCATGAGGAAGATGCGGGTGTCATCTGCAAGGACGAGCGCATCCCAGGCTTCAAGGACTCCAACGTCATCGAGGTGAGGAAGCAGCTGGCCAGAGCGGGCAGCTGGTGCTGCCCAGGATCCTGCAGAGCAGGCTGCCACGAGCCATGCCATGGGACAGCCCTGCTGCGGGGCAGCCTGGCCTCAGTCCTCCCTCAACAGCTTCACTACTACACTCTGGCAGCTTCCCATGTGTAGGACTGGGGGACTCTGTTAGTGCCACACAGGTTGTCCCCATCTCCCCATGGAGAGGGGAGCGTGCTGCCTCACCACACTGGCTCTCCAGACCTGCTGTAGGAGCATCTGTTTATCCCCAGGATGCGCCCAGCCCAGCTCTGGGGCTGTAGGGAGCAGTCAGCACTGCATCAGGCCATGCTGTGGCAGGCACAGCCCTGCCCTGCATGGGAGCACTGCCTCTGCCTCCCCCAATAGCCTGCAGCTTCTCCAGGCCAGGGGGGTCTGTCTCACACCTCTGCAGATTGCTTTCTTCTTTTCTCCTGCCTGCTGGGGACCCTTGGGCCCAGACCTGCTCCTCCACACCACGCTACTCCAGCATACTTGGCCTCTCCTCTCTCCTTCTCTCTTCCAGGCTCTCTGTCTCTCAGACCAGCTCTTGGCTGCCCTTGTCTTCCCGGCTGGGCCCTGTCCCTCCCAGCCACAGTGCCTGTGGAGGACAAGGCTCTGGTCAGGATGTCCCATGGGTGTGGGGACATGGCACAGATCTAGGCATGGGATAGCAGGTCTTCTGCAAGGCAAGGGGCTTGGGGCCATGTCCAGTGTCCCGGTATCCCCTGCTGCCGTCCTGCTCTAGGTGGGTGCACGGGCATGGGGCAGTCTGGGCACCCTTCCTCCAGGTGCAGGGTCCCAAGGTGACAGGGTGGCAGCGCTGGCTGTCCTGGCTGTGCCCCCAGGAGATGCCCCTGGGGAGCCAGGGGAACATGGGGCACTGGCTGTACGGGGTGGGATTAAGTCCCTGGCCACCCAGGGCCCTCAGATGTGTCTGTCCCTGTTCCCTACCTGAGACTGGGGATTCCATCCTGTGCGGGGGGACCTGCATCCTCAGGACATCCCTAGGAAGGGCTGGCAGGGAGCTGGGGTGGGAGGGGTGCAGTGCAATCCTGGGCTGACCTGTGCCCTTCAGACCGAGCAGAGCCACGTGGAGGAGGTTCGCCTGCGGCCGGTGGTGTCCGGGGCCCGGAGGCAGCTGCCGGTGACGGAGGGCATCGTGGAGGTGCGCTACAAGGATGGCTGGGCACAGATCTGCGACGAGGGCTGGAGCAGCCACAACAGCCACGTCATCTGCGGCATGATGGGCTTCCCTGCGGAGAAGAAGGTCAACAGGAACTTCTACAAGTGAGTGGGGTGGGCAGGGAGCCTGTGGGGCTGGGCTGTTGGAGCAGAGCTGGGGCCATGGCGCTGGGGCAGAGTGGGGTGGGGGCAGTGACAAGTACATGGGGCAGTGGTGGGGGAATATTGGGGGGACAGTGCTGGGGGGACAGCACTCGCTAACCAAACTGGAGGGCCATGGCTATGGCTGGGGGGGCTGTGTCCGCCCACCTGCCCCAAGCACTGCTGCAGAGGCCACTCTGAGAGGGTCACTCATGCTCCCTGGCAGTGCTGCACCTCCATGTTGCCCTCTGGAGTGGAGTGCAGGGGTCCCTGCACCGAGGGGAGGTGTGTGGACGAGCCAGGGATGGATGCTCCAGCACCTGAGGGGCTCAGGGGCATGGGCACGGGCAGGCTGCCCGCGGGGCCGTGCGTGGCCTGTGTGTGCCCCTGACCCGGCAGCCGCGGTGTCGCTCCCGCAGGCGGTTGAAGCGCTCAGCCAAGAAGAAGGGCCGGAGCCCGCGGCCAGGCGGCAGGTAAGGGGCCAGGGTGCCCCATCTGCTGAGCCCTTGGCAGAGCTGGGCTGTCTGGCCCTGCCCGTCTCTGCTGTCAGAACGGATCCTGAAGCAAATGGATCCAGACAGAGCAGACTGAGGGCCAGGGCTGCGCTGGGCAGGCAGGACAAACCTCACCCCGGTGGGAGCTGCCTGTGCATGCCAGGGTGCCCCATCCCCCACGAGAGACAGTCTTTCTCCCCGTCCAGCCATGCCCCAGGCAGAGCAGCCCCATCCCACGCACCAGGCAGGAGTCCTGGCACAGGGGTCAGACCCACTGTGGGCAGGACCCCCTGGGAGGCACGGAGAAGGCTGCAGCATCCCATGCTGCAGCCCCATGGGCACCAGGAGGCCTTGGAGTGGAGCCGTCTCTCCTGGAGGATGGGGAGGGAGGGCTGTGGGAACAGACTGCTTTCTGCAGAAAGCAGCAGTGGGGGGCTGGAAAGGCTGCACACCCCTCTGTTCCCTGCAGGGTGGGCTGGCATGGGCATGAGGAGAGCACTTGCTCTCAGCAGTGCTAGTGGTGCTGGTCACCAGGGTGATGGGCACAGTGTAGCAGGTCTTGTCTCAAGTGCTGCATCTGCTCAGGGCCTCTTGTACCCTCTGCTCACTCATATCTGTCCCAAGGGATAGTCTGGCTGCCATTTTGCTCCATCCCTGAACCCTGCCTCCAAATTTGGTGCTAGGTGCAACAGCCAGATCCCAACCTCTCTGTCCTGTGCCATGGCAAGTCTCACTCGAGCCCAGTGCCACGCAGAGATGTTGCTTTGCCCCTAGCACTTGACCTTGCCCTGGTCCCACCACCAGTAGTGCTCACGCTCGTTGTGACTCCTCCCAGTTCTGTGTCCCCAGCAGGCATCCACTCCAGCTCCTGCAGCCATGCCTGATCAATTTGGGGCTGCACAGCTGCAGTCGTGCAGACCAATGCAGCCTGGGAGAGGCCTCAGGGAGTCCTGATCCAACCCCTGTGGGTCAGCCCAGGCTTTTATCCAGCTGGCTTTTGAAAACCTCCAAGGATGGAGATCCCACAGCCTTGTGGCCTCTGCTCCAGTGCCCCGACCGTCTCGGTGGCCCTCCACTGCTCACGCTGCTCAGCTGATGTCTACTGGGGACCCAGAACTGGGTGCAGGATCAAGATGTGCCATGAGTTCGAATGGGTGCTGCTATCCTCCACCTGGCCATTCGAGTCCCGGTTCCTGGCAGCCCCATGCTACCTCCTGGGCTGTGTGGGCTGACACGAACCTGCTGCTGGCCAGTGGTGTCAGCTGCCAGGCTTGGTTTTGCCTTTGTCCCTGGGGGCTGTCAGTCCCCTGCCCGGTTTTGGGGCACCATACGCTTCACTCCTTGTGGTCCCTGGGGCCTCAGCCCTGATGAGCATCTTCTTCCCCAAGTGAAGCAAAGCATCTGAGTGTATGGGGACTGTACCTACCTCAGGTGTGCACTGTGCCCTGGGCAGCGTCCTCTTCCCTGCACTGCTCAGCGTGTGCCCAGGCTGGCGGTGTGTCCTGCAGCGTGTCTCACCGTGCCCTGTGGCACTGGGGAGAGCGCTCACTGCTTGCTCAGGGCTGTGCTTGCCGGGCATCCCGCTCCCCTCAGAGCGTGGCGCAGCGACGTCGTCTGGTGTCTGGAGAAGGACACGGGCGCAACCTCACTTCCGCCCGCGAGATCAAATCGCTGCTGCTGGTGTTTGGTCTTCGGCTGTGTGACAGCACAGCACAGGATGTCGCTGCATCCCGCAGGGTTTCCTGGTGGGACGCGGGCAGGAAACTGCATCATTGCTGTGGAGGGCAGTTATGTCACATTGCTGGCTGGCAGCAGATGATGCTGTCGCACCCACGCATGGCACGAAAGGGGTGTGCATGAGTCCCCCCCCTGGAGGCCAGTGTGCCCAGTTCTGTCTTCAGCGAAAGCCAGGGCAGGTTGTGCTCTGCACATCGTGCAGCTGGCGGAGGTGACGGCCCGAGGCCCTGGGCTCCTTGACGGTTGTTTTCTGTTTTCCAGGCTGGCTTCCAAGTCTCAGCCTAAACAAAAGCGCAGGGAGGACGTAGGGTCCAAGAAGAGGTAAATGGCTCCGGTGGAGAGCCTGAGTGCCAGGAGCCCCACTCGGTCCCACTGGAGTCGTGCGTGCCCCCGAGCTGCCAGGGATGTGGGGCAGGCAGCTGGTGAGGGGTGGGCGGCCGGCAGACGCAGCGCTCTCTCCCCAGCAGACAGCACAAGGGGCACGGGCGGCAAGCGCAGCCATGGGCAGGGCGGCCATCGACACCTTTGCTGCTGGCTGGCTGTGCCGGTTGTGTCTCAGGGCTCCTCTCTCCTTGCAGGCTCTTCACGGAGCGGCAGCAGCTCAACTACCGCCTGCACTCCGTGTCCTGCACGGGGACAGAGGTGCACCTCTCCATGTGCGCCTTCGAGTTCTACCGGGGCAACGCCTCGGCTGCCTGCGGCGCCGGCATGCCTGCTGTTGTCAGCTGCGTGCCTGGGCCCCTCTTTGCCACTGGCAACACGCACAGGAAGAAGCAGCGCCAGCAGCAGCAGGGCCAGGTGAGCCCCTCCAGGAGGGGGACAAGTCCCACGGTGTTCCACAGCCAGCCGCTGCCCCGCTGCAGGGCTCTGCCCCCCAGGCCACGCCTGAGAGCGGGTGTGTGGGTCCCTGGGTGACCAACTCATGGAGCAAGAGGTGGGGACAGCGTCCTGTCCCTGCGCATCCCAGGAGCCATGGCTGGGACGCTGTGTGGTGCCACCCCGTGCCATGAGGTGCTGCGCGGGGCTGTGCTGCGCCACGCCGTTCAGCGCTGCACTGTGCCATTCCTGTCCCCAACTGCCCCCTGACCCTGCTCCTCTGCAGCCACGGATCCGGCTGAAGGGTGGCGCAAAGATCGGCGAGGGTCGCGTCGAGGTGCTCAGGAGCAGCGAGTGGGGCACGATCTGCGACGACCGCTGGAACCTGCTGTCGGCAAGCGTGGTGTGCCGCGAGCTGGGCTTCGGCAGCGCCAAGGAGGCCCTCACTGGGGCACGCATGGGCCAAGGTGAGGGTGCTGGAGTGGAGGGGCCAGGCATTGCCCTTCTGGAGCCAGTGGGCGAGGTGCTCTTCCAGGTTTGAAGCTCCGCTGGGCTGGGGGCAGCCCTGGCCGAGCTTGTCCTGGGGCCACCTGGCAATGGGTCGCACGTGGCGCTGGGCTTGTCCCCAGCACCCCTCAGGGGACCACAGCCGCTCATGGGGGCCGGGAGCACGCTGGGCTGCTCAGAGCAATGGCAGCCGTGAGTACAGGATGGCTGCTGCCAGCCCTGCGGCACTGAGCCCTGCTGTGCCCCCCGGCAGGGATGGGGCCCATCCACATGAACGAGGTGCAGTGCCTGGGCACCGAGAAGTCCCTTTGGAGCTGTCCTTTCAAGAACATCACGCAGGAGGACTGCAAGCACACGGAGGACGCGGCTGTCCGCTGCAACATCCCCTACATGGGCTACGAGAACCTGGTGCGCACCACGGGGGCTTGCCAGCATCTATGGGGCCACGGTGCCTGGCAGCTGCTGGCATCAGAGCCCCTGGAGCAGGGGTCTGGGGGAGGGCCCAGGGGACCTGCTGTAGGGTGGCCCATCGTCTCTCCTCCTCTGCACCTCGTTGCACCCCACACATTTTCTCCTGGTCTAAGGCAAGGGCTGCCCTGGGGGTCTCGGGGGTTTTGTGGGTCAGAGTCCCAAGCTGCCCCTGTGAGGAGAGGGGTGGAAGGGAGGTGATGGGGGCTCTGGGCACCCTGTGGTGTGTCGCTGTGTGAGGTGGTGTGGGGCAGCTGCTCCCTGCTGATCTCCCTGCTGCTGTCCTGTGCCGGCTTCCCAGCAGAAGCACCAGAAAAAAAAATCACTCTGGGCCAACCAAAAGAGATTTTTTTTAAAAAAAAAAAACACCCAAAACCCCATGATGGAATGAGCAAAGGGAGCTACATGTTCCCTTTTGCCCTGGGCTCTCATTTCATCCACCTTGGGCTTTTGAGTGATTCTTAACTCTCTCATACGTGTCGTTTCTGAAATGACAATGCCATTTCAAAAATGAACCTTTTTCCCTGCTTCTGTGAGACAATTTCCAATCTCACAAGCAATTTCTTGGCCCCCCCAAACCCACCATTTTTGGTGAGTTCCTTGCTGACTAAAAATTGTGCCTGGCTCTGCTCAGCTCCTGGCTGCCACCTCCCTACATGTCCCAAAGCCCCCAGCCCAGTGCCCATCCAGGCACCAGGGGATGGGGCAGCTGCTGTGGGACAGGGAGGTGGCAGGGTGGCTGGACACAGCCCCGGCAGCAGCAACATCACTGCTGATGCTGATGCTGATGCTGCCACTGCCTCTCTCCGCAGATTCGGCTGAGCGGGGGCAGGAGCCGCTTCGAGGGGCGGGTCGAGGTGGCTGTGGGGGCTGGCGATGGGGACCAGCCCCGCTGGGGTCTGGTCTGCGGCGAAGGCTGGGGTACGCTGGAGGCGATGGTGGCCTGTCGCCAGCTGGGTCTGGGATTCGCTAACCACGGCTTACAAGTAGGTGCCAGTGCCAGCTTAGCCAGGGCAGCGAGCCGCCACCACCACCACTCCTCTGCAGGGACAGGGACGGGGACAGGACCGGACAGGAATGGGGTGGGAGGCAGCATGGCTGGGGGGTGCTTGCTCATGGCCCCAGGGCTTCTCTGCAGATCCGCCTTGCCGGCGGGAGGACGGCGTTTGAGGGCCGCGTGGAGGTGAAGCGAGGCAGTAAGTGGGGCATGGTGTGCAGCGATGGCTGGACCACCAAGGAGGCGATGGTGGCCTGTCGCCAGCTCGGCCTGGGCTACTCCCTGCACGCGGTGACGGTAGGTGCCGGTGGGGAGGGCCCCGGTGACACCCCAGCGAGCCCGGGAACCAGCTCTTCCATGATGGCTGTGGGGATGTGTGGGAGAAAACGGATGTGGCCGCTCCGTGCTGCGGGATGGGACCCTGGGCACGTGGGCAGGGCTGTGCTGTGGTGGGGTGCTGGCTGCGGCCCTGGCATGCGCAGGCTGCGGTACCCATGGCAGCCAGACCGGGCACCCAGCATGTCTCGCCCCCTCCCCAGGAGACGTGGTACTGGGACGCCAGCAACGTGACGGAGATGGTGCTGAGTGGGGTGAAGTGTGCTGGCCATGAGATGTCCCTGAGCCACTGCCAGCACCACGGCACCAGCCTGAACTGCAGGAACACGGGCACGCGCTTCGCCGCAGGCGTCATCTGCTCCGAGAGTGAGCGGCGATGGGGGCTGCGGGCGGTGGGGGCTGCGGGCGGCGGGGGCTATGGGCAGCAGGGTCTGAAGATGACAGGGCTGCAGGGTCAGCCATGTTCCCAGCCCATGGGCAGAGCACGCATTCCCCTGGCTGGCTCAGCCCTGCCCGTGCTGGGTGCCCGCTCCATCCCTGCCGCTCGCCCTGTCCCTGCCACCCGCCGAGCAGCGGGGCGGCCATCTGTGTCCCTGAGCAGCTGCCTGCTCCCCAGCCGCCTCCGACCTGCTGCTGCACGCCCCGCTGGTGCAGGAGACAGCGTACATCGAGGACCGGCCGCTGCACATGCTGTACTGCGCCGCCGAGGAGAACTGCCTCTCCAGCTCAGCCCGCCTGGCCAACTGGCCGTATGGGCACCGCCGCCTGCTCCGCTTCTCCTCCCAGATCCACAACAACGGCCGCGCCGACTTCCGCCCCAAGGCTGGACGGCACTCCTGGGTCTGGCACGAATGCCACCGGTGCGTGCACGGCGTGGGAATGCCAGGGGTGTCAGGGCGGGGAGGGGGCGGTGGTGCTGCCGGGGTGATGATGGGTAAGGCAACTTCTGCTGCCCCATGCCCAGTTTTGCCTGCTTTGGCCCAGGACTGTCCCTGGATGAGCAGTGCTGGGGCTGAGGGTCCTGGGGAGGCAGGGACAGGGCTGCAGGTTGTGCCGTGCAACAGTTCCCCACTCACCTGCGCCGCCTGGCTGGGGGCAGCCGTGGCCCCTTTTGGGGCAGGACTGAGCTCTTCCCAGCCTTGCAGCACTGCAGCTGCAGGATAGGGGCTATGGGGACCCTCCCTGACAGTGAGGAGCTGGTCAGGCATCCAGGGGTGGGGGATTGGGGGGGGCTGTTGCGGGGCAGAGCGAGCCACCCATCTGCTCCATGGGTCTCCTCCACCCCAAGCATCCCCTGAGCTCCACAGTGTCTGGGCACCAGTGCAGCCAGGGTGCTGTGGGCTTCTTGCAGGCACTACCACAGCATGGACATCTTCACCCACTACGACATCCTGACACCCAACGGCACCAAGGTGGCAGAGGGACACAAGGCCAGCTTCTGCCTCGAGGACACAGAGTGTGAAGAAGGTGGGTGCTGTGGGGCTTCACAGCACCATCCCTGCCCACCTCCCCCTCACAGCCATCGCACGTGGGGGAGCGAGGCTGGGGGCAGGGAGGGGGTGATGCAGGGGCTGTGCAGAGCACTGCCACAGGGACAAGCCACGCTGTCTTCCTGCCCACAGATGTGGCCAAGAGGTACGAGTGTGCCAACTTTGGGGAGCAGGGCATCACTGTGGGCTGCTGGGACCTCTACCGGCATGACATTGACTGCCAGTGGATCGACATCACTGACGTCAAGCCAGGCAACTACATCCTGCAGGTGCTGCTGCCCCGGCCCCTCTCACAGTCTCCCCACGTGCACCCCCACCCGCTGCCCCTGCACCCCCAGCTCTCTGTGAGCCCCAGCTATTTGGCCCTCTTCCCCGTTCTCTGAGCAGGCTGGAGCATGGTGGGGATGGCAGGGTGTTAGAATAGATGGTAGGAAAAAGTTCTTCACTGAAAGAGCTGTCGGGGCCTGGAACAGGCTGCCCAGGGAGGGGCTGAGTCACCTTCCCTGGATGTGTTTAAAGAAAGGTTAGATGAGGTACTTAAGGATATGATTTAGCATGGGATGGGAACGGTTGGACTCCGTGATCTTAAAGGTCTTTTCCAGCCTGGTGATTCTGTGTGCTGGTGTGGGACAGTGCCTGTCCTAACACCCAAGGATGTGCAGAGCTTGCGCAGGAACTGCTCCGGCATGCTGCTGCCCAGGTTTTCCTGCTCTGAGCAGCGCTGCACAGCGACAGGGCTGCCCTGCCCCAGCAGCAGGCAGCAGCTCCTTGCAGCCCTCTCACGCATCCCACTGCGGCTGGGGAGACAGGTCCTGCTGGGGCTGTGCTGCAGGTAGCAGCTCCACTGAAGCCAGGAAGGCCAAGCTGCAGCACTGCCAGGCGTGGGGCAGGGGGCTGCCACCCTCACTGCCGGTGTCCTACAGGTTGTGATCAACCCCAACTTTGAGGTAGCAGAGAGCGACTTCACCAACAACGCCATGAAATGCAACTGCAAGTACGACGGGCACCGCATCTGGGTGCACAGCTGCCACATCGGTAAGAGCCCTGGGCTGCAGGGGTGGGGGGGGGCAAGGGCACACTGGGGCAGGGAGGGTCCCACAGGGCTGGCTCTGGAGGAGGGCAGCAGGGAAGCAGCGGGGCTGGGGGCAGGCTTGAGGGGCTTGGGGCAGAATGGCACAGGGAGCCACGGGCTGGAGTCCTGGGGGCAGGTGCAGTGGGAGCAGAGGTGCTGGGGGAGGGCAGGCAATGTGAAGTGCTGAAACCAAGAGCCCTTGCCCTCTGCCCACCCAGGTGATGCACTCAGCGAGGAGGCCAACAAGCGGTTTGAGCAGTACCCAGGTCAGCTCAACAACCAGATTTCGTAGGGCCCTAGCCCCTGGGGAGAGGGGCATCTCCCACCCTCACCCTGCACAGGTGGGAGGAAGGTGCTGGGGGGCCAGTGGGGAGGCCTCACGCCCAGCACCATCGCCACTGTGCCCTGCTGGGGCCTGCCCAGGACTGTCACCATCACCAGCTCCCCGCCTCGGGGAGCTGGCACTGCACACCTGCACCTCCCAGCCTGGGGCCTCCGCTCCAACCACTGGCCAGAAGACTCTGCGCCCACATCCCCAGGCTGCGGCACACGGGTACTGTCTGGCAGTGTCCTGTACCCCCCTGCCCTGCTCCCACTCCCTGCCATCCCAGCTGCACCCTGCCTCCTGCTCCTCCATCCTGCCCGGGTTCCTCTCACCTCCGTGGCCTTCTCCAGGGCTCTGCCCTCAGCCCGCCCCAGGACCCATCACCCACACAGGGACTCGCACCCCTGCACGGTCCCAGCAAGGCACCAAGGAGCCTCTTGTCCCCTGGGGATGGCGTGGCTGTCCCTGCCCTGGCAGCACTGCCTCCAGCTGCCCGGCAGCTGCTCCCACACCCGTCTTAGTTGTAATTTTATTTTCTCTAATAAAATCGTCAGTTCCATTTCCCCAACGGCTGCTGGCTCTTCTCTGGGGTGGGATGAGGGGCCTGGCAGAACCAGGAGGCATGGAACCGCTCAGAGCACAGAGCGTGGGAGCTGTCACACACCCCCCTCCATCCCCTGCACCCACCTCTGATACCCACGTGGAGCAGGAAGCTCCCCCTGCCCACACAGCCCCGGCTGGGCAAGGACCAGCCCCACACCAGTTCCCCCTCACCTGCCAGCACCACGCTCAGCAGTGCGTGGCTCCAGGGAGATGGGAGAAGCCTGTGCAGGCAAGAGGAGGGAGCCGGGGCTCAGGCCTGGCTGCTTGGCCCTGGAGCAGCCTCATGGACACAGCACCCCGCGGGGACAGCCTGCCGCAGCAGGGATGCGCTGGAGCAATGGCTGCCCCAGAACACACGCACTGCCAATGTTTCTGAGCGGAAATCCCCCCCCCATGGGGCTGCGACCCACGCTGACTGCTGCCGTCTTACGGGGGAAGGGGCTGCTCTGCCTGGCCTGGAGGGAGCAGAGCCCGAGGACAAAGGGAAGGGGACAGCTCAGCTCAGCTCCCGCAGCTCTCCCGCCTCAGCCAGGCGCTTCAGTCCCACCCGCAGCGGGACAGCAGCAGCAGCGCCGGGGCAGCTTCAACCACCTCCGTGCTGCTGGGGAACAGGCCGCTCCTGCCCGCCCCAGGGAGGAGGAGGAGGAGGAGGAGGCAGGGAGGGACGGTCAGACGGCGGCTGGGCTGGGCCCGGCCTGGCTGCCGGCAGTGGAAAGCCCTGCGGTCAGCGCTGCCGGAGCAGCTATGCGAGACACGCCGCCCGGCCTCCCAGCTATTTCCCCTCCGCGCAGCCGGCTGGGGCTTTGCCGGGGGAGCGAATTCCTCCGGCGGGGCCAGGGCCGCTTGAAAGGAGGCCTGTTCTCCGGGGCGGGGAAGAGGAGGGGGGGAGGCAGCAGCACCTCAGAGCCACGGCACCCCCCCCTCCCCCCCCCAAAGGCACTGTGCCTCTTTCATCTCCTAAAAATAACAGGCAGGGGCGCGGGCTCGGAGCGCCGTCACGGGCAGCGCCTGGCTCAGGGCGAGCATTCCTGCCACGGGCGCAGGGCCGTCTGCCTCCCGCAGCCTCCGGAGCGGAGCGGGGGCTCTTCCAGGAAGGCGAGGAACAGCCGGAGCTGCTGCTTCCCAGAAGGGACCGGCCGGGCTCTCTGCCACCAGCTGCAGAGCACAGGGAGGGCCCCAGCCGTCCCCGGGGAGCGGCTGCGCGCGTGGGAGAGCAGCGCTCCGGCATGGACAGGCACCGGGCTGGGGGAGGGACAGGCAGCCCCAACGAGGCACGCACAGTCCAGGATGAGGGCCAGCAAGATGCTGTCCCAGCCATCTCTGAGCCCGGCATCGCCCCCCATTTCACCACGGCCCAGAAAGCTGCTCCCTGGGTGCAGGCACAGGCGCAGGCCTTGGAGCAACACAGCCCAGGCAGCACCCTGATGAGGCAGGAATCAGCCGTGTGCCTCCGTGGCACCGGCACAGCACCGAGGGCTGCCAAGGACCAGCTCAGCTGCGCTGGCAAAGCCAGCCCAGAGCAGCTCCAGGGCCGCTCCCGCTCCCAGAGGAGGTGGCCTCATGAGCCTCAGCTCCATGGGTGTAGGCACGTTATGAGCAGAGGAGCCAGATCCCAGCCTGTGTGGCTGTCAGAGGGTGGCAGGACACCTCCACTGTAACACAGAGGAGATCCCCAGAGGAACAGCATGCTCCTTCCCAGCTGGAAGGACTCGAGCGCAGTGTGACAGGAGGGGCAGGGCCCCACACAGCCCAGCCTCCCCCGGTAACTGCAGCTGCCATGGGAAAGAGAGCACATGGCACCGGGGTGGCCCTAGAAAAGTGCTTTATTTGAGTACAGAGGGGTACAGTTGCACCATGAGTCCACCCAAGCACCGGGCCACCGGGCCCCTCAGCCTGGCCCAATCCAGCCCCTCAGAAGTTCTCTCAGCCTCTCCCTAACCAGCACACAGCCACGGTTCTGTCCTGCGTCCTCAGCTCTCGGCCAGCACCGCCGGCCAGCGCCCACAGCAGCCTGTGTGGCAGCACCGCTACTCCGTGACCTCAGGAACCACGCTCAGCAGCAAAGTGTCGTAGCCACGCCGCACCAGCAAGGCCAGGCTCTGCTGTGTCCGGACTGCCTCGTACACGTCCTCCGCACGGCGCGACGCCTGCCCGTTGATCTCCAGCACCACATCACCTGCCTTCATCCCTGCCCTGTGGGGAGAGTGACGACAGGGACACACAGCAGGCAAAGCAGACACTCAGCTTCATGTTCCCAGCAGGAAGGGGAGCTGGGCACTACAGGAGGCTCAGGCTGCTGCACCACGCGTTCCTCCAGGTCTACCTTGGCCAATGGGATGCCAAGACAGTGATGGCTGCGGGGCTCAAGCCCTGCTGCTCTGGAGCAACACACACAGAGCTCAATACCTCCCACTGTGCGTAGCTGCTCTCCCACACCACCCCCAAAGGCACAGGGCAGCACTTACTGGTGGGCCGGGGAGCCGATGATCACCTTGTGGATCAGTACTCCGTAGGAGACGTCAGGGAAGCTGGGGTCACGCAGCTTCAGCTCAGCCAGGATGCTGCAAAGTGAAAACCAGCACCCTGGTAAGGAGCTGGGAGGCAGAGGAGGGCTTCCACCTACCCCACCATGGCTGCCCAGGCTTGGAGACCACAGCACGGAACCTCTCCTCCTGCACACTGTTAAGCACAAGCAACCAGCTGCACACCCCAGGGGGCACCCAAACAGCACCATCTTCCTGTCAAAAACTAGAGGACAAAAGTCCTGCCTGGGTCAGGTAAAGCTGGAAGCTACCAGAGCAGTTGCCAGCTGGATCACAGCTGCTGGTGATGCCCTTACCCTCTCCAAGCAGCCCGACATCAGACCATCCTTCCTGGTATCAGATCTACCCCTCCCCTGCTGCAGTGTCACTTCTCTGCCTTTGGTGGGCAGGACACAGAACAAAACTTAAGCTACTTCTTTCTGCCAGGCAACTTCTCTCCTACAGATCTGGTCTGCAGACTAAGCGATCCTAGTTCCTCTAGCCTTGCCACAGATCAGGCTTTCTAAACCTAGCCTAAATTCTGCACCTCTCACTCTCACCTCTTTTGACTCTCTCCAACTGCTCCTCAGCCCTCCTGAAAGCATCCAGACCTGGACACAGCGCTCCAGCTGGTCTCATCAGAGTGGAGGGACCATCATCATCATGCAAACAGAATTCTTCCCTCAAACACTGTGGCACATCAGCTCTGATCTGCTGCAGCCCCAGAAATTCTCAGTGTCCCTGTCCAGCTCCTTGCTCTCCTTACAGCAGGTACCTTGGTTTCACAACATCACAGCATGGTTGAGGTTGGAAGGGACTTCTTCAGATCATCTAGCCTGACCCCTCTGCTCAAGCAGGCTCAGTCAGAGCAGTTTGCCCAGGACTGCATCCAACCAGGTTTGCAGTATCTCCAAGGTTGGAGACTCTCTGACCTCTCCAGGCAACCTGTGCCAGACCACCCTCCTCAGAGTAAAAAAAAGTGGTTTCTTGTGTTCATTTGGAACCTCATGTGCTTCAGTTTGTGCCTGTGGCCTCTTGTCCTGTCGCTGAGCACTACAGATAGAACCGATTTGACATGGTGGGTGTATTTATGAAGTCCCACCTGCATCTCGTCCAGCACTACAGCTGAACCCCACGTGCCCTTCAGCAGGTCTCTGCACCAGCACAGTAAAAGCCCCACGCTGTGACTTCAGGTTACACAGCACCAAACCCAGCTGCACCCAGCTGGGGCGGGTTGTTGACCCTGGGTGGCAGGTAAGCCCCCACCCAGGCACACCCCAGGACAGGCAAAGGGATCTGCAGGGCACTGGTGGGTCTAGATAAAGGTGTTTAACGGGGAAAGAGGGACAGAGAGAAAGAAAAAAAAAAGGAAAAAGGAAAAAAAAAAAAAAGGCAAGTGATGCAGCAAATCACTGACCACCACCCACCAGCAGACCCGTGCCCAGCCAATCCCCAGGCACCGGCGACCGTGGAAAAACTCCCCCCGGTGCTGCTGCCAAGCATGACACCATGCGGCACGGTCAGCTCAGGTCAGCGGTGCCGGCCGTCCCCTCCCAGCCTCCTCCTCCTCCCCGGGGAGCAACAGCAGCACCAGACACAGCCTGAGCACTGTTCAGCCACAGCTCAGCCCGAGAGCTCTGGTCACAGACTGAACTCACAGCACCACAGGGGCTGCCTCGAAGAAAGAGGCTCCATCCCAACCAGACCCAGCCTGCGGGTCAGTCAGGTGAGGAGGGATCCACCTTTCCCACCACCCTGTATCACCTTGGGCGCCCGCTGCGGATCAGAGAATTCCCAGATGCCCAAAGCCTCCAGCTGCCTGGCTTGGGAAGCTCCTGGCCTGCACCAACCACTTCAGACTTGAAACCCAGGGAGATTTTTCTCCTGTGCATTTTTCTAGCTGCTTTTTGGGACCCTAAAACATCAGCCAAGTTCCATCCCACGCTGCACGAAGATCCAAACCACGTTTTGGACATCTGCCTAGAAGCACCCCTGACCAGCAACACACCCCAGCCACAGTTTGACACAGAAGCTCCTCCAAATCACCAGTGTCTCCTTCCTTTGCTCAGCCCCCACTCCATGCTGTAAGGCTGCAGAGGGCTGTGCTAGCCTGGGCCCCATCTCTTCCCGTGGCTCTCTGCAGCCAAGGCAAGGGTACTGAGGGGCTGCACCTCAGCTGAGCTCAAAGCCACTGGCACACCTCTGTTCCATTCCAGCAGCAAAGCAAAGGCCCAGTGTCTCAGGAAGGTCCATGCAATAGGACCAGGACACTGAGGAGCTTGTACCCAACACAGAGCTTCTCCTTCCTCTGCTGGGCAAGTTTCAGGCCTTTCAAATGAGCATGTTCAGTGACTGCCCGATCCCAAGCTGAGCAACCCCCTTCTGGGAGATCCTCCCGGCAGCTGGGCACAAACAAGCCTTGCAGCCCCATGCTGGCTGTGCCGAAGCTGGACCCCCCTCCCTGGAGCCACGTCCTAAACGTTTCATGCCTCTCTCCTCCCGCATCCCACAGGTTTTGCTGCGTACCAGCACCATCTACTGGGCACGACAGCGATGCGGACACCCCGCTGCCCACCCCCCGGTCTCAGGAGCATCGATCGGTTCCTCTGTTTTGTATCCCAAGCAGGAGCCCCAGGAATTGCTGGGTGTCCAGAGATGCAGGCAGCCTGCAAACCCAACCAACACACAAGAGCCACGAGAGCTCTGGCAAGGACAGAGGCGCTGCCCCAAAAAGTGCTTCTACCAAGGGGGCTGCAACCACCAGCCCCAACAGCAGCTGAGCCCCAGGAGTCAGTGAGGTCTCGAGAGGCATCTGCAAGGTCCAAGGAACCAGAGCAGGCACTCTGTCCTTGAAAAGAACTGCTCCCAAACTGAAAGCACAAGTCCAGCACACGCCCAGCACGCTCGCCTGCTACATCCAGGCAGCTCATGGTACGTGCTCAGGCCTGGCTCCTGCAGCAGTTCCCTCCCAGAGCTCCATGCAGACCTGACCAGGGCTGCTCAGCCTTGGCAGGGCACAGCTTGGTCACTGCCACATCTTGGGGACCAGCTGAAGCCAGAGCAGCGGGTGACCTTTCTGTCAGACCCAAGCAGGTTGTGTCCCACCCCTCTTTGCTGATGCAGTGGTACCACGATGCCCTTCACAAGCCACAGCCAGGAGGGTGTAGGGTCAGTATGACTTCTCTCCAGAGACCCAGGGACTGCACCACCACCCTTTTGGTGGCAGCCACGCTGCGTGCTCCAACACAGCCTGCTCTCCTACCTGCCCACCCCTTGTCCCCATCAACTATTGTCAGCAAACTTGCTGTTTCTTACTCTGAACCTCCCATACACTAGAAGAGGTTTCTGTGCCACAGCAGTCCCAGAGTCACAGATTCACAAGGGTCAGATGAGACCTCCAGAGATCATCTAGTGCAATCCAGCTGGTAGGTCCCTCCACCCAGAGTACGACTTGCCCAACTGTTTCATC
The DNA here is from genome assembly GCF_964237585.1 of Gallinula chloropus. Taxonomy (NCBI): domain Eukaryota; kingdom Metazoa; phylum Chordata; class Aves; order Gruiformes; family Rallidae; genus Gallinula; species Gallinula chloropus. The sequence continues at coordinate 82,082,558 of NC_140088.1, forward strand.
ACAAACTGCCAGTGATGTAATTAACAGGTAACTGTTAATTACACAAGGTGTCCGGCAGCTCTTCATTCATGCCACGCTGCAAGGGCTCTTTGTCGAATTCTACCCCCCAATGGTGACAATTCTAAGACTCATCCCACACTCCTGTGGGTAGGTGCAGGGGCTTTTTATCTGCTTGCAGATTTTGCCACAAGTGCAGAAACTTGCACACTTCCATTCACCTCTGAGACAGCCTGGAGTCTAAACACAACACGAGCAGAGAGAGATGGGAGAGCGAATTCCTGAGCTGCAAACCCAATCCTCCCCAAACCAGGTGCTTGCAGTTAAGCTTGGAAGATCCCATCACACAGCCATGTGCCCCAAAACAGGACCAGCCTGTTGGGCCCCAGCCTCCAGACATGTACCTTGGTGTGAGAGTCAGCATCATCACCCCTATGTAACGGCGCTTGGTCTCTGCGTTGCTGAACCAGGAGCCTGTTGAAGGAAAGGACGTCGAACAGCAAAGCTGAAGACAAAGTAGTGCTGACCTGAGCCCACCAAGTCACACAGCACACACCCCTCCGGGCAGAGATGGGGCAGAGGGAGTCATTGGGTTCCCTACTGATAGCTTATCTAAGTTCCATTTACCAGTTGGGGCTTTAAACGTATTGTGCCATGTTTGTACTGGGAATATCACTTTGTGGAGTCAGCACGAAGAACCAGACAGCAAGAGGCTGCACTAAACAGTCAAGGGCACAAAGGAACAAAACCAAGGGATGTTCTACAGGAACCCAGCTACCTGCCTGTCCTTCATGACACAGCCTGTGGTTTCATTAGTATGTACAAGGCTAAGCTGTCCCCAGTTTCCAGGTCATACTTCCCCTTTTTGAACACCAACAAAGAGTCCCACTCATTCTCCCATATGTTGGGATCTAATGAAAAGTAGCAATGGACAGGAGGAAAACCCCAAACGTTCTCACCTGCCCCTGGGGATTTAGGTGCAAGCTACTTGGGATGCTTTCTAAGTCTGCGCCCACAGCAGATGCAGGCCAGCACCTCCCTCACAGCCTGTCAGGTCCCTGTGGGCAGGGAAGCAGCAGCACAGCCTTCCCATGGCACAGGGCTTGGGGGTGTCACACCAGAAGGGAGAATCTTCTTACCCCCAAAGACTAAATCTCCTGCTAAGCCTTCCCTCTGAGAAATAAGTGCTGGAGCCCAGCTTTGCCAGAGCTTCCCTCTTTCACCCTCCTCCTCCTCCTCCTGGCCTCCTCCCCACAATACTGGAGCAGGAGGGCACCCAACTCACTTTTGCGCTGCTCCTCCTTTTGCAGGAACTTCCGCAGCCGATCTGAGGGGATGGCAAAAGAGATGCCTGATGTCACCTTCATAGTGTTCACCCCGATCACCTCCCCGTCCTGGAGGAGAAAGGACATCGTGCTGTCCCGTTGCAGAGAGAACTACCCTGGCAAACCCAGAGTCCCACCCTGCACCCATCCCTTCCCAGCTGGCCGGGCAGGGCCGGTCCCATGGGCTGCAGCCCCACACAGCTCCTCACCTGGGCAGGGCTTGGCTCTGCCTTGCCAGAGCCCCAGCAGCTCAGGTTCCCCAATGCTGACGCTGCACTGGGCTCCCACGCTGGGCTGATCCCCTGATACTCCTCCCAGGAAGCCCGGAGCACATGCAGTCCCTCCCTCCTGGCAGCTGCAGCACCCACAAGTGTTCCCACCCAGGGGCACCGACCGAAGGGCACACGCCTGCCCCAGCCAGCGAGCAGGAGAACTTACCAAGTTGACGAGGGGGCCCCCGGAGTTCCCAAACTACAGCAGAGGAGAGAGAGCAGTGAGCAGGTCATGAAAGCAACATCCTCACACAGCAGGACCCACGGCAGGGAGGCAGAGTCCAGGGAACAGGGTCAGGCTGAGAAAGGCAGCCAGCACCAGCCAGCATCCCTTCACCTCCCAGTGCTCTGTGTCTAGCCTCCTCTGCCCTCGCAGCACCCACAGCCCCTGCCCAGATCCTCCCCCTCCCCAAAGAGGGCAGCCAGGAACGCCGTGCACCCTTACATCAATAGCAGCATCAGTCTGGATGTACTCCATGTCAGAGGTGGTCAGGCCCAGCTCCCGGCTGCCCCGCTGGGCAGAGCTGACGATGCCGGAGGTGATGGTGTTCTGCAGGGCGAAGGGGCTGCCCATGGCCACCACGAACTCTCCCTGCCTCACCTCAGAGGAGCGCCCAAGGGGCAGGGTGGGCAGCGGGTGCTGGAAGAGAGGAGGATGGTGAGCGGATGGGAGGGAACGAAAAGGGGGAGGGGTCTCCACAGCTGCGGCGCACACCTTGGGCTTGATCTTGATGGTAGCAATGTCTGCGACCTGGTCCACGTCCTGCACCACGGCATCGTACTGCTCGCCGCTGGCCAGCTTCACCCGCACGCGCCGCCGGTTCGCCACCACGTGCGCGTTGGTCACAATCAGCCCGTCCGGAGACACCAGGAAACCCGACCCGTTGGAGATGGGCACCTCGCGGCCCGAAAAGGGGTGCCTGCAAGGTGGGCACAGGTCAGGGAAGGGTGGCAGAGACTCCAGGGGGAGGGCAGGTAGGGGCCAGGCAGCTGGCAAGGAGCTGGTGAGAGGGAGGATGCCTGGGCAAGGGCATGATGGGGAGAATCCTTTGCTTCCCCACAAAAGGTCCCCACCTTGAGACCCCCCCCCCACACACACATGCAGGGAACAAGCAGGAGGAATTGGGTGGCCACGCACAGCCACGCAGGTACAATCCCAGAGACTACAGAAGCACAGCAGGAAGCTTACATGAGCAGAGAGCTGCAATGGATGGGCAGGGTCTCTGGGAAAGAGCAGCAAGGAGGCGTGTAGGAGGGGTCGTGGTCCACACAAATACGTAGCCTGAACATGCAGAGTCTCCCCTCGGAGCAGGTAAGAACCACGTGGGAGGTGACAGGTGCACCTCCTTTAGACAGCTAGAGGAAGACTCAGAATGGCAAGCCCTGGGTCCCGTGGGGGACATCAATCACCCTGACCTCTGTGGGAAGGCCTATGCTGAGCGAGACAAGGGACCAGCCACACAACACACTGAAAGGGCTCAGGTGCTGGGTGCCCTTTGCCTCCTTGGGCCTCCCATTCCCCTGTGCCCAGAAGCAGAGTCTGTGCAAATGCAGCACTGCACAGGCATGGAAGGAAGGGACTGCTGAAGCCAGCTGGGCACACACAAGTCCTTGGTGCCTGGCAGGATACACTCAAGGGGGACGGCTGATGCCCCTGGGGGTGCTTAAATGTCAGTGGTAAAAGAGGGGCTCCTGACGGCTAGAAAAGGGCAAACATCACGCCAGCTGGCAAGACTGCTGGGGCTCAGGGACTAACCCCACACCTCAGGGACCGAGGGAAGGGCCAGCACCACTTCACGCCTTTGTTCATGCCCTGAAAAATGCAGCCCTGCAGGCACTCAGCAAGCCCACAGCTGACAGGACACCGGAGGGAGCACTCGCTTGTCTGTTCAGAGGTGCCTGACAGGCTGCAGACACAGGATGGAGAGAACATTCTGGAGTTCAATGGAAAGTCGTGCTCCTAAGACAGGACCGGCATCACAGGGCAGCCTGGGGCCACTGCCTCGGTGGCAGCTTTGCCACACAGTCCCAGAGGAGAGGACAGGAGGCCCTGCCCCTCCCGCAGTACTTATGGGACCCCCCTCACTCTTCACTCTAACCCGGGCAGGGCTCAGGCTGCCTGGGACACAGATGGGGCAGCCGCGGGAGAGGTGGGCGAGGCGGGGGGCTGCGCTGTGCGGGGGGGGGGGGGGGCTGGAAGGGGGGATAGCAGCGAGGCCGGAGGGGCGAGGTGGTCCGGGTGTCCCCGGGGGTGCGGGGAGCACGGAGCCAGACCCTTCTCGGAAGGGCCTGACGGCGACGGGGCCGGCAGGGCAGCCGGCTCCGGGCCGCGGTGCCGGTACCTGCCCACGATCTCCACGTAGACCAGCGCGGGCGCCGTCTTCTCCACCACGTCGGCGATGAAGTTGAAGGCAGCGCGGGGCGAGGCGGGCGGCGGCGGGGCGGGCACGGCGGCGCGCAGCGCGGGCAGGCGGCACTCGCCCTCCCGGGCCCACAACAGCACCAGCGCCGCCGCCCCGGCGCCCAGCGCCGCCGCCAGCGCCCGGCCCCCGCAGGAGGGAGAGGGTGGCGGGGGTGGGGGAGGTGGTGGCGGCGGAGGAGGAGGAGGCGGAGGCGGCCCGGGGAGCTCGGCCGTCCCGCACAGCGCCCGGCACCACCGCGCCGCGCCCGGCCGCAGCGGAACCCGCGCCCACCGCGCCAGCGCCGCCATGCCCCGCTGCGCCGCCCGGCCCTGGGGCACGCTGGGAGCCGGGCCCCGCCGCGGGGCGCGCTGGGAGTCGTAGTTCCGAGGAGGAGGGCCTGACGGAAGCGGCAGCCCGCCGCGGGGGACGCTGGGAGTTGTAGTCCTGCCGCGGGCTGTGCCGTAGCCGCAGCGCGGCTGCCAACAGGGATGGGCAGGTGGGGCCTGCGGAGAGAGCAGCTCACGAGGCCTCGCGGGCCGGCGGCCGCCAAGGGCCTTGGGCGAGAAGGGGGGGGGAACGGGGCTTGGCGCGGTGCAGGCCGGGAAGGTGCCGCACCTCCCATGCTGCCCCGCGCGGGCGGGGCGGGCGGCCGCGGGGAAGATGGCGGCGGGTGTCGGGCGTCCCTGAGGCAGCGGCTGCGGTGGGCATGGAGACTCCCGCGGCCCCGGGCCCCGAGCGGCTCTTCGACTCGCACCGGTGAGAGCTGCGGGGAGGGCGCCTGGGGAGCGCGCGCGGCCTGCACCCTGCTCCGGGGGGGGTGGGCCGCGGGTTCCCGGGGGAGGCCCCGTGGGGGGGGAGGGGGTCCGCGCAGGAGGCCGGGGCGGCCCTGTGGGGAGACCCCGGGTGTCTGCTGGGGGCAGGGGCACCCTGCGGGAGCTCCGTGGGGAAGGTCGGGGTGTCCCGCGGGGAGGACACGCGAGGGATCACGGCGTGTCCGGGAGGCCCGCGTGGGGGCCCGGGGCGGGGTGGGGGCCCCGTTTGGGAGGTCCGGAAGGTTACACGGAGCGAGGGACGCGGGGTGGGCCCTGGGGTGGTCCCTGGGGAGGGCGGTTGGGTGCCCGGACATCCCGTTTGCTGTGCTGGGGCTGACCCTGCTGCTCTTTGGCCCCACAGGTTCCCCACCGACGGGTTCCTGCTACTGGCCCTGCTACTCTACGCACCCGTGGGGCTCTGCCTGCTCATCCTGCGTCTCTTCATCGGTGTACACGTCTTCCTGGTCAGCTGTGCCCTGCCTGACAGCGTGCTGCGACGGTGCGTGAGCCCCGCTCTCCCCAGGCAGCAGAGCTCCTGCCGTGGCCTGGGGTGGGGACGTGGTGTGCAGATGCTGCTGGGGGGCAGCGTAGGGTGAAACAGCTGCCCTCACTCATTTGGGGTCCATAGCTGCAGAGGTGTGACACACACAGAGGTTTACAGGGCGCTGTGCTTTCAGGCCATTTTGTCCCCAGGACTTTCTCAGCCTGCCAAGACCAAAGCTGGCAGTTGCCTCTTGAGTGCTCAAGGACTGATCTCAAACAGTTGGATCAGCTGGGTATCCTAAGAAATTCTTCAGGGGCTTGCCTTCCCCATATTTCCCAGGTGACAGAAGATAGAACAAGGGGAAATGGCATGAAGCTGTGCCAGGGCAGGTTTAGATTGGATATTAGAAAAAAAAATGTTACTGAAAGAGTTGTCAGGGCCTGGAACAGGCTGCCCAGGGAGGGGGTTGAGTCACCATCCCTGGATGGGTTCAAAAAAAGGGTAGATGAGGTACTTAGGGATCTGGTTTAGCATGGGATGGGAATGGTTGGACTTGATGATCTTCAAAGGTCTTTTCCAACCTTGTGATCCTGTGATATTTCATGCTGCAGCTACAGCTCTGCAGGCAGCCTTCAGCCCCCGCTGCAGCCCCTCAGCGACTCCTTTCCCAGGCATATCGTAGCGTTTCCACTTTGTACCAAAGTCACCCGAGTTCCCAGGTCCCTGTGTTGTTGGTTGGATGGGTAAGCCAGCAATGGCTCAGACTGCAGGGCTTGAGGCAAACCTCCTTCCCCCATGCCAGGTTTATTGTACGTGTGATGTGCTCGGTGCTGGGCTTGTTCGTGCGGCAAAGCGATCCCCGGCTCCGTGACGTCAACGTCAGGGTGTACATCGCCAACCACGTGACGCAGTTCGATCACAACGTCATCAGCCTTCTGACCTCATGTAATACGGTGAGTGCCTTGCACTTGGTGAGTCTGGGAGCACCTCTCCCAAGAGAAGCACACAGAGAGCTCCCTGAGAATTCAGGTGTAGCCCCTCAGCCTCTGCAGCTCCTGTTAGCCCAGGATCGCGCAAGCCTTGAGCTTTCTTTCCTGTGGCTCAGTGCTCTGCAGCACAAAAAGAAAGAGGGTGAGGAAGGATGGGAAATCTTAAAGTGGGTGTTGATTTTATTGAAACAGAGTGGGTGAATCCCAGCATCCTTATCTTTTCCTGGGTATTCATATAGGTGGTGTTGGGAGCGGGTTTGGGTGTGGGCTTTTTTCCCCCCCTCATTGAGTGCTACTTCTGTGCCTGTGGCCAGAGGAGCACTGAGGGACGGGAGCTGTGTGGCAGGGTGGTGGTGCTCAGGTCATTCTGCTGGGCTGGTGGTTGTGTAACTTTCCCTATGGTCTTGTGAAATTCCTTGTGTCTGGAGTTCCTTGAATCAACAGGCTCCGAAGGCGCCTGGGAGCGAGTTGATCAGGTCTATATCCTGAACAGCGATAGATTTGCTGCTTCCCCAGAGAAAAGTAACTCTGGGAAGTACTGTGTTCTTTGCTGAGCAGGCAGTTTGTGCCTCAGGCAGAGTGCAGTCCAAACTGAAGATGGGGAATCAAGTTCCTAGGGAATTTGAGGCCAGATGAAGAATCAGATTCCTGGGGAACTGGGGCCAGAGCAGTTACTGAAGCCTGGCAGTAACATGTTCTCTCTTACTGGCGCTGTTAGTGTGTGGGCTGTTCTTTCCAGCCCCTGGAGGCATTTATGGGAGCAGGAGCTTTGTCTCCCAGTGCCCACTGGGCAAGCAGGCCACGAGGGGAGGACAGGGTGGCATTCCTTGCTCTCGCTTTTCCTTGCAGCCTGCTTTGAACGGTGCCCCCGGCTTCATCTGCTGGTCACGGGGATTCATGGAGCTGGGAGTAACAGGAAGCCGAGCTGAGCTGGTGGATTCCTTGAAGGTTTATTCATCCCACAGAGAAAACCCACCGCTGCTGCTGTTCCCAGAAGAAGCTGCCACCAACGGCCGGGCCGGCTTGCTCCGCTTCAGGTACTAGGACCGGGTTTCCCTGCGGCGGGGCTGTCACGGCTTTGGTTTAGCTTTGGGGTCATTCACTGCTGAATTCTTCCTTTTCAGCTCTTGGCCGTTCTCAATCTTGGATGTGGTACAGCCAGTTGCTCTACAAGTTCAGAGGCCTTTGATCACTGTGGTGAGTCAGGGACGTAGGGCAAGGAGGATCTGCGGAGGCATGTGTTGTGTGTGAGGGTCTCAGCGATGCCGTTCATTCTGCTGCTGCTGCTTTGAAGCCTGTGGGTAGTGCAGCCCAGTTTTGTGTCCTGTCGCCCCAGGGACTTGCTGCTCAGTGCTAATGCTGTTCCTTAAGTGCCTTCCCCAGGGAGCTCCTGCTAAGTCCCTGCTCTTTTAGTTACACTGGCAAGTTAGATAAACGTTTCAGTGGCCCGGCTGCGTAACGCTGTGCTGTCTGGGTCCCGTGACCGTAGCACCACCACCGTGTCTCATCTCCTCTTTGTGAGTTCCCTGGTTTCTGAAGTGCTTTGAAAGAGTAGCTACCATCACCCCAGACAGTGGCCGACGTGCTGAAGGTTACGCAAGGCTCTCTGGAGCAGGTTCTGGAACTCTTGCCTCCCAAGGCAGAGGTGATGCAACATTCGCTTCAGAAAAGTGACAAAGTTCATGGTGATAACACTGGTGCTGCTGAATCGATTGCAGTAGAACTGTTCTCAGCTTACTGAGGTTTTGTTGGTTTTATGGATCTACTTGATTAAAAGATGGTTGTCCCTCTCTACTCTGCTCTTGTGAGGCTCCATCTGGAGTCCTTTGTCCAGATCTGGGGCCCACAATACAAGAAAGATGTAGAACTGTTGGAGAGGGTTCAGAGGAGCCACAAAGATGATTAGAGGGCTGGAGCACCTCCCCTACGAAGAGAGGCTGAGGAGCTGGGCTGCTTCAGCCTGGAGAAAAGGCTGTCGTGGGACCTCATTGCAGCCTTCCAGTCCCTGAAGGGAGCAGAGAAACAGGAGGGGAATCAACTTTTTTAAAGGGTAGACAATGGCAGGACAAGGGGGAATGGATTGAAGCTAAAGGAGGGAGGGTTTAGATTAGATATTAGGGGGAAGTTTTGTTACAGAGAGAGTGGTGAGGGCCTGGAACAGGCTGCCCAGAGAGGTGGTGGATGCCCCGTCCCTGGAGGTGTTCAAGGCCAGGTTGGATGGGACCCTGGGCAGCCTTCCGTAGATCCAGGCCTGGAGGTTGGTGGCCCTGCCTGTGGCAGGGTGGTTGGAACTCTGTGACCCTTGGGGTCCCTTCCAACCCAGACCAGTCTATGATTCTATGGTTTGTATTTGTCTGACATTCTACTTTATTCTCTGTTGTCTACCTTTTTAAGATGGGCAGATTTAAAGCCGCTTACCAGCAGGTCACAAAAAACCACTGCCTGTAATAAAACATCAGCATGGAGGTGTCTTTAAAAGCAGATTCTGTGAGGGGTTAGTTCTGTGCCCCGTGCTGTTTAGTGCTGTTGTTGGCACCACAGGTGACAGTGCTGGTGAAGTTCAGGTCAGGGAATAACGAAGCAGCTAGATAATTGATTGTGATCCCGTGAATTACTGATAGCTGCCAGTGAACAACTGCTGCTTGTGAGTCTGATGTGGTCTGGGTGTGTAACAAGGGTGCTGACACTGTGCTGTTTTGGACCGAGATGCAGTTTTCTAGTAGTGAAGAGAGGTTAAATTTTTGAGCAGCTGCTCCAGAGAAGCAGGAATTTGCCCCGCTGTGGACTGCTTACAATGACTGTATCACCCTGTTATGGGTTTGGCTCCTCCAAGGAATTCTGTGAGATGTGACCATTTGTGTATTTGCTTGCACATCCTTTCCCTGGTGAACACTGGGGAGAGCAGCCTGTGCATAACTGCAGGTCTGGGTGAAGGCACTGGCTGTAGGCACTGCTTGGCTTGGATTTTTACCTTCAGAGGTCGAGTGGGACTTAATTGCTCTTGACAGACATTGGCTGAGTAAATCCTGGTGGGTTTCTTACCTGACTTCAAACCATCAGAAACTTCTGAGGACTGGAGACGCGATACTTTGGGTGTTGTGACCGGTGCTTTACAGAAAAAGGCTTCCTCAGGCACTTGGGTGTTATCTAACAGACACTGCCCTGAGCAAACCCCTGCCTTTGAGGTGAAGGAAGACTTTTCTCCAGCTCCAGCTGGCTCAGCTTTGAAGGAGGGTGATGTTCTGTGGCACAGGGCAGCGTAGCTGAAACCTGTCTGTCAGTATGGCTGTAAGAGGTTTGATTTGAATTTCTGTTTATTGAAGGGATGAGGCTTCTCCTTGTTACCTTTGCTGGCTGTGGTTTCTGGGCTTTCCTCATTGGTAGCCCCTCTCCCCAGGCTGTGAAACATGCCAGGCATGAGGCTTGTCTTGGAGCCACGCTGCTTTCAGGTGTGAAAGAACTACACTCTGAGCTGCAGATCTTGAGATGGTGTTCTCACCAACTTGTGGAAAGCTTGATTGCTGTGGGGTAAAAGTAGCCAGGAACAAACCCCCTAGGAACAGCATCCATGCTTTAGGATCATTGAAAGGTGCAGGCTGGAGGGAATCCCTGGAGTGCTCACCTGTGCTCTTCTCTGGGTCAGACTAGCTTCTGAGGATGGTGCAGCTGCTCGGGGCTGTGTCCCCTTGGCAAGGATGGAGAGCTTCTGAGCGGCTGTTGCAGTGCTCTCTGCTGGCTCCTTAGGAAAAAGGTTATTTACTGGGTTTTAGGAATGAGAGGAAGGTAGTAAATTGCAGCTTGCCTTTAGTGATCTATCTTCAGAGAGATTTGTTTAAGACTTCAGAGTGTGGCCTGCTTGGAAATGAAGAGGTAAAGCTCAGGGGAGCTCAGACATTACATGGGCTGTTCCCATCAGTGTGAGGGAGGATTGTTCATGATTCCAAGGAAGCATTAGTGGGTCTGAAGGCATTTTTGGTCCTTTCTAAAAGCACAGTCTCGTAGAGAATGTGGAGATATGGAGGGGAAAACCTTGCTGTCCCAGTGGGAGGAAAAGATGAACAGTGAAAACTTCAACTCTCTTGCGCTGTCTGGCGAAGACTAATGGAGGTGAATCTGCTCTGGGTTTGCCATTCCCTCTTTCCCAGTCCTCCAAATCTCTCCACCCACCCACCTGTCACTCGCTGTCGTGGCTTGGCTGTGTTCTGTCTGCCTGCTTCCCTGGTGGAGACCTGACTACCTCCTGTTTCGTGGGCTGCAGTCTCATTGTGCTCTCTTCCCCAGAGTGTAGCTGACTCCTCCTGGATTACAGAGCTGGTCTGGACCTTCTTTGTTCCCTTCACAGTTTATCAAGTAAGGTACTATATCTCTCACTCTCTCTCTTCCATTTGGGGCAGGGTTTAGGGTGGACAGAGAGCTTGAAGTTTTTGCCTGTAGGAGATCTTTTGGTATGCACTGACACACACCCATGTTGTGGTGTCTCAGCATGGCTCTGGTCCATGCCAGGCCCAGCTTCTGGACCAGCTTCCACCAGCTTCTGAACTGGTGAGAGCTCTTGGTTCCTGCGTTGGGTTGGTGAAGGAGAGGGGTCTCTCAGGGCGCTTACGTCAGGTTTGCTGGGTGTGTGTTTGAAACTGGCTGCCCTGCTGTAGTTCACCCCGGGGCTGCTCCGGTCCCGTGGGTGGTTCCCTGCTGGCAGCTCATTCCTCTGGCATCTGTTTCTTCCCTGCAACCCCTTGTGAACTGCAGAGGAGGGTCAGATGTGCACCTAGGTGAGCCCAGGCTGCCTGAGTAGTGTCAGCATGATAAGGGTCCGTAGGCAGCGGAAGGGGCTTGGAGACAAATCTAGGGGTTGGGGTGTTTCCGTAAAGACAAGACTTGCTGTAGCTTTCCCTGGCCTTGCTGATCTGCTTTCCTGTAAAAGGTTTGGCCCTTCCTGGCACCTTCACCAGGAGATACTTGGCATGTTACACTTGAGCCCCAGTAAAGATTCAGTGAGGCAGTTTTGCCTCCTCAGCCGTGCCTTGCCCTTCGTTCTGCCAGCTGGTGTTGAGGTCTGACGCTGGTCTTGCGGGGAGAGATTTGGGGTGAGCAGGGATCGCTGCGGCGGGGGTAGCACCGTTGCACTACTGATCCCAGCTGGGGCTGGCTCCTCCAGCAGCCCTTGAAGCAGTCAGCCCAGTGCTGTTGTCCCCATTCAGGTGGATGCCGTCTGTCCCCAGACGAGCTGAAGAACTGAGTGAGGATTTTGCGCTCCGAGTTCAGGAGGTAGGAGGATGCTGTGGGAGAGGGATGTGTAGGACCACTGCAATTTGGGATGGCCACAGAAGAGAGTGGGGTGCAGGGAGAGTTGCAAATGGCATTTCTGGATGGGTGTATTTGTATGATGGGAACTCTGGCCCGTATTTACTGCCCTGTACAATGACTCAGTTTTGCCATGGCCTGTTTGCTACACCCATTAATCCTTTCTGCCTGTTTCCAAGGCTCTCCCCATTTAGTTCAAACCTTTCACCCCCTTTTCGTAATACTGCAAATCAGATAAAGGGATTGTTTCTCCCCCTTTCCCTTACATGCTGGGTACTTCGTAGTTCCTGTACCAAAGACCTCATATCTCCCTGTCAGCCTGTTTTGGCAGGATGATATTGCCTACTCCTGCTCCTTCGTGTGCTCCATGCACCACAGATGCATCACTGAGGCCCTGGAGAAATCAGTTCCCAGTCCTCTTCCCCTTGCCATGGCTCCACGGAGCCCTGTACATCCGATAGGCTCCCCTGCAAGCTGGGAATGCTGGATCACGTGTGTTGTGTATATGTGATTCTTCTCTCCATTTCTGCAGCTCTTGGCCATGGAGCTGGGTGTGGTATCCACACGGCTCACTGCAGCAGATAAAAAGGAGCACATGAAGAGGCTGAGACACACATCGCTTCTCCCCTTTGCCCCAGGTGGGTGTCCCACGTAGTATCCTGATGCTATGCAGGGGGACTATGTGGGGGCAGGGGGGCTCTGTCTGTCTGCTCCTGGTTACTCCTGCGTGGAGGGAGAAGGCGTGTTTGACATCTCCCTGGGGAGCAGGGGCTGCCTCTGTGCTCTAGGCTGGGTGTTGCAGCTAGCTGGCAGGGAGAGGGCCACCACTTCCCAGCACAGACATGATGGTCATGTGTAGGAGGTCTGGCTTTCTTAGCACACCAGCTCGTAGCAAAGGAAGCAGAGCTGTTGCAACTCGAAGTCTCTGCATGTTTAGGCCACCCCTTTGTGCCCACTGTTCTCTCTCCTGCAGCCTCAAGCCAGCCCCTGGCAGCCAGGCCCAGGACAACTTCCAGTTTGACTGGTGTTGCTCCTGAAGATGTGCGGATCACGGCAATGGCTCAGCGGGTCAAGGAGGTGCTGCCCCACGTGCCTCTGGAGGTCATCAGGATAGACCTGGGTAGGTGACACGTGGGGTATTAACAGTGACGCTGGGTCACCTTCCATGCAAGTCTCTGTGACAGCTGAAAGCAGAACCCTCGTCCCTGCTGCACTGTGGAGCACAACAGCAGCAGGGATGCAAGGGTCCTGATGTAGCAGCTCTGTCTCTCTAACAGGTCCTCTTTGTCCCTACAGCCCAAACCAACTGTGTGGATACCACCATTGCCAACTTGCTGGAGGGGAGGGTGCCCTTCCTCCCTGAAAGTAGGGAGACCAGTACTGACCTGCCTGCTCCGTCTACCTCCCAGGCTGCAGCTGCTTCTGGCATCCAGGGCTCCGTAGCTGTGCCTTCCTCCAAGGTACCTGTGGTTGTGTCCTCTAGTCTGATGGCGTGTAGCCAGAGCATGATGACCTGTGTTCAGGGCTAGCCATGACGTCAGGGAAATGGCCCATTTTAAACTGGAGACCAAGTTGGCCTGCTGGGTCCTTGCAGAGCCACTAAGAAGGTCTCGTGGCTCTGTCTGACCATCTCCTGATGGCTCTTGTGCTTTCTCCTCCAGCCAGCTACAAAGCAATTCGCAAAGTCCCCTGTGGAGCGGCATCTGTCCTTGCAGGAGCGGAAACGAGCGCTGTACGACTACGCGAGGAGGTGAGTCCACCCGCTCCTCTCCGTGTCAGGGTCCCCTGAGGTGCCCAGATATGCCCCAAGCAAGGGCCAGCCCTCGCTTTGCCTCGTGCCCTCCCAGAGGCCAGGACAATGGAGGTGAAGGAGAGAGGAGGCAGATGTTTGTCTGCTTTGCCCTTCCCAGCGTGCAGCCCCTTGTCATTCTGGGGAAGTGCTCTTTGTCTCCTGAATGCCACTGGGCTTCTGGTGTTGGGGACTAGGTGGGATGGAAGCTGCTTGGAAACACAGCTGCTGAGGCATAGGGTTTAGCAAGGAAACCCTGTTGGATTCTCTGGTGTAACAGATTTGACTGACAGAAGTTCCTTGTGGGCCTGTAGATTCCTTTGAGATCAGTGTTGATGCTGTGGACAGCTCGTTTCAGAAGGAAGTTGCTGTTTGGCAACAGGGACAGCACAAATTAATTTTCCTCAGTATATGTGGAGAATAATAGGGAGCAACCACGACCTCCAGGCGTGAATTTGTCAAGGCAGATGTTGGAACAAGTGTCCAGTTCCAGTGTCCTGGTCTTTTTTTTAAAGATACAGAAAAATCAGAGGGAGTTGGGAGGGGAGGTGAGGTCTGTTTAACTGGCTGTAGGTGAGATGCCAAACTCTGTATAATTCTGGGTGAAGGAACCAGGATCTGAAACGCTGGGTAATCTGGTAGAGAGAAGCAGAGTAGTAACGGATGGGTACAAGCTGCAGGCAGGGAGACGTCACGCAGGCAGCAGGGTAGTGGTTCTGAAAAGGAAATGGATTCATCCCTGGAATAAGCTTCCAGCAGAAATGATGGTTTCTCAGATGGCTCCTTAGAAGGTGCTGTAGAAGGTGACAGAGGTAGCAGAGTGTTTGGCTCAGTCCAGAAGCCTGTGACTGCCAGGTCAGGCCTCCGCTCTGTAGGGTGTTGCTGTCAAGGGGAGAACCCATCTGGTGTCACGTTTGGGTGTCACACTGAGCGACAGAAGAGTCAGGGGAAGATAGTGAAGGTTCAGGGATCAATCAAACCTTTGAGGTCCTGTGACATTTTGACACCATATCAGCTTCTCCCTGCTGTTGGAAGTCGGGAATTGCCATGGCTGGAAGCTGAAGCCAGGCAAATTCTAGTGCCCATTTCTAAAGGGCCAGTCCTGGGTGACTCTGGGAGCTCTTAGTCACCAAGAATTTAATATAAACAGGTCTGGTTTTCTGAACAATCATTTCAGTTGAGAGAAGTGATGTCATGGAATAGTACTGTGGTGTAGAGGATGGTAGATTGTCTTCAGAGATGCCCCCTCTCCCCCCTGACCTTTTAACATGAGCACAGAGGTGGCTGAGGGCTTTTGCTGGATCCACCAGGCATGATCTGTACACCCACTGAGCCAGAGTGGAAATCCATTCCTGTAGATACCCCACCAGCATCTGTTGCTCTTCTGCTTGCCGGCCTTGTGTGTCCCTTTTCTGAGGCTCTTCTAGCCCTCGAGTAGTGATCTCTGAGAGGAGGGGGTCCCAACGGGATTTGTGCTCCTCATCTGTCTTCACCCCAAAGGCAGGTTCCCCTTTCTGTCCCAGATTTGTGAGCAGGTACATGTCCATCGCAGGTCCTGAGTGACAGTGGCAATCCCTGTCACTCTGCCATCTCAAGCCCAGAAAAGGTTTGCAGCTCGGGCCCTGCCAAGTGTTTTGTTTTCATGTGTCCCCCATTGGGCAGAGGGCTGCTGGAAGGGCCGGCCATGAGGCGTGCCTGCTTTCAGGGGAGGATTGACGTTTCGGTGCCCAGCGAGCGCTGGTGTTGAACAGCAGCACCCAGGGGCTGTGGCAGAGGCTGGGTGTCCGTCAGTTCAGGGTGGTGATCGCAGGAATCCTGGGGTCTCTGGTGTAACCTCTCAGTTTCCCTGGGTCTGGCACCTTGCCTGCCTGCGGGGCCTGGAGCATCGTGTGGCTGAGCCCGAAGTGAGGTGTGAGGCTTAGTGTCCACGTCCAGCGCTTGGGGACGCTTACAGCTGCTTGCCAGCACCCCACTGCTGCCAGCACACCCAGGCAGAGCGTTGGACAGGGAGGGGCCGGGACGGTGTCACAGGGCGGGCCGGCAGAGCCCCCGCCTCAGCAGAGCCTGACTGGGAGCCTCGGCCCGGCAGCCCGGGCCGGGTTCGTGCTGTGGGGCGGCTGCCGCGGGCAGGAGGCGGAAACGGGGCGCGCTGAGAGCAGCGTGCGGTCTGGGGAGCGGCCCCGCCGGTTGCCGAGGCTGGGCCGGGGGCTGCGGGGGGGCACTGGGCAGGGGGCTCTGTTGGAAGTCGGGAGTTGCCATGGCTGGAAGCTGAAGCCAGGCAGATTCTAGCGCCCAAGGGCCAGTCCCGGGTGACGCTGGGAGCTCTTAAGTCACCAAGAATTTGATATAAACAGGTCTGGTGACCCGTGCCCCCCTCCCCGAGCCCCTCTCCCCGGGCCCCCCCCCCCCCGGCCCCTCTCCCCGGGGCCCTGCGGGCTCCTCTCCCCACTCGGCGACGCGCGGACGGAGCCTCCCGGCCGAGTGCCTGCGGGAAGCGGGGGGGGTGGGGTCCCTGACAGCTTCTGATCTGGGCGGGGGGGGGTAGGGGGGCGGCGGCGGGGCCATCCCCGAGCCGCGCCTGACGGCGCTTTCTCCCGCAGGCGGTTCGCCGAGAAGCACGGCGCGGCGCGGGCCGGCGGCAGCCCCTGAGCGGCCGGTGGCGGTGGCGGCGGCGGCGGGGGGACAGGCCCCGAAGCGCTCGTACCCTGCGCGGCCGGGACGGGACGGGGGGCGCCCCCTGGCGGCGAAAATAAACGGCGGCGGCAGCGTCTGGCGCGACTCGGCTCTGCGGGCACTGGGGCGCGAGGCGGGGGGCGGGGCCACCGCGAGGCGGGGGGAGGTGGGCGGGGCCGGGCCGGCTCCGTGCGGCTCCGCACGCGCCGCGGCCGCCGCCCGCCCGCTCGCCCTCTCGCCGCACGTAGGCGCCTCTTAAAGGGGCGATGCGGTGGGACCGGCACCCCCCGGGCCGGGGGAGCCGCGGCCGGCGGTCGCTCCCCCCGGGGCGGTGCTGGGGGAGGTGAACGCTACCAGCGCCCGGCCGCCGTCGGCGCTTCCCCCTGGGTACCGTCGCTGCGGTCCCCGCGGCACGGAGCCGGTGCCCTTTTAAGGCGCGAGCGCCCGGTGGTTTTATTTACATGGGGGCTGGCGGGCGTCACGTGACTGGCAGCGCGGCGGGGCCGAGCGCGGCTGCACCCGCTGGGCCATGGCGTGCGCCGGCGACGACGGTCCGTGGGGCGCCGGGGTCGATGGGTTCCCGGGGGGGGGGACTGGTGGGCACCGGCTGGGGGGCCGAGTCACTGCGGGCACCCGGGGGGCTGGGTCGATGGGGAGTCCCGGCACCGTGGGGAAGGGGGCGGGGAGGAGGGAGGTCGATAGGGGGTCCCGGGTGGGCTGGCGTGACCTGGGGTATCTGGGCCCGTGGGATCCCGGGTGGGCTGACATGCACGTGGGAGGGTCTGGGTTCATGGGAGGCTGGGGGGGGTTGTCGTGGTTGGGCGGACACACCCCAGGGGTCCTGGGCAGGCTGGTATGCACTGGGAGGGGCTGATTCCGTGGGGGTCCTAAGGGAGCTGGTCTGCACCGGGGGATGCTGGGTCAATGGGGTGTTCGACAGGCGTGTGCCACAGGGGCGGTGGCAGAGGTGGGTAGGAGTCCCAGGGGAGTGGGGCTTGCCAAGGAGCAGCCATGGGCAGGTGGGCATGTACAGGACGTACATGTGTTAGAGACCGTGCATGGTGCCCCTGTGGTCCCTGGGCAGTGGTGCAGGATGCACCGGGGAGGGTGTGCCAGGATGGGGTGAGCCAAGGAGGTTTCTTGAGTGGAGCGGGGTCTGCTGGTGGGCAGCACGAGGGACTAGCTTGTGCTGGGCTGACGGCACCCCCAGGCTCCTGGGTGGAGCTGTGGTGTGGCCCAGGATGCCCAGAGCCCGAGCCTGTGCCCTCGCGGTTCTCCTCTTGCCATGCTGATGTGGAGCAGATGCTGCTGGAGGCCCAGCTGGAGACAGAGAGCGGTGATGGGTGAGTCCCAAGCAGGACCCCAGGCACCTGGAGTCCTGCCTGGCTGAGGTGGGCATTGTGGGTTCGAGGGGCAGTGCAGGCCTGGTGACTGAGGGGTTTGTGTTTGCAGTGCCCTGTTCACGCTGGGCTCTCCAGCCTGGAGCGACGGTGGAGCTGGGCAGGTGAGTGAGCAGCCTGGGGAGAACGAGCTGCTCCCTCCCTGCAGCCGGCCCCAGCCGGCCTGTCCCCACCCCCGGGAGGTAAGTGAGCTGTCCCCCTGCGCCGCGTCCCGTGGGCTGTGCTGGCTGCGCTGCTGGCCTCAGCTGCCCTACACCTCGGCCATGCTGCTGGCCTCACCTGCCCTATACACCCCCTTCTAGCAGGATGTGCCAGATGAAGCCGAGCGGAGGGAGCGACACCTGCCAGCGTCCCTCAGCTGGGCCTGTGCCCGCCGCCCTCGGCATCTCTCTCGAAAGTAAGGCCCGTGTCCCCCACCAGCGTGCCCCACTGTCCCCTTCCCTCACTGTCCATGTCACCACCCCATCCTGCTGTCCCCACACCCCCCTGTGAGCTCTGCCCTCTTCCCTCATGCTCCCTTTAACCGTGCCCTTTTCCCAGGGAGTTTGCCTTTGTGTGCTCCCCCCAGCCGGTGCTGTGGAGCCTGCAGGGAGGTGTGGTGGGGAGGAAGAAGAGACCTTTCAGTTCAGAGCTGCTGCTGCTCTTCATCCCCTCGCTGCTGCTCAGCCACGTGCTGACCCTGGGACTGGGGTGAGTTTCTGATGGGCCTGTCCTCTGCTATCAGGTGGCCTTGGCCAGAACCGACTGCTCAAGTGCAGGCAGGGCGAGCCCTGTGCTGCTGGGTGTCTGGGTGGTCTCTGGCTGCCCCAACCTTCAGGGGCTGTCCCCATGGGAAGCGAAGGAATGCCCATGCTTGGGTTTTGTCCTGCACTGCTTCTCCTGGCAGCTGGTCTCCATGGCTGCTGCCCTGTCCCCTCACTGCTGGCTTGCTGAGGCCGAGTAGGCTGCTCCCGTGCAGGTGCCTTACGGTCGCTCTCTCCAATCCAGGATCTACATTGGGAAGCGGCTGGCAGCCTCCTCGGCAAACCCGCTGTGAAGACAGAGCTCAGCGAGAGGGGGGTGGCTCCACCACCCCACCCTGCTCCTCTGCCCGGCGTGTGGAGGGACCCCAGGCACCAGTGCCGCCCATCCAGTCCCAGACTTCGTGTTTGGCACAAGGTGCTGCATCCTCTTGTCCCTTCTTCAGCTCCAACCTCGGGAGCTGATCCTACCCTCCCATGTAGACAGGAACCCACTGAAGGCAGCTCCCTACTGCAGGCAGCCCCTGCCCTCCCCCTCCCTTTGGTTACGGGTCCAGGTTCTCCCTTTTTAACATGAGACTGTAAGTACAACTCCCGAGCCCGCAATAAACACCCTGCGCCAGCTTGGGAGGCAGAGGAGTGTGCCTGCAGTCACTGTGCCATCCCAGCACGGCCCAGCATGAGCCTGGTCCCCAGTGGCTTCAGGTCCCCAGGTGCTTTGCCAGCCACAGGCCCCAGGCTGCAAGAAGGAGTCCCCTCTCCTTTTGGGGGGGGGGGGGCAGGTCCCAGCACCAGCGTGGCCATGGAAAGGCCCCTGGTTGGGCGGCACATGGGCAGGGATCAGTGCTGTGGGATACTCAGCCTGGCTGCAGGGTGCCTAGCTGATGCGTTAGTCCTTTATTAGCTGGCTGTGGCCTGCTGCAGAGGGAGACGGGCTGGAACCCAGTGCAGCCAGCCGAGGCAGCGGCACCAGCCTGGCACAGGCAGGGCTGCAAGGCCAGGTAGCTCGGGCAGAGCCAGTGCTGCAAAGCACACCATGGCCCAGGCCCGCTCCCAGACCTGACCCCTTCCCCATGCCTGGCCCACAAGCGTTTGTCCTGGTGCTGCAGGATGGGATGGGCCGCTGGGGAGAGCAGGAGCAGAGGGAAGAGCCAGGGGAAAGCTGCTTGGTCCGTGTGTGGCACAGCTCACAGTCAGTGCTGGGTGAGGGAGGGAAGAGCCCCCTTCGCTGTGGTGCGGTCCTGCTGCTGGAGGGCTGCGTGGGTGGGAGCTCAGCACAGCTCTGTGCAGGAGAGACAGGCTGGAGCTCACTGCTCTGCCTCAGCGGGAACACCAGTGGCTGGGAATAGGCAAGTCCCATCCCTGGAGAGCGGCAGTAGCCAGGCCCGGCTGGATACAGGGTGGCAAAGCCCTGTGCTGCCCTGGCTGTGGGGTGGGCAGGGCCATGCAGGGCGCTGAGGGGGTCGGTGCTGTGTGGGAGGCGGGTGAGGTGTGGTTCGGAGGATGAGGATGAACTGGGGCTCAGCACAGCACCCCACCAGGAGCAGGGGCACCCCAAGCTTTTCTGTGCCCGGGGGCTGGGGTGGCCATGAGCAGACAGTGCGGCTGTGGGCAGGCACCGGGTCAGAGCTGGGACAGGCGCTTGGACTTCGGCGGTGGAGGCGGTGGGGACTTCAGCCCTTTATTTCCATCCGCTGGCGGTGGTGCAGATGCCTGGGAACAGAGAGGGTGATTACTTGGGGGTGGGGGGGAGAGGGGGGTGGGGGCAAGCAGGGGCTGGCTGGGCACTACCTTCCCTCCGTTGGCAGAGTCGCTCTGCTCGAGGAACGTCTCGTACACGGTGGGGCTGATCTTGCGGGGCAGCGGCGCGGCCTTGCTGGCGCTCTTCACACGGCCACCGAAACCCGTGGGCGACAGGGACAGCCCTGTGCAGGCAGAGGGGGTGGGATGGGCAGGTCACCCAGCCTGGGGGGCCACGGGGTGCAAGCCCAATTGGGAAGAAGGGAATTGACTCCCACTGGGAGCTGAGCTCAGCACCAAGACTGAGCCTTGCAAGACCCGTTGGAACGAGGACCAGGATCAACAACCAGCAGCCCCCCTCCAGGAGCAGCGGGAGACATGCAAGCTGCGTGGGGTCTGCCTGTGCTTTTGGAACCGAGTGCTCCCTGCCTGCCTCCTACTGCAGGACATGGCAGCACCATCATGGGGGTGGGCTATGGGGTGAGGGTGCCTGCAGTGGGGTGCTGGTGCAGCCCGGCTGGGGTGGGGGCACAACCCTGCTCATGGAAACAAGGGCTGGCTGCTGCTTGTGGCTGTAGGGATTGGGGGAGGTGACCCCCAGACATGCCAGGGTGGAGGGGGGGTGGGATGGGAAGGCACCCAGAGCAGAGGGAGTACCTGCATTGCTGTGCTGAGCACCGGTGGAGTCGCGGCTGGGTGGGGGCTGTTTCCCCTCAGAGGAGAACAGGTTGCTCTCGCTCATGTTGCGGGAGAGTCTCCGCTTCTCGTCCTGGGGTGCAGAGTGGGAGGCTCAGCACCTCAGCACGGGGGGGGAGGCTGCACGGAAGCACCCGCAGCCCCAGGAACACAGGACCCTCTGGCAGGGTGCGATGTTCCCCCCAACACCCTGCCCAAAGCCTCCAGTCCCCAGCCTTGTGCTGCACCTGCCCTCCCTGCTCAGGGGGTCCCTGGGGAGAAGGGTGGCCCCAGGGCTGTGCCATCACCTTGGGCTCCGGCAGCTCGGAGATGGACTGGCGCAGGTCCTGCCGCCGGTACCCGAAGAAGGCGCTGGAGCGGTTCTCCTTGCGCTCGGTCCTGCGCTCCTCGCTCTCGGCGGTGCGAAGGGAAGGCTTTGGGGTCTGCGTCACCTCCGTGCTGTGGAGCAAGTCTGGCTGGTGAGGGGCAGGCAGGAGACAGGGAAGGGGGAGCTTGGCTATGCCATGGGGCCAGCCAGACCATGGCTAGGAGTGGCCACCTTCAGCCAGGCACCAGCACCCCCTCCAGCCGAGCTCAGCGGGGGATGATCAGGGGGAACAGGTCAGCAAGACAAATATGGGTGGCTCAGGTCACAGCAGTATCCAAGCGAGCCTGGGGGCTGCACAGGGGGTCTCTGCTCCGTGCCCCTTCACAGGGACAAGGCCACGGTGGTGGCAGGGCAGGATGGACCCCTGAGATGTGGCTTGGCGTAAAGGGAAGCTGGGAGGGCAGTGGGCTGGGGAGGTGCGAGAGAAGAGTCTGGGGTAGAGGAGAGTGAGGGTGGCTCAGCAGTGTGGGGCCAGCCAGGAGGGCTGAGGGTTGTCAGAGGGGGCGGCCTGGGGACAGCGCTCCCCACCACAGCACTTGCCTGTCTCCAGCGTGGCTCAGCCGGTCCCAGTCAGTCCCCCAGGCCATGGAGCGGGGTCGTCCACTCCTCCTGTCCTCGCAGCAGACCTAAGAGCACAAGGAGCCTGAGAGAGAGTCGGGAGGGATGAGCATGCAGAGCTTCCCCTCCTTCCCTGGGCTCAGCCGGGGCCAGCAGTACCCTCTCCACCTGGCCCTGCTTTTGTGCCACTATCAGTCACCCTGCAGCAGTGCCACCCCCCCACCCAGGGCAGGCAGGGACCCCAATGTCCCCCAGCACAGTGTCCCTCACCCTGTTCCTGCTGCAGCTGCGGCCCCATCGAGCTGCTGCCTGCTGCTCCAGACCCGCACTGGCTTCTCCAGTGTCATCCCACAGTTGCCATGGAGCACCCTGGCTGTGCCAGCACCGTGCTTACCACCACCCCGGTACTCACCATCTCCCGCACCCCGTACTGGCTCTCCACCTTGGCCCGCAGCTGCACGAAACACTGCTCCATGCGCTCGTGGAAGGGCCGCAGGTCCTCCGTCACCTTCCGCCTGTGGATCCGGATCCCCTCCGCCAGCAGCGGGGTCTGTGGGAGAGTGGGGAGGGACAGGGCTGCCTGGGCTCACGGGGCTGCCCTGGGGACAGGGTGCTGGGCACTCAGCCCCCTAGGGCAGCCATCCCCTCCAGCCCCCCCCCCACCCCCCAAGAGGGATACCACAGGCTATACCTGCCAGGCAATCAGGTCCTTCAGCTTCTCAATGTTTGCCTCATCCTCAGGGTGCTCCTGGAGGTAGGACTCCTGGAAAAAGGCCTGTAACGACACCCCCCCCCAAATCCTGATGGGCTGGCTGGGCTCCAGGCAGGCAGGGACAGGCCGGATGCGTGCTGGTGCCCACAATCACCAGCCCCAGGAGTGCCCACACCGGGCAGAGCGCCCACGTGTCCTCACCGTCTCGTACTTGGCAAAGCCACCCATGACAGCAGGGTCCACGATGCCGTTGAGCAGCATGGAGAGCGGGTTGACGGGCAGGCTGGGGTCATTCTGGTGCCGGTTGATCTCGCTCATGATCTTCTCGTTGGTTTTCATCATGGTCTCGATGGCGTTTTCCAGGGGGGAGATGTTGGTCTGCGCCCAGGGAGGGCAGGCAGGTCAGAGCTGGCTGACCCAGGGCCCTGCCTGCCCCGGTGTGAGTCGGCCTGTGCCAGGAGAGAGGCCTTGCCAGGGCACCAGGACCCAGGCAGGATGTGCTCCCTACACCCCGGCTTCAGCCACGTGAGCGTGGGAAGCCTGGAGGGGGCTGGGGACAATGCGTCCTCCTGGACACAGAGGTTGTGATGCTGCTTAGGGAAGCCCTGGGAGGGGCCCACTCCCCCCACACCCACCCCCACCTCACCGTGCTGGTGGAGATCACCACAAACCAGCGCAGGATGCCAGGCAGGGGGTAGGCTGTGTCAAAAGTCGTTCGCTCGATCCACATGGTCTGCAGGGAGTGTGGCAGTCATCCCGCTGCCCCCCTCCCCACCGCCCTGGGATGCCCCTGGCTGTCCCATGGGGTAGGGGGTTCCCAATTCCCATGGGCACAGGACCATCACCTCCCCCATCCCAGGACTGGGGCACACCCTGTCTCTCCCATATTCCCCATCCTCTGGACATTGGCTAACCACAGGGCCACCCCAGCTCTCCCCATCCCTCCCAGCCCGGGGTCCTGGCAGCCCCCCCAGGCAGCACTCACTGCAAATTCATTGTCTGGATCCTTTGGGCCTTTCTTGAAGGGCCGTGAGTAGCTGAACTTCTGGACATGGTTGGCTTTATAGAAACTGCAGAGGAGGGAAGGGGCAGAGCATGGGAGTGGTCCCTGTTGTGCCCCCTCCCATGCAGAGCAGGGCAGGCACCGCCCCCCCTCCAAACCCGGGCACTCACTTGGTGATCTGCTCCGGGATGCTCCGGTCCTTGAACCGGGCCTTTGCTTCCTCCACCGGCTGCACAGTGAAACACTGGATGTCTGTGGGAGTGAAGGAACCACAGGCACACGCCGTGGGGGACAGGGGCTGCAGGGGAGAGGGGCCCAGAGCCTGGATGGGGACAGCCCCAGGGGTCTGCAGGGAGGCACCAAGGGGCCCGTGCAAGGGGAATGAGCTGCCCTCCCAGCCCCTGTGCCTGGAGGATACACTGTCCTGGGGAGTCAGTGATGTCCTGGCCAGGTGGAGATGTGCTCTTCAGCTTCTCAGCGTTGGGGAAGGGGCTCAGCAGCTGCATCTCAAAGTCTTCCCTGCGCTCATACTCCTTGCCCCGGTAAATGAAGATCTTGTTCTGTGGGGGAGGAAGAGGGCAGCCTGTCCCAGCCTCCTGTGGAGCAGGGCTAGGGAGCCCCCAGCCCCCTGCTCTGGCTACAGCAAGCCCTGGCACATTAGGGGTGGGGGCACCGATGGGGCTGAGTCTCCAGCTGAGCAGGAAACCCCCCTCTTGAGAAAGTATGTCCCCAAACCCAGGGACTGGAGGAAAAGTGAAAGGCAGCTGGCACAGACAGTCTTTGGCCAGGCAGGCAGCAGCTGGGACCTGTGGGCAGTGGATACAGACCCCCCCCACCTCCCCCAGGAGGCAGCAAAGAGCCCCTGAAACACGCCAAAACGATGCCACCCTCACTACGGCCGTGACAGCAGGATAGGAAAATAAAGGTGACCACTTTGGCTGGAAGAAGCCACCAAACACACCAACTGCTGTCTGAGCGGATTAAAAAACCCTCAGGAATGTAATAGGAGTGAATGGGGGTGAGAAACTTCGTCCAGAAAACCAGCCCTGCTCTCAAGGGTGGGTGCCAGGGGCCTGTCTGCAAGCATGGGGATAGGGAGAGGTGCTGTGCAAACCCCAGCCCACAGCATCACCCCACAGGGATGGCGAGAGGCTCGGCAGGGAGAGGGTCAGCGGGGCCCCCACAGTGGTGCTGGAGGTACCCGAAGCTGTTCAGCACAGACCCCCTTCTGCACCACAGGTACCACACAACAAGACCCTGTTCCACCCCTGGCAAATCCCTGCAGGAGGGACCCTGTGCTGCACCCCACACCGAGCCAGCCTCCCAGCCCCCCCGCTCGCCCTATCCCTGGGGACACCTCCATGCACCGCCAGACCCACCCTGGCCCTCCCAAGCCTGGTCGACAAGGAGCCTGGTCCCAAGGGAGCAGGGACACGATGGCTCCATTCACAGAGCGCGGGGCCGAGACCCCAGCGCGGGCAGGAGCATCGTGCCGGCTGCCGGGCAGCCGGGAGCCGCCTACCCGGAGGAAGGTGGGGAAGCCCTGCCCGTAGTAGCCCACGGCGAAGTAATCCGGGCTGGGGCGCAGCACCTTCAGGATCTTCTCGTAGAACTTGGCTTCCCGCTGCTGCAGGGGGAGAAGGGCAGGAATAGGGGTGGGTCAGGGCCCCGCCATGGGACAGGAACCCTGAAGACCCCCCCTGCCCCTCCCCACAGCTCGCTGGCTCTGCCAGCAGCCGCCCCCCCCCCCACCCCCCAGCCTGGCTGGGCTCTCACCAGGATGTCACTCAGCATTTCGTAATCGAAGACTTCGGTCTCGTACTGCTCTGCCAGCTCCTTGCAGATGTGGATGGCCTCCTCCCACATCTGCAGAAGACAGGACCAGGGCCCCAGGGTGTGGGGTGAGCAGGGGCACTGGAGACCAGCCCGAGGGGCTGGGAGGTTCTGGTTCCACAGGAGACCAGCCCCATCTAGGAGGGCTGCTCTTCAGTAAGGAGGGAACAGTTCTCCCCATGCAGGCTGGTGGTCCAGCTGGACACTGGTGGGCAGCAGCAGGACTTGGCTTCCTACTGTCTCCAGCACCAGAGCCCCCTGCCCAGGTAAGCCCCACTGCTGGGGTCTTCCAGCTGCTGGCCCCAGGCAGCAATGGGGCTGGGGGCTGACTGGGATGGGGTGGGGGCAACACAGCCGTGGCAGCCAGGCAGCTGAGGGGTCGAATTGTCCAGCTTAGGCTCATGGTGGGACAGCTCCAGCCCCACCACAGTGGTGGGGAGAATGGATGGGGACTTGGAGCAGGAGGCAGCAGTGGCCAGGGAACCAGGCTCGCCCTGGGACAGCCCAGCTCCCACTGTCTGACTGGGATGAGGGGGCTGCAGGGCCACGTGGTCACGCTCACCTTGCCCTGGTCAAAGTAGTCGATGATCTGGTTGTAGAGAGCCTCTTTCAGCTGGCGCTGGGTGTGCAGGCTGGGGCTGTGCAAGCCCTGCATGGGGGCTGTGTTCGCCTCGTCCGACCACTGTGCAGAAGCAGCAGGAGCCCATCATGCTGAGCCCCCCCCCTACCCTGGCAGGGCAGCCCCCACGGTCCCCACAGCCCCCCCGTGCCCCACCTTGAGGAGCCGGGCATGCAGCAACAGGGTGTAGGCTCCCTCTGTGTAGTTCTCGTAGCTGACGTGCAGGTCCTTCAGCTTGTACAGGTACCTGGGAGTGGGGTACCATGTGTGGGGCACAACCCCGACTAGCCTGTGCCCCCCCACGGGGGGGGCATCCAGGGTGGGGGACAGAGCCCTCAGCGCCCAACCCCTCTGGTCACTCTGCCATCCCGTGCCTGGGGCCAGGGCAGCAGAGCCTGGGGCAGCCAGGGGCCCTGGGACCCCCCACCCCAGGGGTGATGCCAGGGGCAGCAAGGGGCCCTGGGACCCCTCACCCCAGGGGTGATGCCAGGGGCAGCCAGGGGCCCTGGGACCCCCCACCCCAGGGGTGATGCTGGTCTCCCCAGGGCTGTGCTCACCTGATGTACATGGCCTGGCGGTCGATCTCCTTGTAGAAGTTCTGGGGAAGAGCAGAGCAGCCCGTTCTGAGTGGGCTCAGGAGGGAACCCATGCCACAGCCCCCACACCTTGCTCGGGGTCATGACACTGTGGGGACCCCCCACACACAGGCACTGGGCTGCCCTCAGCAGCAGGGAGCTGCACTGTGCCGCCCAGGGGGACACTGGATCTGGCACTATGTGCACCCTATCTCTGCTCTGCTGGGGGCACTGCAGCTCCTGGGGAGGCTGGGGAGGGGCAACACACGGTGCTGAGCCCTGGGGGAGCTGGGGGCATGGGGCAGGTTCCTACCAGGAGGTTGACAGTGCAGCTCATGCTGTAGGTTTTGTTCTCATCATTCATCACAGCCCGGTAGTCGAGGAGCCGCTCCAGGAGCCCAGTCACCAGCGCAACGAAGCTCTTCCCAGGCTCAGCCAGCTCAGGGTGTTCCTGGCAGAGGCTGAGCAGACTGGAGAGGAGAGGAAGTCATGGGTGTCTGCATGCTCAGCTCCACACTGCTCCCACCACTGCCCCAGCTCAGGTCCTCTGAGGTGCAGGGAGTAGGGGTGTGAAGGGCCAAGCACACCCAACGAGGACAAAAAGCAACACCTGGTCTGCAGCAAGGCCAGGCAAGTCCTGTAATGTACCCCAACACGTACATCAGGGATGAGGGAGAGACCTGAAAGCTCCATCCTGCAGATGAGTCTGTGATGGGCACCACAGAGCAAGAGCTGAGCCTGGGCTCAGCAGGGGCATCACCTGGGGTGGGGGCATTATTTGGGGTAGGGGCATTGCTGGGGGCAGGTGGGGCAATCTGGCTGCATGGCTGTGGTGTGGAAGGGGGCCGGTGCCCCAAGAAGCATGCTGTGGGTCAGGGCACAGCGTGAGAGGAGCTGGATGGCAGAGATTCAGCAAGACAAGAGCACAGTGTGCAGCAGAGGGTCGTGCCCTGGGGAGGAGGGTGTGGGGAGGTCGCTGTGCACTCACATGCTCTCGAAAAGCTGCTTGTACTGCTCGTCGCCCCGGCCGCCCTCCACCTCGCTGTCCAGCTTGCGCAGGATCTCGTCCTCAAACTGCAGAGAGGTGCATGAGCACAGCCCAGGAGCCAGGCACACCCTGAGCCTGGCCCCAGGCTGCTGCAGGGTCCACAGGGGCCAGAACCAGCTCAAGCCCCTAAAGAGCCCCCAGGATCAGTTGCTGCAGCCTGTTCCCTGGGGCTACCCAGTCCATCCTCCTCCCAGGCCATGCTGTTCCCTGGCACACAACACAGCTGCAGACCTGGGTGCAAACAAGGGGTCCCAGCAGGACCCCTGCCATCCACAGCTCTGAGGGCAGTCCCAGCCCCTCTCCTCCCATGGGACAGGGTGAAAGGCTTAGAGGAGACAAATGCTACCTAATCATAACCCAAAACCACCTTTTGCATGGAAGAAACACAGAGCAAAGAGGGAAGTGGAAATGCAGAGGTGTGTGCAGCCCTCCCCCCTCCCACTATGCTCGTTTCCAGGCAGTGCTGGGACCAGATGAGTGGGTGATGCCTGCTCCCCCACAAAATCCTCTGCATCACCCATTGGCTCTCCCTGCTCCTCATGTCCCCACCTGCTCCCTCATCCCTGTCCCTCATCTCTCGGTCCCACAGTCCCAGATCCCAGGATGAGAGAGGGGAGGCTGAGCATCGCCTGGCCTGGGCAAGGAGCAGGATCCATCTGCTCTGGCCTCCTGCTGTGGCTCAGCCCCGGCCCTGGGCACTCACCCTGCTGAAGCTCTTGGTCAGCTGGTACTCGCAGAGCATCATGTCGAAGAAGATGGGGATGGTGGACCTGCGCAGCTCCAGCTCCGGCACCAGCGTCATCTCCAGGATGGGGCCCACCATGCCCGGGATGAACTCGATCTTGCGATTGCCTGGGAAGGGCAAGGGAGAAGGGAGGGGTTGTGTGGGGTCCGTGGGCTCCTGCAGCCTGCTCCCCTGGGGCCAGGTGGCTGCGAATGGGCAGACACACAGACACACGGGAGAGGAGGGGGAAGGCTGCCCTCTCCCTGTGTCAGGAGGCCACAGCAGAGCCGAGCGATGCCGGCAGGCAGGTAACGCTGTGTGGCCAGGACAGCGCAGCAAACACCCCCGGGACCATCAGCTGGGGCTGTGCTGATGTCCGGGAGGCCCTGGCGCGCATAAACAACCCACGCAGGAGCCTGCGGGCACCCACACACTGCCTGCAGCTCCCTGCTCTCTGCCAGGGAGAGGTGCTGGGCCCTGCCAGCCTGCCTGGCCCCAGGGTGCTGCCAGCAGCATGACCCGTGCTGTGCAGGGGAAACAAGGCGTGACAGGAGCCTGCAGGGCCAGGGAAGGGAAAGGAGAGGAAGAGGGGAGGCTGCTGACAAGGAGAGTGAGCTTGGGACTGGTCACAGAGCCTGTGGGCTTGTGCACCCAGGGCCTCACATGCCTACAGATGCAAATATCCCGCAGGCTCCATCCCCCACAGCCTGCACACCCCATAGCATCCCCCGCAGCCTGCACACCCCATAGCATCCCCCACAGCCTGCACACCCCATAGCATCCCCCACAGCCTGCAAACCCCGTGGCATCCCCCACAGCCTGCACACCCCGTAGCATCCCCCACAGCCTGCACACCCCGTGGCATCCCCCACAGCCTGCACACCCCATAGCATCCCCCACAGCCTGCACACCCTGTGGCATCCCCCACAGCCTGCACACCCCGTAGCATCCCCCACAGCCTGCACACCCCGTGGCATCCCCCACAGCCTGCACACCCCGTGGCATCCCCCACAGCCTGCACACCCCATAGCATCCCCCACAGCCTGCACACCCTGTGGCATCCCCCACAGCCTGCACACCCCGTAGCATCCCCCACAGCCTGCACACCCCGTGGCTTCCCCCACAGCCTGCACACCCCGTAGCATCCCCCACAGCCTGCACACCCTGTAGTATCCCCCACAGCCTGCACACCCCGTGGCATCCCCCACAGCCTGCACACCCCATAGCATCCCCCACAGCCTGCACACCCCGTAGCATCCCCCACAGCCTGCACGCCCCATGGGCTCTCATGTCCCAGCTGTGGCCGCAGATTCACATGCCTGCAGGCTCGTACCCACTGTTCACACCATCAGGCTCCACACCAGCAACATCCCACTCCCCAGCACCCATTTTGGGGGCAGTGCTGATGGACACCAGCCTGCAGAGGCTGGCCAAGCCTCCTCACTGCTGGCCACACTGCAGCTCACCTAGGTTGTACCACATGTCCCGAATGGCAGCTCCAATCCTGGCTCTCATGTCCCCGTACCTGCCAGGGTGGATGTTGGTTAGCATCACTCCGCAGCACAGGGCACAGCATTCAAGCCAGGGGCCCAAGCACAGTCTGACTGGCTCATCCCAAAATCCCTGACCCCGTGGCATGGCAGAAGGCTGAGGCAGGTGAAGCCTTTTTCCGAGCTGCAGCCCTCAGCCCCGTGGCACTGCCAGCCAGTGGCCAGGCAAGGGCGACTCACTTGGCCAGGATGCTGTTGCGCTTGGCCTGGGAGAAGTTCTCCAGCTGCAGGGAGTCCTGGGTGAGGAAAGCCACAGCCAGGTGGAAATAGTTGTTCCAAAGCTGCAGTGAAAACATGGCAATGAATGTCTAGCTGGGTGGCACAGGGGGATGGGTCCCCTCACCAGCCCCTACCACCCAGGTCCCCGTAGGGCACCAGCAGCCCCAGCGCCTGCTCACCTGCAGCTCAAAGTTGCTGTTGCTCAGGAACATCTCTGTCAGAGTCGTGGCGAACTGGTTGATGGCACGCAGGAACTCCCTGTGGGGCGAGTGGCCATGGGGCGCTGAGCGGAGGGCAGACGGGCTGCCTGCCTGCCCACCCACCCACTGCTGGACTGGTGGCTCCCAGGATGCTGAGGTAATGGGTGGCAGCAGTGCCAGTCCTCGCAGTGTCCTGGGGCCTGCAGCGTGCTCCTGCTCCATCCCCCTGCTCCATCCACACCCCGCTGGTCCTTTCTACCCTCTGCGGTCCCACCGAAAGCTACCCCAGGCCCGCACGCCTGGCACCCAGGCCATGTGCAGACACCCGTGGTGGGAGGGATGGGGTGCCTGGCATCGGCTTCCTGCTGCCCCCAGGAGTCCCACAAGCACACCAATGGGGCTGCAGGGAACAGCTCTGCCATCCAGCTCCCATCTGGGACCAGACTGTCCCAGGAGGGAGCAGGGAGCATCTGGAGCTGCCCTGAGCCAGTCCGAGCACATACCCAGGGCTGTCTGAGGGGGATTTGGAGGGGGCTACGCCAGCCTTCAGCTGCCCAGCACAGCCCTGTTGCTGTGCCTGAATGCCTTATGCCCCCAGGTTCTCAGATCCAACCCCAACATCTGCCTGCAGGTCCCATCCCAGGCCAGAGGTCCTCACCGGTTCTGCACCATGTTCATCACCATCCAATCAGAGGGGTACACTGTCTTGCCAATCAGGTCCTTGAAGAGGATGAAGGTCTCCATGAGGAAGTCCTGTCGAGGAGGAAGAGATGTCAGGAGTTGGGCTCTAACATGATGCCCTCCTGGGGCGATGCTGTTTTAAGCACCAGGGCTGAAAGCAGCCCTCTGCTCCCAGCAGCGAGGGCTCCACCTCCATGGAGCGGGGATGTGGGCTGTGCCAGGGTCCTGGGCAGGCACCACCTGTGCCAGGTGCAGGCCAGTGGGACCAGTGGGATGCCCCAGCTGAGCTGCAGGGCAGAGGCAGGGAGGTGCTGGTGGCAGAGGGCCCACATCTCGCTGTGTGGGGCAGCACTCACCATCAGCTCTGGCCGGGACGGGAACGCCTTGATGTAGGTGCTGTAGTGGTCCGGGTCCATCTGGCTCAGGATGGCAGCCATGCAGGCCACGTAGTGACTCTGGGGGAGAGGGGCTGGTCAGACACCGCAGAGGCCCCACGGCCAGCACCGTGGGGTGTGCTGGGGCTGAGGGGAGCCCCCCATGGCTGGCACTGCAGGGTACACGGGAGCCCCTCAGGGCCCACACACCCAGACATGTTCCTCCAGTGGGTCCAGCCCCTGGACCCCCAGCTGCCTGGGGTGGGGGAAGCCCTTTCAGCTTGTGAAGAAGCAAGGCACATGTGGCAGGGTGCAGCCCCCCCCATCTGCTGCTCACTGCAGCGTTTCTCCTTCCCTTTAGCTCATCAGCACAACACTCTCTGGGCGACACATCTCACGTAAGCCTGAGTCCTGACTCATTCAGAGGAAGCTTTGCTCTTGGGACGGAGCTACAGGCAACTCCCTGGCACATCCAGCCCCAGAGTAACCCCACACCCAACTCACCCAAGGGGTGAAAAGACAGACACAGCAGCCCTGGCCCGGCCCCACAGTGCAGCAGCAGAGTGAGCGCATGGAAAGGCTGTCTGCTCGCAGCACCGACCACCCTCCCAAGGGTGCTGTCACCTGCAAACCACCACCAGAGCCGGGGAGTGCCCAAACCAACCCCACCACCCTCAGAAGCACCACGGTGTGCCCCGCAGCCAGCCCTGGCTGACATCAAGGGTGCTGCTCGACCAGAATTACAATAACACACACCCCCAGACCCCATCCTTTGAGCATCTTTGAGCATCCCAACAAAGCTCCAGCCCTGAGGCTTCCTTGCCGAATGCCAGCACATGTCCTGGCCACGGGCTGCCCGCAGCCACCTTGCGAGACCGGACAAGCACAGCTTGAGCTCCCCTCACCGCACAGTTGCACAGGGCTCACACGTGGGTTCCCAGCTCGGGAGAAGGGGATGGATGCCCTGCCGGCCTGCAAGGGAGCGAGCACCAAGCACCAGCCACAAACCCACCCCTGCTCCCTGTGCACACAAGGCCACAGAACCCCAGACTCGGGAGAGGGAGCTCATGGTGGGCTCACCGGGTCAGAGCAGGAGCAGCCCGAGCCTTCACTGAGGCACTGGGGGGGCCACTGCTCACATGCCAGCCGGGACAGGCATCACCCACCTTCACTCCCAAGCCAGCACAGCCCCGTGGGGAGCGTGGGGCCAGGCAGGAAGGTGGCAGGAGGAAACTTTTTGCAGCAAGCCAGTCTGCTCCGGGATGTGATGAGATTAGTTCAGTCATCTGGAAATATCTGTTCCGGTGGCTGCTGGAATTGGATTTGGGTGAACACCCCCCCCCTTCTCCCCCCCGCACCGCCTGCTGCACCTTCTTCAAGGGACACGGTATTTACATTTAAATTGTGTTACTGGGCAGCCAAGTGCAGCTCCACATACAGATGCCGGCTCTGTTGGGGAAGGCGTGTGCCCAGAGAACGGACCACGGGGCAGCCTGGCACATCACACGGCCCCCAAATTCTCTGGGTGGTCACTCACATACACGGCCCCAGCCAAGCCCCAGTCCCACCGCCACCTGAAGCCACAGCCCCAGCGGGACCGGGGCACCAGGGACACGGTGGGGTTGTGGGCAGGACAGGCTCCCAGCTGGAAAAAAGGCTCTGGGGTCTCCGAGGGGATGCTCCCCAGCTCGGGGACCCCCGCCCGCCGCTGTGGCGCGGCTCTTGCCACCCCGCAGCCCTGCCTGGTGCACGGCCAGCTTCCCCTGGTGCCCGCCGAGGCACTGCCCGCCACCGCGTTCCCGGCCCCGCGGCGGGCAGGGGCCTTTCCCTGCACGGTGCCGTCCAGCTGCTCCCGGGCCCAGCGGCAGGGCCACGCCGGGGGATGGCGGGGGAAGCGGGGCTGCGCCCCATCACGGCGTCTGCACCCGCGGGCGGGCGCTGCGCGGAGCCCCGGCAGCCCCGGTACCTTCCCCTCCCGACACCGCGGGGCAGCGCCGGTACCCGCGGTGCCGGGGAGGAGCGCGGGGCTGGGGAAGGCGGCTCCGGCAGCGCAGCCATCGCGGAGCCCGGCCCGAGCGGCTGCAGGTACCGGGGCTCCGGAGTACGACATAGCGAGGCGCCATCCAGACACCGCGCACCCCGCACCCCGCACCACCACCACCACCGCCCGCCCGCCCGCCGCTCTGGGCCGATGCTGATACCGGCTCCGCCCCGGCCCGGCCCTGCCCCCGCCGGCTCCGCCCCGGTACCGGCGAGCCCGCGCGGCTCCGCCCCGCCGTGCCCCGCGCCCGCTGCTGCCCGACCCGCGCCGCCGCTGCCGAGCACCAGGTACCCGGCGGGCTGGGGAGCGGGGCCCCGACCGGCGGAGGGGAGCGGGGCGGGGCGGGGCGGCGGCCGGGCTGGGCTCTGCGGGCATCGGCCCTGCGGCGCCGCGGCGGCGGTACCCGGGCCGGGACCGGGACTCCGGGCGGCGCGGCAGCCGTGCGGCCGGGGAAGGGGGAACCAGTGGCCGGGGGCGTCGGGGCGGTGCGGGGACCCCGGGGCTGGGAGGCGCGGAGCGGTACGGGTGAGCTCCGGACCCTGGACCCCGCGGCGGTGCGGGAGCCCCGGGGGCGCGGGGGGGTACGGGCACCCGCGGCCGGGAGCCGGGCGCAGCGGGGTGTGCTGTGGCCGGGGCAAGGAGCCGGGCTGGGTGGGCGTGGGGGGGACCCGCGGTGCCC
This sequence comes from Gallinula chloropus, assembly GCF_964237585.1. Lineage (NCBI taxonomy): Eukaryota > Metazoa > Chordata > Aves > Gruiformes > Rallidae > Gallinula > Gallinula chloropus. Next base: position 82,116,361 of record NC_140088.1, read on the forward strand.
GGGCGGCCGTGACCACCCCCGCTTTTCCTCCCCGCAGCCAATGCCACGCTGCCCGGTGCTGAGCGGCCTCGGCTGCCCGGTGCTGCCGGGGATCTCGGTGCTCCCTTGCCCCACCGCCGGGTCGGACCTGCCCGGGGAAGCGCGGGAGGCGCAGAGCCGGTGGCCCCCCACAGTGCACACCCTATAATATGCCAGCACCCCACACTGGGCACCCCGCGGCGAGGTGGCCAGTGGCACCCTGCCCTGAGCAAGCCTTGGGCTGCCATGGCAGGGCTCTCATAGCGTGATATGCAGCCGGCAGAGACAAATCCATGCTGAGTGCCGCTGGCTTGGAGGGGCTGAAGACCCCAGACCAGGTCAGGCCTCTGTGTCACAGCCCCACTCCTCCTGCCCCGCTGTGCCACCCCGGCCCGTGGCACCTCCGTTTGCCCAGCAGCTCTGTGCGGGTGATACGGGGGAGCAAGTGGTTGTGCTGAGCCCGGCTGGCTGACGCGCTGCTCCCCCTCGTTAGGAGAGGCATCCATCAGCCAGGGCTGCGTTCGGTTGACACACGCACACACATGATCCCAGGGATGTCACTTTCTGTACCGCACGCCGCGCTGATGCCGGCCGCGGGTACGGCTGCTCACGCTGGAGGGATTCAGCCCACGTTGCTCCCGGCAGCTCCCAGCGCCGTGCTCTGCGTTCGAGGCCTTTGTGTCTGCCGGTGGGGCTTCCTTCGGCAGCCGCTGAGGCAGCACCGGAGCCGGGCTCAGCCTTAGCTGCTCTCTGAGAAACAGGGAAAGCGCAGCTTTCGGGACTGCTCCAGTCCTTCTTCCCGTGGGAGCACACGCAGAACCCGGTTAGAGCCGCGGCTCCTGGCAGAAGTGTGGGGGGAGCCTGGAGGTCTCCATGGAGCCGTTCTTCTGTTCAGAGTACGAGGTGGACACGAATGAGTAATCGCCGGGACCCAGGCTTTGCCATTGCGCGTCCGCACGGGGATGGCGGGCGTCAGCCGGGCTGCCTGACGGCTCCTGGACACGCGGAGCAATCCCTGACAGCTTGTAGCTCACGGTGGTCTTGTCACCTCCCAGGGGGCACGGGAGACATGGGACAGCCGTGATGGCAGGGGATGCCAGGGGCTACCAGCTGTGCTGCCTCCCTGGTGCTGCTGCCCGAGGAAATGGGCTGGAGAGCTGCCGGGAAGTGACTCCCAGGCAGAGCCGGGCTTAGGCTGGCACACGCTGTCTTTTCCCGGTACATCTCCTCTCTGCAGGAAGGGCTCAGTCCTTCCAGTGCACTCGGAGGAGTGGAGTGGATTTAAACGCAGAGGCTCCTTTAGACTGAGGTTATCTTCTTTACAAATTATAATTATTATAATTGTTTAATAGCATGGTAGCATCCAGAGGCCATAAATAATTCGTGGGTCCGTTCCCTTCCGTGGTAACACTACTATTTCAGTCCTCATTGGTGCTGTTGGACAGGGTTTCTCTTGCATGTTTGCAAAGATGGTCTGTATCACCCTGGCTGTTTGCTGGGTGGGGAAACCGAGGCACATAGCAAAGAAAGACAGTTGTTAATGCCTAAACTCCCCTGCTAGCCAGTGTTGTCTAAAGCGCATAAAGATAAAGGTGGGGGGGGTGGTTGCTAGATTGCATTGGAAATCCACTTAAAGGCAGGAATTTGTATTCTGAAACAACATTCTCCCTATCTGTGCTGGGAGGCTGCAGCCGCAGAGGCCTCCTGTGCTGGCTGCCAGGGCTGCGGCCCGGTCAGTGCCAGCGGGACAGGGGCTGCCTGGCGGGGGCAGACGAGGCTGCCGGGGGGGCTCTGCCTGCACCCGGGGCCGAGCCCCCCAGGAGTCCCACGTAGGGTCAGCCAGGGCATTGTGGTCGCCTCTGCGAGCTGCTGGGCGGCGAAGCTGTTCTAGGCTTTTCCAGAAATGTGCTTTGCGGACAGCTTGTGGCTTCCTAGTAGGATTCCTGGCACGCAGCGGAGCACACGCAGTCCCAGTCTGTCAGGGCTCCCCAGCCCGGCCGGCTGCACCGCTCGCTGGGCTGGTGTGACTCCAGGCAGGTGCCTGAGCACCATTCGCTGAGCAGCAAGGTGTTCCTCCCCAGCAAAGCACAAGGACACGGGGAGCTGTGTGACGAGCTCTGTGTCCTGTGACCGAAGGTCTTTGGGCCATGTCCTGCTTCCCTTGTCCTGCAGCTGTTGTGGGAACAGCCCGTGTTGGAGGTGCTGGCAGAGCCAGCTCCGGGACTCAGAGGAACATGGTGTTGCCCACACCATGTTCTCAGGGAAGGAAGCAGCCAAGGAAGGTGTTTGCTTCGTCCCAGGGTGGTCTCTCCTGCAGCCCCTGGGAGAGGCGCGGATCCGCAGTGCCCAGCAGCTGCAGAGTGCTCGCCTGCTCTTCCAGAGGCGGCTGAAGGAAGATGTGGGACGTGAAACAAACTCCAGTTGACCTCATCCCACTCTGCCTGCCACGGTCTGCCTGTGCTCCCCAGGTTAGGTCACCCTACCCCTTCCTGTCTCGTTTAAAACGGTGGTGTCAGTGCTCCTGGCAGAGAGAGGTGGGAAAGCAGGTGGGTAGCATGAGGACAGAGACACTGTGGCCGTGACAGCCTTATCAGCATCCATGGGAGGCACAGGAATAATTTGGCTTCTGAAGGCTTTGTGCAAAGACTTTGTACTTCACCATGTCTCCTGTCCACACCACAGCTCCATCTGAGAGCACCAGTGTATCTGCAGCTGAAAGAGAGGGGAGTGACGTGAGTGAGAGTCGGTGACCTCTGCGTGTGGGAGGAGGATGATGGCGTTCCTTCCTCCCTAACTGACGGATCCCTTCCGTGGGGCATGAGCCGTGGTGAGGGCAGCCAAGAGCCTCAGGCAGCCCTGGACTGGTGCCCGCAGGGTGCCTGGAGGTGCTGGCACTGCAGGGAGGCAGGGGGTGGGTGCTCCCCGCTCCAGCCGGGTGACAAGAGCCTTCTCCTGGGCCCTCTGGATGCAGAGTGACTAATTTTCCTGCAGAGCACTTCAGCCAGTGACCTAAATAGAGATGTGTGCAGGTCGCTTGGCTCCTGTGAGCTGCTGCTCCTACCAGACCTCAGCCAGCACAGGACAGGACCCTTGTGTTGGTGACACTCCGGGGAGGCCTTGGGCGACGCTCACTGGGGTGCTGCGGGCGCTGCCGAGCACGAGGTGTTTCTGGTGGAGCCCTGGGGGGGTTGAACTGAGCCTAGGATCCTGCTTTGAATGCTGCTCCCAGGAAGGGGGGAGGTCAAGCAGTGGAGGGAGGCTGTGAGGAGCATCAGGGGCACGGTGAGCTGGCCTCCAGGATGCTATCCATGCTGGCCTCAGACCAAGGCGTGTGTCCTCGCTGTGAATGCACGAGGGCTGAACGCCGAGCAGGGAGAGGAGCTGCTCAAGTGGAAGCACGATGTTGGCACGAGCAAAGTCAGATATAAACTGGCTGTGATTAAGTGCCTGCAGGAAGTGAGGAGGTCAGGCAGCCTCCAAGCAGCCGGGCTCTGGAAGGGCCTCCAAGAGAACCGTGAGGGCAGGGCAGGAGCTTGGCTTCATGGTGGAGCTTGCCCAGCGAGGAACCGGATCTCGGGTTTGCTCGCTGCCCAAGGAGATGCTCTTAGTCCTCCATCCCCAGGTCCCACAGATGCTCCAGTCCGAGTACAAATGCCTCAAGTCCTCTCAGAGCCAAAGAAGGATTAAGCTGCTGACTGATGTGTCGTGAACCTGGCTCCTGCCCCATCTTCTGCTGGGAACAAATGCCTCATCCTCCAGTGCCACCTTCCCAGCACTAGTAGCACCTCTTTCCTTTCCAGAGATGGGGAAAAGCAGAGGTTTTGTCCCAGGAGGAATCGTTGTACCCAGCGAGTGGAGCTGGATAATTAGCTGTTCTCTTCTGCAGTTCCAGGAGGATATAACTTCCTTGCTCATAAATCTAATCTCCTGGCTTCCTGCGTCTTGAGGAGAAGATTTATGTGTCTGCTCTGGTTTTCCCTCTGCCACAGACATTTCCAGGAGGACGAGGTGGAGGATGGGTGGAAAAAGGGCCAAAGCTGGCTGGGGGCAGCAGGGTTCTCCAGGCATGGGGGGCAGCTGGACCCTTGGTCAGTGCCTGCAGGCCTGCTCTTCCATGGCCATAGCTGGGGCCTCTCCCGCTGGACACCCATGTCCATTGGGACAAGAGGAAGAGCTGAGCTGGGCTTTGCTGCCCAGGAGGAGGACGAGGAAGAGGAAGCAGGCAACTGGAGGCTTTCCTTCCACTCAGAAGCATCTCTGGTGGATGCTGGTAACTCTCCGGACAGGACAGTGTGAAACAGGGTGCTGTTCCTCTAAGGTCAACCCTGCAGCCCGTGAGAGACGAGCCTTAAGATACACACAGAGAAGATTTAGTGCCTCCCTCTGACAAAATTCACCATCAGTCAGTACTGGCCAAAGAGGAGAGATGCAGTCACGGGCCGATGGCCCTCTCTCTCTCCAAGAGGAGATTCACAAGCCCTTGACAGGCTGCAGGAGGTGACAGCACCAGCAAGGTGCAGTCCAACAATGCAAGACCAGCTTTTGGATCTCACCATCCAAAGGGATGTCAATGGCTCTGGGCTGAGTCAGGATTCAGAGCCCCAGCACCGCTCACAAATCCTCATTGTTCTGAGGAGTATCTGACGTTTGCAGGGAGTGGGTGGGAATCGGCACCTGCAGTTCAGTGGTGTCTATGGCCAGGCCATAGGAAGTGATCCCTGGTGTTTCCTTGGCCCCTGCACCCATTCAGTGTTGGAGATGCCATTGCCAATTGCAATGAGCATCCAGCTGCACCAGAGAGCCTGCCACCCAGGTACTCGTGTCACCTACCGCACTATAGTGGTTTTATCTACACCTCATCTGATGTGACCTCCTGTCTCCTGCCCACAATTCCCATAGGAACTAGAGGAGAAGAATGCTCAGACCTTAAAAAATTGCCAAGACAGAGGACCCACCTCTGTGCAAATCCTCTCCAAGCTGCTCCAGCACCGGCTGGCCCCACTTTTTAAGAAAGTCACTACTCTGACTGCACTGACCCCTAATTTTTGTCTGCTGCGTTTTGCTGTGCTTTGCCTGCTGGGATGGAGAGGAGCCCGAGCTCTGGCAGTGGGGCCCCCTCCTGCACTGCATCCCCTCTGCGCTTCCTTTCGTGGCTCGGTGTGTCTCTTCTTTCCCACCTTGCCCTCCCCTCAGCCTTGCCTTAATTCATGAGGTCAATGCCAGCCCGTGCCTGTGCAGGGCCCAGCTGCCCCTCTGCAGGACCTGGGCCGGAGCATGGCTAATTGGTGCTGATCACTGGATGGTTATATCTTGAGACAGGCCGGTTAGCCAGTCCTGGCTGCGTTTAACGCGTGCCACATCGCTGCCGTGTTACTCTGCTTTCTTCAGCGAAATGTCAGATGCCTCACAGGGAATCCAAGGCTGCTCCAACGAGGCTTTTACCTTCATCGGCCAAACTTGGAACCTCATCAAAACAGACAGCAAATTGGTTTGATGAGCCGTGCTGTCCGTGGCCCCGCGCTGACTGGCGTGACTGGTACACGCTGCCGTCCTTCAGATGGTATTAGTCAACCTCTGAGCCCGCTCCCCAGCCACTGCCCCTGGCTGGTTCCGAACCACCTGTGCCCTCCTGGTACCCCCAATGCCAGAGCTCTGCCTCAGCCCCATCCCATGTGCTCTCCCAAGGCTGCTCTCCACTGACGTGCCCCAGGGAGGAGCCCCACATCCCCCGTCCCATGGGCACAGAGCCTTTGCAGGCCTGGAGCCCCAGCAGACCAGACCCTGGAAGGGGCATCTGCGGGTTTAGGAGCTGGGGGGGTGGCTCTGGCTTCCCAGCACCTGCCTCAGCGCTGCCCTCATGACAGCCTGGGGTTCTGCAGGGCTGGCCAGACCTGCATTACCTTGTGCTGGGGTAGGGCAGCAGGATGGGAGACATCCCTACTCCTGCTCCCCCCACCTGACCAGCACAGGTCCCTGTACTGGGGTGCCCATGGGGAAGCTGGTGGGGCACAGGAGGGCGAGTAGGGAGCGTGGCTGCATGCCGGACATACAGTGCATGGGTTGGGGTAGCCAAATATGGGGGCGGGGAGTGGGTGAGCATGTGGCACACAGATTGGGGCACTGAGGGCCATTTCCCAGCAAATGTTCTTGGAGATGGTGATGGGAAAGTGCTAGTGGGGCTGGAAGCTGGGTCCATGTGCATCCTGCACAGCCCCTTCCCAGTGGCTCTTTCTGTGCATCCAAAAAGTCCCCGGAGCCGCACTTCCAGACGTGTCCATCGGCAGAGTGGTTTCCTAGGGTTCAGGCCCAGTACAGGGGGGGGGCCACCAGGTGCCACAGCTGCTGGGCTGCACAGTCCCGATGCCACCCTAGAGCAGGACTCGTTATCAGCACTCGGCGATGCCGGCACGCTGCAAGCAGCACCCCAACGCGGCACTAAACCTGACGGCACCATGAAGCACACGCAGAGAGACGAGTGGGAGGGTCCCAGCTTTTGGTGTTCCACATCCTCAGAGCTGTTCCCAAATGGAGCTGGTGCATGTATAATTTATAGACTTTTCTTTGTCCTTGTGGCTTGTCTCTGATCTCCCCAGCAGTGCGGTTCGGGAGGCAGAGGGTGCCTCGGCACAGGCCCCGCTGACTGACAGCATCGCGGTGGCTGCGTAGGCAGCGGAACGGCCCCGGCTTGCTCTGCCGTCGGCGGTGGCTCAGCCAGGTCATGCTGTGGGGTCACAGGGGCTGCATCTGCACTTGGGCCGTGCCTGGGGTGCTGCTGCCCCACGCTCAGCTCCTGGCACCCTCGGATGCCATGCCCAATGCTGCTTTTGTTACGGAAACCTCTGGAGCAGGCTGGCAGGGAGCAGGCTGCCCTCCATGAGCGCTCAGCCCAGCTGCACTGGTCCTGAGCTGCACTCCAAGGCCAGACCGGTGCAGAGATGTGTCAGCCGCACCCCCTCTGCCACTCAGCATGTCACCCTCCCTGGCACAGACGCAGCCAGGGATGCTGAAGTGGGACCTGGGTGGGGGTCACCGAGCTTTAGGCACCAGCCATCACTGCAGCGTGCGCGGGGAGGTGTGACCCCATGGCAGTGTCCTGGGGAAGGGCTCAGCCCACAGCCCCTTGCTGTCCCAGCAGGCTCTGCCCTGTCCACACAGGCATGGGCACAGCCCCAGGCCAGGTGCCCGGTGTGAACTGCTCCAGCCAGGCTCATGCGCAGGCTGCGGTGAGCTTGGGGCACGGGGACCGGTGGCACTGGCTTCATCCCCGAGCCAGCTCTCTCCTCCGCCTGTTGCTGTCCATACTAACGAGGTGCCCTGTTCCTCCGCTGTGTCTCCACCGCGTCCTGCCTCACAAACATCTCCCGGTGTCTGGGCACGGCTCCAAGCTCGGGAAGGAAAGCGCCGGGCGGCTGGGCGGCGCGTGGAGCCGCATCCCGACTAACACCGTGCTGGGGGTGCAGAGATGCTGGGGCGTGTGGGGCAGGGGTGGGGGCCAGGTGGGCTGCATGAGCCCCCCTGCTCCGCTGGGTCAGGGGCTTGCTGTCGGCCTGGGAAGGCACCAGGCACCACCACGCTCAGCACTTGGGAAGTTTGCTCATTACCAGCACAGGGTGACTCCAGGCCACTGTGCTGAGTCAGCTGCTTCCTTACAGCAGTAACAAGGCAAGGTGGCTGGGGGGGGGGGGGTAGCTGCCTCCATCCGCAGTGAGGGGAGGAGGGCTGCGGGGCAAGCAAGGCTCCCATCCTGGCATGACAAAAAGGTGTGTGGGAACGGGGGGGGAGCAGTGGAATGTGGTCTGGGGTTGGGGCCATGGTACTGCAGGATGTGGGACATGGCGTGGTGCGAGGGAATGAGTCCCTGCCATGGGGGAGCCTGTGTTGCTCTGCTCCTCACCTGCACCACAGGTACCTCTGGATGCTCGCAGACCTCAAATACTTCAGAGACTGAACATCCAAGCAAAGCAGCACTGCTGTCCCTGGGCAGTGCAGCATCTATCTGTGTCTCACCCACCCTTCTCAAAATGTCAGCCTCCTCTTCACCTTAAGGGCATCCTGGGCAGGGCTCCCAGTGTGTGCCCTGTGCTCTGCCATGTCATGTGCCAGGGCAGTGTGATGGGCCAAGCCAGCAGCCAGTGACCAGGGTGGGCAGAGGCAGAGCAAGGCGGGCAGAGGCAGAGCAAGGCAGGCACAGGGAGCTGGAGAGACAACAGCAACTGCCCTTTTCCATGATGAGGGGCTGGGAGCGATCCCTCAGTGTCACCAAAGTCACCATCTCAGCTGTGCTGCCTGTTCTCCCTCTCGGCGGGTTCTCACACCCCCAAAGCAGCTCAGCATCTCTGAGCCACGGTCTTGCCCCTTGCCTATGGAGGTGATCCCACACGCACACAGCCCAGCCAACCCAGACGTATTTCTAGGGGATGCCATGGGCAGGATGGGGTGCTGTGCCCAGTCTGGCCAAGTCAGGTGCAGGACAGGTCCCCTCGTGCCCCTTCCAGCCCTGCCACACACACGGCAGGTCCCGTGCCCACTGTAGCTGTGCCCCATGCAGCTGGGGCACCCCACGCCCACCCATCCTGTGGATGCAGCCCCCCGCACCCACTGTCCCACCACCGGTGCCCCGGCACATGGCGGGCACCAGCCCCGGCGAGGCAGAGCTATTTTTAACAGCCGCTTCTGCTTGATTTGTGCCGTGAACTCGCGCCGTGTTGATGCTAAGGGGGGTTTCTCTTTCTCCCTCTCTTTCCGTGCCGAAGAGGCAGACCAAAGCTTGTCTCTCCGTGCCGGCGTGTCGGGGGCAGGCTGGGGGCAGAGGCCACCGGCCCCGCGGGGCAGCGCCGGGGACGCGCCGGTCCGCGGGGCCCGGGACTGACGGATCGCTCTCTGTCCCCGCAGGTCCGGGAGCCCAACGGCCATGGGCAGCGACGGCCGGCACCGGGCGGCCCGCGGCGGGCGGCACTGAGCCGGGGCGGACGGCGGCGGGACTATGGGCTGCCGGCGGGGAGGCGCGGCGGCGGCGGCGGGCAGGGCCGTCGGGGCGGCGTGCCGGGGGCTGTAGGGCCGGGCGGCGGGCGGCATGCCCCGCGGCCCCTCGCCCGCCTCCCGCGCAGCATCCCCTCGCCGCGGCGGCGCGGGATGAGGCCGCCCGCTGCCCCGGGCAGCTCCGGCGACGGGTGCAGCCCAGGGCTCCGGCCGCCGGCGCTCCGCCCTCCGCGCCCCGCCGCAGCGCCCCGCAGCCCCCGGGCAGCGGCCCCGGGGCCCTGAGCCATGGTCAGCCGAGAGCCCCTTTCCGGCCCGGCCCCCGCCGGCGAGGGCGGCCAGGAGAAAGCCATGACGGTGCGCTCGGTGCTGCTCAACCGCGACTCGCCCGACATCGAGAGCCGCCTCAAGCGCCGGCGCAACCGCACGCAGCAGGTCCGCTTCAAGGACCTGGTGGAGGCCGGCGCGGGGCGGGCGGGCAGCCCCCCCCCGGGGCCCGCAGCCGCCCCCGGCCCCAACACCCCACGTGCCTCGCCGCCCCCCAGGGACGCCCCTGAGCCGGCGGCTCTCTGTGCCTCACGGCGGAGCTGGCCCCAGGCCCAGCCGGGCTCGCTGACGCTGCCCATGCCCAGGAAGGCGTGCATGAGCACGGCCATCCAGACCTCCCCCAGCCTCCAGAAGCCCTTCCCGGCCCCGCAGCCCCGCAGCAAGAGCGTCTGCGACGTGGCCGGGGACACGGGCAGCGCCCAGTGCCCGGGGGGAGCCGTGCCCACCGTCGCCGGCTGGGCCGTGACCCCGCGGGCGCCCGGCGGCCTGCCCGCACGAGGCCGCGCCGTCGCCCTCGCCCAACACGCGGCGGTGTGCCACGTGCCGCCGCCACCGCCCAGGGATCCCTGTCCCCCTTACCCGGGCACAGCCGGGTGCCCCGCTGCCCGCTGCGCCTCCCCAGTGCAGAGCTGCACCCCCGAGCCCTGCCCGCTGAGCCTTGCCTGCGCCCGGCTCCGCGGGAACACGGGGGGTGGCCGCGGAGCCACCCCACGCCCGGCCTCAGTACCCTGTGGTCAGCCCCAGCCGCCCGCCGAGCCGCGGGGGCTCAGCCGGAGCGACTCAGAGCGGAGTCTGCCCCGCGGGCACCCGCCACCCCAGCCCTCGCCGCACCGCCAGCAGACCATCCCCGCCACGGACACCCACAGCATCCGACAGCCAGCTCAGGGCAACCCCCTGCGGGACCCCCCGCCACCCCAGCACCAGCTCTGCGGCACTCCCTGGGGGGGGCCCTGCTGCACCCCGCCAGCCCCCATTCCGCCAGCACCGGGCTGGCACGGCTACGCCGCCGTGGCACCAGAGAAGACACCAGCTGCACCTGGCCGTCTGGAGCCCCGCAGCATCTGCAACCGGCTACATGCCGCTGAGCCTGGGCACGGCCAGGCAGGACTGGAGGGGCCTGGGGCGCCCCTGCCCCCAGCCCCACAGGGCCCCTGTGTGGGGATGCAGCCAGCTGGGCGGGCACCGGAGGTCCCCCGGCACGGGCAGCCCTGCCTCACCGCCGAGCAGTCAGAGACACTGCGCCATGTCCAGGACCTTCTGCAGCTGGTGGTGGCAGCCAAGGGGCCGGTGGGATCACCAGCGGGGGACGAAGACACCCGGACATCTCAGGGAGAGGGCCCCCAGGGGCCCAGGGAGCAGGGGGACCTGCAGTCCCAGCTGCAGTCCCTGGAAGGGGTGCTGGAGACCAGCCAACAAACCATCAGGGTGCTGCTGGATGTCATCCAGGACCTGGAGAAGAAGGAGGCCCAGCGGGACGGGTGAGCAGGCGAGGACAGGCGGACGGGTCCAGGGCCCTGGGGGGCTGTGGATGGAGAATGGAGGGGCCCTGCCAAACATTTGGGTGCTGCTGCCTCCCAGATGAGTTTCCCTCTGAGAAACTCAGAGCTGCCATCTGCGGACATGTGGCACCGCATCTTGGTGTGATGTCTTGCATGTCCCCACTTGTCCTGCATGTGCCTGCAGTGCTCTCCCCATACCCAGGGAAAAGGGTGCAGAGGGGTGCAGGCCAGGGGGGCAAGAGGAGGTGGGACCCCTGGCCAGCTCCAGTGCAGCTGACGCGCCCACTAGGAGCAGAGCCCCAGGGTATTGCAGTCTCAGTCCAACTGTGGCCCATGCCCTGGGAACAGCCTCCCTGCTTCTCATGCCTGCTCTCAGCTCCAGCCCTTTTTCCCTGGACACACGGCTCAGCCCTCTCGCCCCTCACCATGCAGACCCCAGCACAGCCCTCTCGCCCCTCACCATGCAGACCCCAGCACAGCCCTCTCACCACTCGCCATGCAGACCCCAGCACAGCCCTCTCACCCCCTCGCCTGTCAGGGTTGCATGAGGGTCTGCTGTGCCCAGGGCTATGCATCTGCTGGGAGGGGAGAGGGCAGGGAGTGACCCCTGCCCGCCATGCTGCCCTCCGGGGTGCCTGCAGCTGTGCCATGGCCATGCTGTGGCTGTGCTGAGCCTCTCATCCCTGCAGGGTGGATGTGCAGAGCAGTGCCTGCTGAGAGGGAAGGCTTGCTCCTGCGGTCAGAACCGAGCTCGTCTGCTTGGGAAGCTGATTTAGCCTCGCTGCGGGCAGCTTAATTAAGATCTCGGCTCCATATACTGTTGCAGTCAAATGAGCAAACAAGATGCCCGGAGACATAAGGAATGGGATGGGAAATCACATCAAAAATTATCCTGGTGTCCTTATGCTGAGGAACAGCCTGGCCTCATTTGCCATGGGTCAGCATCCTGCAGATGCGCGGTGGCTCCCAGGCACCCGCCGTGCACCAGAGCAGGGACACCGGCCCCTGCCACTGCTCACGGTGTAGTGTGTCCTCACGGGGCCCAGGCATCTACTTCCAGCAGCATCACACCCCAAACACCTGTCCCTGGACCAGCTCTCGTCCCGGTAGAGAGGCACAGTTTGTATGACACTAGATACCCTCACACACACACATGTACCTTCTATGTGTGTGTATATATACACACACACACACTCACACACAGAGCTATATATAAGGTATCCTGATCTAATTTATGTGCTAACAGTATAATCCCAATTGTAATGCATAATTTGGTGCGTTAAAAGACCCAGTTTCTGAGGGCTGAGAGCAATCATCATCAAGGTCAAGTAATAGGAGGAAGATTTAACAGGAAAATGTGACTACTATGTGGGACATGGGGGGGGTTTCTCAGCTGCCCCCCCCCCCCCCAGCCCTCCCCGAAAAGCCACAGTGGGCTCTGCCTGAGGGGCAATGGGGATGTGGAGATAATGTCCACAAGGGTGACCAAAAGCATTTCATGGGGCCCTTGTCCTTCAGCTCTGAGAGCAACCGGACTTGGGGCACCAGCAGAGAGCAATGCTGGCATTGCTGGGGTGCTGGGGGTCCTTGGAACAGCCTCCAGCACCGGAGGGGCTCAGGAGGGCAGGGAAACCAAAGGCACATGAGCTCAGATCAGAGAAGCTGCAGGCTGCTAAGCAAGGAGACACCTGGGTGGACTGTGTCCCTGGGGAGGTGGTGGCTCCTGGCTGGCTACTGAAGCCAGGCCAGTGATGGCACATGGAGACTGCCATGCTCAGGGGAGCTCTGAGTGTTACTGTGCCCAGGTGAGAGGTTCCCTGCAGGCCCCTAGGACGCTGCAGCCAGTGGACACCTGCTGCTTGCAGGGTGGCAAGAGCTGGGACATGCCACTGCCTGGCAGTGTTGGGGACAGGGGACGTTCAATGTGCATGGTGAAACTGGAGCACAGACCAGGTCCCAGGGAGTTCTGGGCAGGAAGAAGTGAGGGGGAGCAGCTCTTTACCCTGCACAGCATGCAGCCAGCCTGGGGATGCATTGGGGCTGGTGGTTACCACCAGCAACACAAACACTCGGTGCAGATGGGGGTGGTGGTGCAGAACGACACTGTTGGGGTTGAGCTGAGCTTTGGCACTCCACAGCTTGAGTCCTGGGCACCTTCCCTGGCAGAGGATGCTTCAGAAAGAGATAAATCCCGAGTTTGGCATAGGCTGGTGATTAGTCTGGAGCATCTTCCTGTGCCCATCTGTCAGGGCTCTGCTGTGTGCTGCCAGTGCCCCCGCACAGACCTCACGCTCCCTCCTCAGCACCGTGAGCGGGGAGATGCGAGGTGACCCAGGGTGGCTGCCCACACGAGGTACAGCTCTGGGATGGCAATGAAAGGAGGTAGATACAGTGTGAAGGACTTGGGGCTTCTGCCATGCCTGTCCCTGGATTGCACCCGAGACATCTGCGCTTGGCCTGGCATTCAGTGGCATCGAATGGGAGGAGAGGGGCTGAATCCCAGGGAGGAGAGGAGATGGGACCCAGGAAGAAGAGTCCCAGCTCCTGGAGGATGAACTCCAGAGGCAGATGAAGGCAGCGTGGGCAGGCTGAGGCCCGGTCTCCAGTCACACAGCACTTCTGCTCTGTTGCAGGCGACACTCGTACCGGACTGGGCAGGACATCGCCAACTGCGGGACCTGCCGGGATTGTGCCTGCATCATCTACAGGTAAGAGCCAGCTCCAGCACCCTGCATGTTCCCTGCTCTCCTCTGCCCCTCAGATTCCTCTAATTAGGCTACAAGGCAGAGGTGGGGGGGGGGGGGGCGTTGCAAGTCTCTTGGTATCAGGGGACACAACATACAGACTGCTCCAGGTGTCAGGGGGCCCACCCTTATCACACCCACCAAAGCTGCCCAGGCCCACTTTGTCATGACAGCTTGATGATGATGATGATGGTGACAGGGGCAACAGCTCACAGGGAGGAGAGGGCCTGCACTGCAGCACACCCTCATCTCTCAGCAGCACCCCGTGAAGGTTCCCAAAGGACTGAGAGAGGAGTGGCTGCTGGGTGACCCCTTCCTCTGCAGGGAGCCCTCTGGCCAGGCCCTCGGGCTGCTCCCTGACAGCAGCACCCTCTGGACATGAGCTGCTGGCTGCAGCTGGAGCACTTACTCCAGTTGGATGGCAGAGCATTTGTCTTCTGGAAAGCAATGTATGGGGCAGAGCCTCGTTAGTGGCTGGTGGGTGGGCTCACTCGCTCCAGGACCAGGCTGCGTCTCATCATCCCTGTGCCAGCTCTGCACAGATGCTGCAGACGGACTGATGGTCACGCAGGGGGTCCTGCCCCTCGCCGCGTTCTGGACCCACAGGGCCTGGGCTCAGCTTCCCCCAGGCTGGCTTTGGGTCAGAGCACAGAGCCCTTTCCTCTACTGCCCCCTGTCTCTTTCAGAGCCGGTTTGGGCTCTGGGAAAGGCATCTCGTCCCTTCACGGTGCAGCAGGGACATGGTGGGGGCCTACTCCACATCAGCCCCGTGGGAATCAGGGGGTTGCAGCATCGCCTGAGCCTTCCCCCAGCCTTTCAGGCATTTGTGGGTGTCCGTTTGCACCCCTGGACACACAGCCTGCCGTCTCCCTCCATGCAGGTGTGGGTCACTGGCCAGGGATGTTCTCCTTTGGCTGTTAATTAGGCTCACTCCGCTAGCTCTCAGAGGAGCAGGATGCAGCACACAGAGCTGGCGCTGAGCTGTGCTCCGCAGTGCACACGTGTGCTCAGGGGGTGGGTTAGCTGCTGCCCTGCTCTGCTGGTGTGAGTGCCTGCGTATGGGACCGACACGCTCTCCGCTGGGCAGCCCCAGGCTGGGGGTGCCCTGGCTCTGGTCCCCCCTTCGCTCCAGCATCCTCGCACACCCCGCGCCCACCAGCCTGCATGCCCATGCCGCTGCAGCACTGCTGCATCCATCTCTCTTGCTCTCTGCTTATTGTGCACCACAGGCTGCCCCGCTGTGTCTCAGGGGGCACTTCAGTGCTAATTGGGTCTGACGAGCCTGTCTCCACGCGGCGCTGGGGCCGGGAGAGATGTCACATCTCAAGGAGGTGGCTCCCTGTAATTGCCAGGCTCCCCACGGGGGCTCCCTCTGGGCTTTGCTGCTGCCGCGTGACAAGAAGAGGCTCTGGTGGGACAGGGCACAGGGGTACAGGGGTGTGGGGGTGCCAGGGGTTGGGCAGCAGTCTCAGCACTGGCCCTCAGGGATCACTCATGGGGGGAGCAGACCTGCCCCCCCACCACCACCTCCCATCCCGGGGCCACGTGCACCCCTACAGCATCCCCCAACCCTTCTACTGTGTCTGTGCTGGGATGTGGGGGTCCATCCCATGCTGCCTCTGCTATGGGGCTGCCTGCTGCAGCTCATGCTTTACCCTAGACATAGCTGGGGACAATCAGTGTCCCCAGCAAGGCGAGGTGAGGGGAGGTGACAGGATGTGACAGGAGGTGTCAGTGTGCTGCGTGGGGGCTCGTGGGGCGCTCCCTGTGTGCCACATGCATGGGCCTGGGCACAGAACGTGGCACCTCGCTGATCTGATGGGATGTGGCTGGTGCGAGGGGACCAGGGCGCTTTCCGCGTGAGGAGGCACGTGGCTGCTGTGCTGCGGGGTGCTGCAGGGACACTGGAGGGCTCACAGGAAACCCAAGGGCTGGGGTGGTAAGCACAGCCCCCCCCTTACCCACACAGACCCAGGGCACCCTAATCCTGTGCACCATGAGTGGCGTGACACCCCTTGTGCCCTTCCCAATGCCACAGCTGCTCCCAGCCCAGCGGGGCCTGGCCCAGCACTGGTGGCAGCAGCAGTGGGATAAGGGGACACGCAGCCCCTCTCTGGAAGGCTCAGTGTTAACTGGGGTCCCGCAGACCTTGGGCTCCCCACTCTGCACCAGCACCCCAGTTAGGGCAGTTGGGCAGCTCCCATCCCTGGGCAGAGTCTTACACCGTGTCACTCTGGGCTGGGAGGGACCCTGCAGTCCCAGGGGGACAGAGACGTATGTGCACAGGGGGGGCACGCTGTGCTCCATGCTGGAAGCAGGACACCTGTGGGCCTGGGCAGGGCAGAGGAGCTGCAGCACAGTGCCCAAATAAGTCCCGGGCATGTAGGGAGGCCCCTTGCAAGATCAGCTCCCCAGGAGGGACTTGCTTTGCCCTCATTTAGGGCGAAGAAGCTCTGGGGAACGTGTGGAACACCAGAAAAAGCACAGACAAGCCCAAGAGCTCCTCAGGGACTTGCAGGGGGGGGGTGGGGGGCAGAGAGGTGGAGGTGGGCACCAGGGCACACAGCAGGAGGGGGGCCAGGGTGGGCAATGCCCCCCTAACACCATCCCCTTGGCCCTGCTTTCCCACAGCGTGGAGCACGATTTCCGGCAGCAGGAGGGCCGCTTCCAGCGGGTGCTGAGCCATATGGAGGGCGACACGATGCCGAGCTCCCCCGTGGCAGTGGCAGGGGCCGTCCTGCCACCCAGGCAAGAGCCATCACCAGTGACAAAGCTGCCTGCAAAGCTGGATGCGAAGAAATCCAGGCGCAAATGCTTCTGGTTCCTCTGAGCCGGCCACGGCCGGCAGGCCAGGAGTGTGGGGGCACCATCCCAGCACTGACCCCCCCTACCCACGTCTCCTTCTTCCTCTCCCTCCCTCTGACGGTAGGGTTTGGGTAGCACCAGCTTTTATATTTTTAACTGTTCCACTTAACGTCTCGCAGTCCCTGTGTAAATACGGCGAGGGGAACAATGGCTGTATGTAACAAGAAGTCAATAAATTCTAGGGAGACGCTATTTTTGTTACATCCTCTCCCGCCTGTGCACTTCTGTTCTGGATGAGGATGAGGGGGGGGGGGGCTGGGAGCCGTTTGCCTGCACAGGCTGCAGCGCTGGCCCGGCCCCCGGGTGAGCGCAGCCCCTTGCCCTCCTCTGCCTTGGGGTCCCTGAGGGGCTCTCCCCGCCCGTCTGGGCTGAAATTGGCTCTCACATCCCTGCGCCCCACAGGGTGGGCCCCTCTCCCATCCCCCTGGTCACTGCCTGCAGGTTAACCAGTTGGGTTTCTCCTGTATCCCCAGTCAAAGACAGTGGGAAACGGAGTCTCTGTAGGACCCCAGCTGGGAGAGAGACCTGTCCCTGAGACCTCCCAGGTGGGAGGGCAGGTTGGGTGGGGGTCCCGGGGGCCGTGGCGCTCCTTTCAGCGAGCGTCTCCCAGCAAGGCCGGGGGCTGAGCTGCATAGACTGCCCATGGCTGGGGCTGTGTGGGGAGTGGGGGCTGCTCACGGCTGTGGGGACTTAGAAATTCCCTTTCCCCCTTTGCGGGCGGTGGGCAGGGCCTCTCTGGCTGCAGGATGTGGTGGCTAATTACAGCGAGAATGAAATTAGCAGCTCAAATATTCCAGCCTCTGCAAGGCTGCCCACGAGGAGGGGAAACTCAGCGTCAGTTTAATGAGGGTCCCAGATCACAGCAGCCAGCGGCAGCAGTGGGTGGCACTGTACACCAAGCGCGGCGCAGTCACTGCTCCCCACTACTGTTACCCCATCACACCAGGGTGTGCCGGGTCCTGATGACCCTCTGCTGCCACAGAGCCCCAGAGCGAGCACTCCCCAGAGCCCCAGCCACGCCAGCTGCACCTGGCACTGGGGCTCTCACCTCAGAGTCCAATGGCAGCAGGAGCAGTCCTGGCAATCCCACTGCCCTTGGGGAGGAGGAAACTGCCCAGCCCCCTCCAGGAAGCACCTGGCCACAGCCTCTCCAGCTGGTGCCCACACCACAGTACCCCAAGCAAGACACTCACAAGGGTGGGGGCTGACATGGTGTTAAGCCCCATCCCAAATGCTGGGGCCCTCACGGGGCTGCAGCAGTGCCGAGGGGACCCTGTACTCAGCCATTGGAGACACACCAGCAGCCACCCAAGCCCCAGGCACACCTCTCCTACCACAACCTCTCCTACAGCAGCTCGTCCCTTCCCTGCAGGTACCATAGGACAGGGATGAGCTGGGGAGGTGGAGGCAGAGGAAGTCGGCAGCCTCTCAGTGCCTGGAGCTCCCGGGATAGTGAATCTGGGGTGTCTCCTCTTCCCAAGCTCTGCAACAGGACAGACCAAGGCCGCCTCCGTGTCTGGAACCTCAGGCTGTCCTGGCAGCCACAGCTGCAGCAGCCTGGGCTGAGGGGCCACAGACACTGGGGCAAAACACACTGCAGTGTGGAGCCGGTGAACAACACCGGGAAATCTGCCAGAGAAGCACTTCTGGAGCATGGCAGGGAAGGGGAGCATGCAGAGGGAGTGAGGCGCAGCCAAAGGATCACTCCCCTTCCCCTGCACCAACCACACCGGGGCCACACACCAGCACCAGCACAAC
Organism: Gallinula chloropus; assembly: GCF_964237585.1. Taxonomy (NCBI): domain Eukaryota; kingdom Metazoa; phylum Chordata; class Aves; order Gruiformes; family Rallidae; genus Gallinula; species Gallinula chloropus. Next base: position 82,134,548 of record NC_140088.1, read on the forward strand.
CCTTGCCTGTCCCAGCCCGGCCGAGCAGGCCCAGCAGCTCACTTTGGTCTTGCCACCCCCAGCACTGAGCCATGTGGCCTGGGAACAGGCTAAAATCCACCACACACAGCCCCACCTGCACCTCTGCCTGAGGTGCATCTCCTGCCTCCTTCATACTACCCAGAGCCCGCAGTGCCCGCCCGGCGCAGCCCCGGCGGGGCAGCTTTTGGCAGCAGAGCCGGGGCAGCTCTGGTGAAGTGGCCCCGTCAGCCACGAGGCCACTGGTGCCCGGGCACATGCCAGCAGGCCACCAGCCACCAGCTCGCCAGTAAAGGCACCTCAGGACTGCTCTTGGGATACGTCTCCATGGGTCCGTGCCAGGCGAGCGGGCAAAGGAGGGCAGGCAGAGCTGGCAGCCCGAGGGGAGATCTGGCACCTCCCCTGTCCCTTGGGTATGGGAAGGGGTCAGCGGGCAGGAAGCAGCGACACGGCATCGGGAGCAATCCCAGTGCCCAGGACGCAGCCTCATCCACTAGAGCGCAGGGGCAGGGCCAGCGAGGACAAAGCCGTCCTGCCCACCAGCTTCACCACCCTGGTTTAGTTCTGTCTTTATTAGTGAGAACAGAGAATGGACCCACAAACCTGCACATGCATCCCCACGCTGGATGCTCACACCTCCCCAGGCACAGCACACGGCACGGCACTTCCCTGCTGCTGCACAGCTCTGACACTTGCTCCAGGCTCCCCACATGTGGCCAGACCCGGCTGCTCACCCACCCTCGTGGCCCACAGAACCCTGTCAGGCCCACGTCTCACCGAGCACCCTGGGTCTGCCGCCATGTCCACATCAGAGTGCGCATGAACCCACGCTGGCCGCAGCTCTGCTTCCACATCCTTCATGATTATCTCATTGCAGCCGGTACAGCTGCTCTGTGTGAAGCTCTGGCTGAGCAGAGCTCTGACCTGCCCACCACCCCATGAGAGGTGGGTGTCCCAGCGTATTCCTCCCACATGCTCTTGGCACATAAAACTCTGATGGTTTACCAGATCTGATTGCTGGTTTTCAGGAGAACACAGCCAAAACCCCTCATCTGCTTCCAAAATGGGCTCTCTGCATCATCAGCACCCTGCCTGCTCCTTTCAACGCCCCCTCTGCTCCAGACCTGCTCCTGGCACGGCTCCCCATCCTTCATGCATCCATCCTGCTGCACTAAATACCTGCACATCCACCCCCAGCCAGCTAGGGACCAGACTGCAGCACCAGCAGAGCAGTGGCACTGGTCACCCACCCCTCAACCAGTGACGATGGCTGTTCTGCATCTCCCGCGTTGCCCAAAGGCAGCCATGGGAAGCGGTGCGGCCCCGACGCTCGGCGCAGCGCGAGGCGGGGGTACTCACCCTCAGGGTGTTCTCCCGGTCCAGGATGATCACCCTCCGATTGACAGTGTGCAGCAGCCGCTCCAGGATCAGCTGGATGTGCTTCTTCACCTTCGACTGCAAGGCAGGAGGTGTCACAGCCGAGCACCTGGCACCGCCCGCCGTGGTGCCAGAGCGAAGGCAGAGGTGAGCAGCACCATCACCACAGCCAACTGGACTGTCCCCATGGCACGGAGCTGGAACGTGATGCCCAGCCTTGGCAGGCCAGGCTGGGAGGGTCCACACACAGTTGGCACCACTGCAATTACTATGGCTCACCAAAATAAGTGAGCACAGGTTGCAAAGCGTTCGCAGTTACTCCTGGCAGAGGGTGTGGGAGATGGGACTGAGAGCACAAGTTCCCTCAGTGCCCTGCAGTGCCCACATAGTGAGGAGGAAGCGGCTCTGCTCCAGTCATGGCAGACGGTGGCTGCTGGATGAGCCCCAGCACCTCTGAACCCCTAACCGTGGCCACCAGCCCAGCCCTGTGCTGGGCATCCTCAGCTGTGGGACCAGACAGCTCTGGTCCTGGTGGCTGCCAGGCAGCGGGCGCTGCCAGGAGGGACAAGCTCGTGGCACCTCTGGAGATGGGAAATCATGAGCTGACTCTATAGAGATTCAGGATTTATAGGAAACACTGAAATAAAAGACTTGTCTGATCCAGCACAGCACGTACGGCTCGCTTAATCAGTGTGGGGGGGCTGGCAGCATCAGGGCAACCGGCTGGACCTGGAACACAGCCATGTGCTCCAGTGTGAACAGGGACTGTGCCCTGTGCACCACCCTGGAAAAAACAGTCACCCAGGTGGGGACAGCCAGGGACAGCTGGATCCATCCGTGACCCCCACAGCAGTTGGCACAGCAAACAAAGGTGGGTTTCAGCTCACACGGGGTTGAAACAAGGGAAATATCCTCACCCATGAGCCTCCTGACTATCCTCTCCTTAAAGGACACTTCAGATTTAAAAGTTAAATCTGAAACAAGACATTTCATCCACAGTTTCCAAGGTTTTCCTTCTGCTGCTTGGGCTTCCCAGTGCCATGGGAATTAAGCAACCCACACATGCTCAGGCACTTTGCCCACCCAGGACGGGGTAGCATGCGTCTAATTCAGCTTCCAGCACCAGTCACTGTGACGTGGGTATGACATCGGGGTCCTAGAATGGGACCCCAAAGCACAGACCATCCTATAAAGGACAGAAAGGGGCAGAGACAGGGCACAGATCCCTGTGCTTTCCCAAAACGCTGCAGGAATGGCCACCACAAGACTTCCTGCCGTGGGTGCACTGGGGCGTGCAGGGTGAGGCAGTCATGGGCTACCGGTGGCCCAGCAACATGGCCCGATGGTAGCTGCAGGAAAGCAGGGGCCAGAGGGCAGGACTGAAGCAGCACAGGGACAGGCTTTGGCATGCCCAGCCCGCAGTACATCAGTCAGGCACCACAGCGACATGGCCCAGCGTCACACACTGCCAGGGGCTGAGCCCACCGCTGCAGCAGCCCTGCCAGCAGCCCGGGCCCTCGCACTGAGCGCAGGAGAAGGTACAGGGTCTGCCCCCATGCAGAGATGCAGATAAGCCCTTCCCAAATACAGGGAATACCTGGCTCCTTCCCACCCCACAAAGCCCACCAGAGCGGCACTCACCAGCTCTGTGTCCCCACAGTCCTTGTGTTGTTCCTTGCCTGTGTCACACTGTCTTTGCAGCTCCTCCGCTGTCTGCAACCGACAGTGCCCTGGGGAGTCAGGCTGATGCCCAGCAAGGACAGCCCTGTCCCACCCACTGGGACATGTCCTGTTTGGGGGGGTCCCACAGCAGGACTGTGCCTAGCCCCAAGCTGTGGCTGGACTGGTGTGTTACTGGGACCCCTCGCTTTGGCACCCTGCTGCACCATCAGGGAGGCTGCTGCGGGGAAGAAGTAAGGGGGTACATGGGAGTCCCCACTGCCTGGGCATGGTCACGGTTAGCTCTCTGCTGTGGGGTGCTGGGCAGGACCTCCACACTGCAGGGCTTTGGCTCACATTTAGGGCCATCACTCCTGGTTCCGGAGCACAATGCTGCCCAAGGAAGTGGGCAACTGCTGACCAGCTGCCCTCCCCCTGCCCTCAGCCAGCTCTGCGCCCCTTTGGTTCCAGTCAGTGTGCCCCTGAGCTCAGAAGCCTCTTCCCCACTTACAGGTAATGACAGGGACTTGCCAGAGAGCAACTGAGGTGGACATCAAAAAGATTTACCCCCCCATCTTGGTCAGGTTCCCACAGGGATGGTGGGCACCAACAGCCCCCTCGCACCTCAGATAGACCAGAGTCAGTCACAAGCATACCGTGGCCAGTGATTTGTGCTCAGCCCAACTCAAAAGGTGATGGGTGAAGAGGGAAAGCAGAGAAAAGGGGCTTTACCTTCTGGGCCTTGTACAGCACCTCCAGGATGTTGCTAAGCAGCTCGATGCAGGCATCTTCCTCCTCCCCACTCTGGATCAGCTCCTGTAGGATGGGCACCGTCGTCTGCAGCAGCAGCTCCCGGCACTCTGTTGAGGCAACAGGGAGAAACAGGGCTGCCACCCTGGCACAGGAGAGGACCAGGCAGGAGCAGGATCAACAGAATGGTTGGGACCAGCACAATGCCTGGGCTGAGCTGCAACCCACATGCTCAGAGCTGCCAACATCCTGCTCGGAGGGAGCACTAAATCCCAGTGGGAAGGCTCCAACACGGAGTCCACTGCACCCTGTTATGTGGCTTCTTACCCTCTCTGCTGAAATAAAACAGGCAGAGAAAAGCCTCACCAGAACCTCTCTTGCTTTGGCTTCCACCAGCAGCTCTGTGCTCTCTCTGCTCCCTGAGAGGCACTCAAAATTTTACTCACTATATGGGACTTTTTAACTGGTCACCGCTGAGATACAGGGGAGTCTCTAGTGCTGAATGAATGAAAAGCCTGGGTTCCTCCCCTTATATATTACTCCATCCCTCTGCCAGGGGATGGTTGTGCAACACCACTAGCACCCCGTGCTGCTGTTTGTCATGATGAGGGCACCTCTACAGCAGGGCCAAGGGGAAGGGAAGGGAAGTGGGGAGAAAACATTCCTCTGAGGTTCCCCCCATTTGCAGCTGGCCAGGCCTGAGTCAACCTCCCCAAGCAGCCATTCCAGGTTTGCTGAGCTAGCCCAGGGGAGCTGAGCTAGCCTAGGGGAGCTGCTCAACCCTCACCACAGGGACCACACGTTGCTTCAGCGATGCCATGCTTCCCTCTGCAGCCCAACAGCGTTTCAGGCAGCTGCAGAGGTTCATCTAATAGCACCAGCTGCTCCCAGCACAGGTACCAGAGAATGGCCTCCCTCTGCAGAGCCACCACAGGCGCTGTCAGGGCAGAGCCAGGGTCCCTGCAGCAGGGAATCACCCCCGTCCTGTGCCACAGCCCTGCCAAGGAGAGCTGGGCCTGGGCAGAGCCACCAGGACCCCCTGTGCCCCATCTCACCATAGTGCTGGAAGATCGTGCTGTTGACGATGTCAGTCAGGGACTGCAGCTTCTGCTTCAGCAGGCGCTGGGGCGGCAGGTTCCCAATGAAGTCCTGCAGCAAGCCCCTGCCATCCAGGAGAGAGGGTTTCATGAGTGCTGAATGCTTATTCTGCAGTCCTGAGCACCTGCAGCCCCCTTCCCTTGGCAGCAGCGGGGGAGTCAGTCACCAATTTCCCCATGTTTCAGTCAGGACAGGCTGCTGGGAAGGGGCAGCTGCTCCATGTGGGCAGAGTGGGGCAGGGCAGGGTGGTCCCGCTGGCACAGGTGAGGAAGAATGGTGAGTAAGGCTGTGCCATCCACAGATAGCTGTGCAGTGACACTCAGCATAAAAACCCTGCCTCAATTCCCGAAACGGACCTGCTGGGACTGAGGGCTCCCAGGTTCAGCCCTGCCCAAAGCGCAGGGTACCACTAAAATTGAGCGGGTTTTGCATTAGGAAGGGGATGAAGCAAATCCCAGGCATCAGCCCAGATCCCTTCACCCATCCTCGCCTTGACAAAGCCAGCCTGCATCCCTGCACAGCTCTGGGGCAGCAGGCCACAGCGGGATGGGAGTGGGGGCAGGGCCAGGGAGAGGGGGGCAATGGGGACCCTACCCCAATGCAACGGAGTCGAAGATCTCAAACACGTCTTCAAGGATGGATGGCAGGTACTTCAGTGCTGCTCCCTGCAAAGGCACAGCAGAGCTGACTGCACTGGACATGCTTTGTCATGCACCCACAGGCAGGACAGACAGACACTGCGCATGCAGGAAGGAGACCCCCAGCCCCTCCTGCCTCCCCCCAGGCTGTGGGTGAGGAGCCAGTGCTGTCGGCACTCAGCCCTGCTCCTGTTAAAGCAGCGCTGTGCTCAGCCCCTCTCCTTCGCTGCCCCTCAGGAAGGGGCAGCCAGCAGGGAGCAGCTTCCCCTTGCCAAGCCACCCGTGTCCAGCAAAAGCCTGGAACCACTACAGTCAAGTGCCTCAACTCCTGCCAACAATCAAAACTCATTCAAAACTCCTTCAAAGCCCCGTGAGCTCCTACAACACGACTATTGGGGCTGCAGCCCCTGGCTTATGCTGCTTGTGAACACCCCCCCAGCACCACCCCCGGCCACCAGCACTCCCGGCTGCTGGAGGAGCGGGGTGCCCGGTGCTGAGCTGCAAATGCCCATCCTTTTAAAAGGTGCCTGGATGATATCACCAACATAGGCACATCCTCGGGGCACAGTGAACACAGGTGAGATGACAGCTCAGCTTGGCTCAGTTCTGACCCCCTCCCAGGCAGCTGCTGCCCATGTAGGGCAGCAGCATGCAGAAGGGACCCCCAGCCCAAGCCAGGTCCCCGGGCTACTCTGAAGGTCCCTAGGTGTCAATGAACATGCCATTGCAGAGGCCCTGCAGCCCAGAGCTGGTTCCTGCAGCAGCAGCCAGCCGGTGCTGTGTTCAGGGCGCGCTCAGTGGGCTCCAGCACCTTTACAGGACTTGGCTCTGCCTTTGCCACAGCACTGTGTGATTGATGCTCCAACAACATCTTCTCTGGGCTGGCAGGACTATGACTGGCATCTCCACTCCCTTCTCCTAGCTGGCTGAAATCACGATAAACATCGTTGAACCTTTCTGCAGCCTCCCACAAACCCTTCTCCCAGGCCTCCTGCACCCCAGGGCAGCAAGGCCGGGCACATCATCCCACCACATCATTCACACCACGTGCCCCTCTAGATGTTTCCATCTAACACCTCTCTACACGTAAAGCCAAGGACCAAGAGCCATCCCCCCTGGGACCCAGGAGAAGTGCCCATCCAGCACACAGCTCTCCACTTGCAATTCCTTTTTATTTTAGGACCAAGAAGAGACGTTACTGAGGCGATGAAAAGCAGTCACTGCACTAAACCACACACTGCTAATTTGAAATCAGAATGCCATAGGAAGTGGAACAGTTGTTAGTCTCGCCTATTATGTCAGCTATCTTAGGCAGTCACATTCCTAACTTCAAAAAGTAACAGTGAAATTTGATTTTTCTCTCTTTTTTTTTTTTTGTATTAAACTCCATGCTTCATAGAGCTGAACCGATTAACAATAATTACACTGACTCTGAATTGATTGCATCCGCTCCACGACTGAGCCAGGATCAATGGTCAGCCTCTTTGGGCTACAGTTAGCAAGGTCATCCCATTCCCCTTTTGGAAACAGAGCTCCTGTAGGATTTTTCCCGTTGCTTGGGAATTTTCCCTGTGTGACACGACTACTTGAATATCAGCAGCAATGTCTGCTCAAGCCAGCTGCCTTGTCCCTGCCCTCACTGGCGATGCCCTGGCACCACGAGCCAGTGGGGACAGAGGACAGACCACAGGCACCTGCCCACTGGGAGCAGCTGCAGCAGACATCCCATATCCCAGCACAGGGGGTGAGAACTTCCACCTCCTTTATAGCAGGGGTCCCTGGTCACAGCTTTCACTGGGGATGGCGAGGCATTTCACATAGGACTGCAGGCATCACCCCTGAGCAGACACAGCCAGCACTGTGCTGGGGCACCATCCGTCCCACCACGCACTGGAGCTGAGCCCCCCCCTGCAGCACCAGCCCCTGCCATACCTGGGAGAGCAGCGTGGGACCCTCCAGCGGGGACTTCATCAGCTGGTTCAGGGAGAGGAAGAAGCCCTTCAGGGAGTGCTGGAACTCCGCCGTCTCCTTCCCCTCGTAGAGCCTGCAACAGCCAGAGTCACCACACCGCCGCCACACCACGTGCCTCCCCCTACCTGGGCACTGCATGAGTCCCCTGCAACCCCAATCCACTACCCTCCTTGGTGACCATGTCCATAGCTGGGTGTAGCAGCAAACCCTGGCTCAGCCACAAGCCCCAGAACAGCCCCAGTCCTGGCACGGCCGCTGCCCTGGTCCCAGGACCAGCCAGAAGCAACGCTTCAGCACGCAGCTACCCATGCTGAGGGCTCCCATACACCACTGACACACACAGTCTTATGTACCCCTTTTTCTTCCCCCCCTTTGACTAGACTCTTCTATCTGACTTTAGGCACTGAAGGCCTCTCCAAGGAGGCGTTTGAGAGCGCTGCCTGACGAACTGTCGGGCCTTGCTGGGGCACGGACGGACGGGGGACACGAGGCACAAGACACTGGTCACCCCACGGCCACAGAGATGGGCACATCTTCCAGCCCAACCTGGCCCTCCGTGCCGGCCCGCAGCACAGCGCTCAACACAGCTCTGGGTTTCGGCAGCGCTCGGTTTCTAACCGTGCACACAGCAGCCACACAAACAGGACCTGTCGCTTTCTGCCCCACAGCTGTTTCATCCAGTCACGTTCTTGTAACGCTTTTGCTGCTGTGTTGTGCAGAATTCCAGCTGGAGCGTTCTTTCAAACCTGCCTTTCCCACCTGGTGAAGGAGCCCAAGGGAGCGCGCGGGAGATCACAGTTCAGCAGCGGAGAGGAGCCAGAGGCACCTCAAAAGTGCCCAGACAAAGGCAGCGCCCAGTTTACAGCCCTACCACCGACCTCCAAGGCAGAGCAAAGCCAGGACTGACTCAACAACATGCCCTGCCTCCCACTGCGGGGTGAGACTGAGCCACCCCCGCAGCCCCCGACGCCACAGCCCCAGCACAAGCTCTCACCAGAGCCAGGGAGCTTACAGAAACACACATGTGATGAAAGAAGCACAGGGACAGGTTCTCAGGCCCACCTCTGCCCTTAAACTCTTCCCTACAAAGTTCTGTGGGTTTTTACATTACAGGCAGCGTGCACAGCTGCGACACCCTATTCTGGCTGCTGTAGGGTGTACCACCAACACCCATTTCGGAACATTGAGGTGTGTTGTAACTCAAGGCAGCGCAGTACAAAGCAGTCAGGGTGTGCAGCTCCACGAAGGCAAGACACTGGCCAGGTTGCATTGCTGCAGCAGATGGGGGTCACCGCTGCCTTTTAACTTATCACTGACCTATTGGTTTGGAGAGTTTCATAGAATCATAGAACAGTCTGGGTTGGAAGGGACCCCAAGGATCATAGAGTTTCAGCCCCCTGCCACAGGCAGGGCCACCAACCTCCAGGCCTGGAGCTACACAAGGCTGCCCAGGGCCTCATCCAACCTGGCCTTGAACACCTCCAGGGACGGGGCATCCACCACCTCTCTGGGCAGCCTGTTCCAGCCCCTCACCACTCTCTCTGTAAAGAACTTCCCCCTAACATCTAAACTAAACCATCCCTCCTCCAGCTTCAATCCATTACCCCTTGTTCTGCCTTTGTCTACCCTTTTAAAAGTTGATTTCATGGGGAAAGGTGTCAGGCGGAGCCCAGTCCCTGCACCCAGAGCCTCCCGGGTGTGAATACGTGGGGCACACTCCTGCCTCAGTTCCTGCAGCTTCAGACCCTGGCAGGCGACCAAGCTCAAGGTGCAACACGGAAGTCAGAGGAGCCCCGACAGCAAAGCAGAAGGAGAAGTTATCCAGCCACCAGCTCGCTAAATAAATTGGTACAGACCACGATGAAACCCACACAGAATGCAATTTACTTGGGAGGGGTCAGGGTGGCTCTCAGAAAGGGACACCCTGCCTGCCAACACTCTGAGCTCACCGACAGCGCCCAGAGCCCAGCAGCTGCAGCAGCCTTTGGGGACCCCCAGGGACCCCAGCAAAGTCCATGCAGGAAGGGGAACAGGAGAGGACAGATGTAGGAGAGTGAGTGACCCCAGCCCCCCATGCCAGTAGGAGCACAGGCTCCTTGCAGGGCAAGCCCCGGGGTGGCGACAAGCACTTTCAGGAAAACTTTCCCACCCTCAGTGGCAGCCAAAAAGCAGAAGCAGCCAGAGGAACTGGCAGGGAGGAAGCAGTGAGTGGGAGAACATGTCACTGCACCATCAAAGCCCCAGCTCCCCCCTCCCTACCTCCTCAGGGGTGTGGGGGGGGAGTCGGGGTTACCACAGCCAGGGAGGGGGACAGGAGAGGTCCCTGACACAGGGAAGTGAGTGGGGAGCTCTGGGGGCAGCTGGACACATGGCACAGCATCTCCACATCACCAGGGCTGGGTGTGCACGTGTCGGGCACAATTCCCACAGCCTGTAGCACAATCCAGCCCCTCCACAGCCCACTGTGCCCCCACTGAGGCAAGACAGGCATCAGGGAGCCCCTTCCCCACTCAGCAGCCATTGAGCTGCAGCCAGGGCTGGCACAACGAACCTCCAGCCACACTCTAGCCAGCCATGCTCTGCTCCCTTCATCCTCACCGCAACCTGGGATACTGATAGGACCTCCTGGAGCTGCTCAGCTGATTCCAGCGGTACCACCCATAACCAAACAAATCCAGCATTATAATTACAATCTCATTTCCTTCAATTATGGGCTGTGTACACATCGTAGCACCGGTTAAAGTATTTAGAAGATCTGAGGAGCCCGTGTTACCACACTGTTGAGATCACTGAGATACAGGGAGGATGACTGGAAACGCTGGATGTCTTCAGGGATGCCTTCATTCCAAGGCAAACTAATTCACAGGGCTGTGTGCAAATGCACCATGTAATTAATTTTCTCTGCCAGTTCTGTAGGCTGGGGCTGTGCTCTGTGTTTTCACATGGTGAGGAGGCAGGTACCTCAGTCTAATAGCAGAACACCTCAGAGCAGCTGCCTGGCCACAGACAAGACCCTGGGCAGGGCTGGCAGACCAGGAAGGAGAGACAGCAGCAGTTTGTGCACCAGCACAGACAGTGCTCTGTGGTGTCAGCTGCATGGGGAACACCAGCAGGCAGCAAAGCTGGCTGGCAGAGCGGGGTCTGAGTCCCTGGGGATGCCAGGATCTAACACAGCTCCTTACCCCAAGCACAGAGCACGATGGGGACGCCGACACGCAGCCCGGCACCTCTGCAGGCACTTGAACCCACAGGCACAGGCAGCAGCCCCCGGGCTCTCAGTCTGCTCCCTGGAAAACACCCGCCTGCCCCACCGCAGCCCCCCAGGCCGGGGTAGCCCCACTACTTCCCGGCACGGGCTGGTGACACTGGGTGCAGAGCGACCTCACTTCCCGCCTCTCCCATGGGACGCTTCAGCTTTCGGTGCCATGTACTTGGAATGAAAGAGGAACAGAACTTCTTTTTTTCTGGGAACCGAGGGGCCGTGTTTGCAGCTTTCTGCTCCAGCCCAGCACCACGGCCAGGCTCACCCCGGCCTGTCCCAGGAGGGATGTCTGTCCTGGCACACAGGACGGGACAGGAGACTCATGTCCACAGGGAACAGACGAGCCCAGGTCCTGGGGCGAGTCTGGCCTCATCCTCAGCAGCAACAAGGGGCCATCAAGTGTCCCAGCCTCTTGTGCTGCTTACAGCAGGATCATAGACTGGTTTGAGTGTGAAAGGACCCCAGAGCTCCCCACTCCCACCCCCACCATGGCCATGGACATCCTCCACTAGCCCAGGGTGCCCAAAGCCCCGTCCAGCCTGGCCTTGAACCCTGCCAGAGATCCAGCGGCAGCCACAGCTTCTCTGGACAGCCCATGCCAGGGCCTCCCCACTCTTCCCAGGAAGGATTTCTGCCTCACATCCCCCCTCCGTTTGCCTTCCTGCAGCTGAAGGCCATTCCCCCTGTCCTGGTGAAAAGCCCTGGTGAAAATCCTCTCTGTGCCTTACAGCCCCCTTCAGAGCTTGTGTGAGCAGGGGGATGAGCCCTTGAGGCAGAACAAGTGGGGGCTGGCCCAGGTACCCCTCCCCAGGTCCAGGGGCCAACACCACACTACCTACTGTCTTGTTGTAGCACAAGGGGCCCCCAAGACCAAATATACACTTTGTGTTGGAAGTTATTTGAAAGCCCAAGGAACACCAGAGCGTGACAGCAGCCTGGGACAAGGCCAGGCACGCCAGAGCTCAGAGGCACGGGGTGCTTTGCAGGAGCCCCCCGATGCCACACTTGTGTCACTGTCACTGTGGCACCGCAGCACAGACCCTGCTGCCCAAACCACTGTCACCACACCTGCCACCATCATCACTGCCGAGCAGGGAGGGTCTGGGAGGGTCTGAGAGGGTCTGAGCCAAGCAGAGCGCTGCTCCATAGCAAGGCAAGCCCTGCTGAAGGCAACTGCAACATCTTCCTCTCCAAAGAAACATCGTCCCAAAGCCCCCAGACAGCACAGGCCAGACAGGCAGAGGCTCTCCAGGAACAAGCACGAAGAGCAAGGCTGGATGCCAGAAAACCTTTCCAGCTGGGCAGCAGGCTGCCTGGGAAGTTTTTCTATCTCCATCGTAGGAGGTTTCCAGGAGCATGTTGGAAATACCCACGCAGCAGTGGCTGGGGCAGGGCCAGCACCTGCAGCTCGGGCAGGGGGTCACCAAATGTCCCACTGGCCTCATCTGCCCCGTGTTTGTGCCAGCCAGACACAAAGCAGCTCAGCACTTCCCCACAGCACAGCACGTGGCCCGACAACACAGAGACAGCAATGCCACCAGTGTGGTGGGGAGGGAGGAGCATGGGCTCCATGGTGGCTGGCCGCAGCTGGGGCTCATGGGCACCACCACAGCTGCAGCACGGAAGCCCAGTATCCCCAGCCCCTCACACTGAGGGACACACACAAGAGGAGCCAGCAGCAATTAGCCTGACAGGCAGCAAACTGCAGGCTTGCTCCATGCTAACGCAGGTGAAGCATCGTCAGCCACCCCACGGCCACCACCATGCCACAGCCTCTGGCACAACAACAGCTCTCCCAGCCTGAGGGTGACAGGACAGTGACACCCGTGCCAGACCACAAGCCCTCCAGCAGCAACCAGCGGACAGCGTGCCGCAGAAAACTGCCGGAAACCTCAGGGAGAGGAAGTGTGATGGTAGCAGAACCGCCTGGCTGGGGACCAGCCGACACAGCAGCACGTCCACAGCGTGCCAGGAGCCATCAGTGCCTGCACCCAACCTGAGCAGCCAGCACCAACACCAGGCAGGTCAGGGTGCCAGCACCACATCCCCAAGGCCAATGGTCACCAACAACGCAGCTCCCATGGCTATAGGGACCCCATGGGAACCTCTCTTTTGTCCCTCCCGCAGACCCCATCCCCAGGGGCTGACACTCCAGCGGTGCTGGTGTGGCAGCCTGGCAGAGCACGGTGGAAGCAGCTGCTGGTACTCACTGGGCAAAGAGGCGTCGGGAGCGGACGATGAACTTGAAGATGTACTCCAAGGCCTTGAAGGTGCGCATGAGCGGCTCGCAGGGCTCCCCTCGACTCGCCTGGTCCACGTACTGCGTCAGCACCGAGATCAGCTTCCTGCAGGACAGGGATGCGTGTGGCCAGGGCTTGTGGGGGCTTCCCAGCTTCAGCTAAGCAGCCTTCAGAGCTGCTGCTGAGACACACCACGCTGCCTGCCAAGCACTCCCAGCACTCTGGTCACATCCCTCCCTGTGCCTGCCATCCAAGCCCCAGCATCCCCCCAGCCACTGTCCCCAGGGACGCACTTGTAGGCGAGCGTGGCACTGAAGTGCTGGCGGATATAGGCCTCCAGGACAGCATTGAAATGATGGAACTTCCTGTCAGCCACCAGCCCCACGATGAAAACCTGCAGGGAATGAGCAGCAGGCACAGCTCAGTGCGGGCAGCGGGATGTCTGGAGGCCACCAGAACTCCCTGCATGCCCACCCAGCTTGCTGGGACAGGCACACCTCAGAGCCAGAAAGCCAACATGAGCCCCAAAGCCCTGCAGGACTCTTCACAGACAGCTTGGAGACAGCTCACACCATAACCAAACCCAGTGCCCCTCAAGAGCCACCCAGACCGAGACCCTCCCCTAGTCCCATCACTGGGGTCACTCCTGTCTCGGTGTAGGAGAAACACCTCTGAGCCTTGCTGGAATTGACAGCCGGGCTCTACCAACCTGAGGTGCTGCACTGGAGCCAGAGGTGCTGTGTGGCTTGTGGCACAGCTCGTCTGCTCACACCAGCAAGCCCCATCTCAAACCCACCCCAGTCTGGCATGGCCCATCCTAGGTCAGTGGGGCCAGACCCAGGCTCAGCAGGTCCTGCTTACCAACGCGTCAAAGACCAGTGTGTCATAGACATCCGTGTCTGAATTCTCCATCATGATGGAGAACAAGGCATCCAGTGTGTCCTGGAGGAACTGGGGGAGAAAAGAGGACTGTGAGGGCTTGAGCATCAACTCCCAGCATCATCCTGGACCCACCCCAGAGTGTGGGAGAGACCTTCCAAGGCACAGAACTCCAGTGCCCATCCCCAGCCATTGCCATCCTGGGGAATCCAGCAGACACTGCCACCCCCCCAGGACCTTTCAATCCACTCTTGATCAGCCCTGGGGACTGGCTGGGACTGTGAGCACAGGAGTAGGGAAGGGAGGAGGTGGGGGAAAAGACCCCAGCACAGCAAGAGGGAAGATCCTGGCTGTACCTTGATGACCTCCCCTCCGTCCACATTCATCAGCTTCTGGAGGTTGCTGGAAAGCAGGCCGGACTTGGAGCGCCACTTCAGCAGCCCCAGGAGGTTGACTGGGTGGGAGGAACAGGAGGGTCAGCACAGCTTCACCTGCTGCCAGATCCCCAGGCTTCCCCACCCCACCCTTGTCATCCAGGGCAGCCAGATGGACAGGCCCCATCCCAGGGGATGCAGTGCCACTCACTGCTGGCCCCACATCACGCAGCCACTTGGGCAGGCGATGGCACTCCTTACAGCCCTGCGGGAGAGAAACCAAGACCCAAACCAGCAGGACTCGGCACTGGAGCTGTGCCTCCCCCGTGAGCCCCCCACACCTTTCAGAGGAGGGATCTCAGGCAGCGGGGCTGTGGGTCACCATCCTCCCCCACAGCCATACCATGCTGGGGCTGGGACTTGGGGAGGATCCCCCATGTCCCTTGTGACTCCCCAGCACCCAGTGAGGTGCTCGCCCCACACTCCCAGACAAGCTGAGTGCCCAGACAAGCTGAGTGCCCACAGCAGCCACATGCTGACGTGCCGGCACTGCTCCGCGGATCGCGGCCTCGGCACCGCACTGGCCGTGGCCAGCACAGCCCAGCCAGGAGCCACCAGGGCCCTGGAGACCTCTGACTGCCTGCACAGAGAGCTCCCGACTTCAACACCACAAGGCACAAACTCAGCTACATGCAAGCTCGCTGCTGCAGGAAGGGAGCAGCAGCTGAGCTGAGCAGCAGCAGCCCCAAGCCCCGCTCGTGCTGAACCACAGCGGCCCCAGACCCTACCAGCGCGTCAGCGGTGAGTCACCACGCGCAGCATCCCCCCAGCAGCGAGGCTGCGGTCCCCGGTCCCCACGCCGGGGCTGCCGTTTCCCCAGCTGCGTCACTGCGCTTCAGCAAAAGCAGAATGAAGCATTTCTACCCGCTGGCCTTGCAGCGGTGCTGGCTGGGAGGGAACCCCGGCTTTCCTGCTTCCCTGTGCACGCTGCTGGTGCCCTGCATGGTAGGCACAAGCCCCAGGGCCAGCTGCCAGCGAGCAGGGGGCTGGAAGCAGCATAGTCCAGCGGGTGTCGGGGCACAAGCCCACTGCCACTCCCCCAGAGGCCGGGACTCACCGTTCTGGGTCAGCTTTGTGGAGCAGACAAGTGTTGAGATTTGGAAGCTGTCCCGGGCTGACATGGTCAAGCCTGCCAGGCCTCCTCCGCTCATGCGGAAGGAGGTGCCGGAGAGGATCTTCGGCTCCGACATGTTCCTCGTGGAAGGTAGGGTCAGGTACACGCTGGCATCCTCCAGCTTCCTGCTGTCGCCCTGCAAAGCAGCACACAGCTCATACCCAGAGCCTCATGGGATAGGGTGGCCCCATGGGCTCAGCTCCGACCCCACATCAGGTCCCTGGCACAGGTGACTTTGCTCTGCACATGGCAGCAGGGCAGGGAGGCCAGCAGAGCCACGCAGGGGTAGGGAACAGCGGCTCCCACCCAACTGCATCGCTACGGCTCCACATCCTCTGGCTTGCAGAGCCGCTGGGATGGAGGAGCTGGCCCAGGGGAGTCACTGCCTGCGCCAGGGAGCCCAGTGCCAGCAGCACTGCTCATCCCACAGCGATGCAGGACTTGGGAAGGGCGATGGATGGGTCTGCCTCGAGTAACCATGGTCACACAGCACAGGGAAGGATGGGGGAAACACCAGTGAAACACCAGAGCAGCTGAGGGGCTGGTGGGAAGGTCACCTCCTGGGGAGGCTGGAGCCACTCCTCAGCAAGGAACCTTGAAGGCCTGCCAGGCACAGAGGAATGGTCCTGAGCTCACTCTGGCAGTGAGGACTGACCTGTGCCCTTCCTGCACCCCTAGCCACAGCAGCCACAGCCCAGGAGAAGGGGACCATGGCAAAGAGTGGGGGGGGCAGCACGTTCACAGAGTCTTTCCCAGTCCAGCATCAGGGCTGGCTGCACTTCCTCAAAACAAAGAGTGAATTTACCCTCTCCCTGCTCTCTCAGAAGGGAGCAGTTTTAGGCAGAAAATCGCTGGTGAAATCAGGCAAGCGCAGGGAACATCTTCCTGGGGACGTTCCCTTCCAAGTCAGATACATTTAAGTTACCTTTTCCTAAACAGAACTTGTCACTCCCGAGGGAGCGGCAGAGACCGGAGATGCCACGTGCAGGGAGCCCCACCACCAAGGACAGAAAGGATGGGACTGGAACCCCCAGGGGATTTGGGTACATGCTACCAGTGCAGCAGCTCCAAGCAGCGCCGGGGACCCCAGCCCCATGCACCAGGAGAGCTGCCATCCTGCAGCCCCCGCCGTGTCAAAGGTGGGGTGTCCCTGCCTGGCCCCCTCCTGTACCTTGTACAGAACCAGGTCGTGCTCCCCATCACGCAGCGTGGTGCCGTCCGGTCGCATCAGCTTCACGAAGGCCATGGAGAAAATCCGCTCGCTTTTGTCTTTGGCTGGGAGAGACAAACACAGGGCGAGGTGAGGCCAGCTCAGGAGGAGACCCACGTGGGCATGGACAGGGCTCCCACTCTCCCAGCAGCTGGAGCAGGCCAAGGAAATCATGGTTCTTTTCCTGGAGCTGCAGGACATGCCCACAGGCAATAAGACCCCCGCCCCAGCCCCTCCCTGGCACCTGGGAGAAGCAGCTGCTGCAGCCATGTAGGAACTTCAGCAATGGTGAGGGTGAGAGAGGGTGACGGGCAGCCAGCAGAGCCACTGGCTGCCCACATGTGCCACCAGGACAAGTGCCCATCTCCATGGGACAAGAGGGGCTCGGGGCAGGCAGGGTATGGGACAGGATCAGATGGGCAGGCAGCAGCTTCAGGTGCAGGTCTGCACAGCAGCCCCGGGGAAGATCCCCTCAGTGGTGGGACGAGCCGCACCATCACATCCCATCTCATGTGGGTTTTGGCTCCTCTGCACCAGGAGCAGCCCATCACCCTAGCCACAGGCCTCAGCACATAGCCAGAGGCAGTCACTCCTCAGAGACCTACTGCCACCACAGGCAGTGGTGAGAGAGCCCAGCCAGGAGAGAGCTTCCTCCCTCACATGTGCGAATCCCAGTTCCACAGCAGCCGGGATGTATCCTGCATGCAGTGAGACGAGGGCAGCTCACAGGGCCCTGCTGCTCCTGCAGCCCCGGCGCTGCAGGCAGCCCCCCTCTGCTGCAGCCCAGCTGGGAATGACAGCAGGGGAAGAGCCCAAGGACACTCACAGTCGCTGGAGGAGCGGTGCCGGAAGGTGAACCTCAGGTGGGTCTTGTGGACATCCTCGATGGGAACAGCGATCTGAAGGGGAATGTGTGCCCGTGTGAGGGCAGGAGGATGCGGGCTGAGCAACCTGACCAGCCCAGCGCCCCTGTGCTCAGGCAGTGGCTGCACCAAACCATCAGCTCCTCAAACCCAAACCCACGTGCTTCCCTTTCAAATAACAGGGCTGAGCTGGAGGCACAGAGGTCTGTGTGGGGCCGGCAGCACATATCCATGAGCCCATAGAGAGAGCAAGAGCGGTGCAGGAGGACCACTGGCACACCCAGAGCCCCCACCCCAGCACCGCTCACCAGCAGACATCACCTCCCTGCTGTGAGACCTGCTGCCAGTCACACCAGGTCTCCATCCATGGACTGAGCTGTGACACTGGCAGCATCTCCCATCCTCCCCAGTGGGGACTTTGCCCCCAGAAAAGCTGACCCTGGCCAGAGGTCCCCATCCAGCAGCTCCGTCCTGCTGTGGGGGAGGAGTGAGGGATGCAGCCTTAGGGGGACACAGCCCCAGTCTCACCCCAGTCCCCACACCCCAGGGCTCACACAGACCTTCACCGTCTCCATCCACCGCTGGTGCCGCTGCTGGTAGTAGACCACAGAGCGGTACTCGCTCGCCGGCTTGTCCCCTGCGCCGTGGTAAATCACGTTCTGCAGAAGAGGTGGTGTGTAGCCAGCTCCTGACTTCACTTCTTACAGACCAAATAAACTCCAAGGGCCAAAAAATTCTGCATCCCCTGCTACCCCAGCCCAGCACCCCTGGCCCCTGAGCCCCTCTTCCCCACCTGCCCTGCAGCAGCCCCCATCTCTCTCTCTCCCTTCCCACCCCTTTTCCAAACCTTTATTCTAAAAGGCAGCTCCAGGGCCCTGAACAGAGGCTCTTCTGGCTGGTGCACGCCAGCAGTGACACCAGCATGCTGTGGAGCTGCCTGGGATGGGGTGATGTGGGGGACAGTCCCTCACCCTCAGCTGATCCAGTGCCGTACCTGCACCACGCTGCCCGACTCGTCGCAGACACACACCGTCACCTCCACGTTCTTCTGTGTCTTCTTGTTCCCCTTGTCAAACTCGCCCTGCACCAGTGTCAGGTAGATGTCGTTCCTGACGTCTCCTGGGGGAACAGCCCCGTCAGTGAGGCTGGGGTCCCTTCTGCAGCACTGTGCCCTATAACCCCACACTGGGACCCCCACAGACCATCCAGGGGTGGTCCAACCTCCCCCACACACACACACTTGCCTGGCATGATGACTTCAGGGTAGCCCAGCTTGCGTGCCACCACCGTGCTGCGGTCCACAAGGTGGGGATGGTCCTTCCGCACTTGGCTTAAGTCTCCCCACAGCATCTTCAGGGACACCCAGAACCCTGCCAGGAGGGAGCACAGGACGTCACCCCACAGCTCACATCAGCTCAGGCTGGGTCGTGGTGGGCAAAGGCTGCCAGTCACACCACGCTCCCCCTGCAGAAGAGGCTGCCCCTCCATGGGCTCAGCCCCCAATGCCTTTGAGTGGGTGGTTGCTCCTCGTCACCCAGCATGGCTCCGATCCCAGCTGCCAAGACAATTCACACAGCAAGCCCTGGCTGTACCCAGGATCAAATCCACACCCCCTTGGACAGCCACTGCAGTTTGTCAGCAGGTGACAGCATGCAGGGCCTGGGGGGAGGGCAGCAGGAGGGTTCCAGGGCCAGCCAGGGGCCAGTGCAACCCCCAGACCCTGCAAGGAGCGGCATGGAGGGTGCCCAAGCACAGGGACGGGGGTAGCCCAAGTCCCCATGCACAAGAAGCAGAGTCAGGGAAACACAGATGGGCCAGGGAGGGGTCTCACCTCACCCCTCACCAGGCACCGCAGTGCAGAGTGGACACACAGGGCAGGGGGGGATGTGGGGGGAGGTGGGGGGGCGTGGAGTGTCTACCTTGCCCCTTGTGATTGATGTCCTTCCCCTCCACTGCTTTCCTGATCATGTTGTGGAGAAAATCGTTGTCAGCAGCTGCCCTGCAGACAGCAGAGCAGGGAGATTCAGAGGAGCTCCCCACACACAGAGCACTCCAAACGGCTGCTCCCCAAGGCCAGGAACCCAGCACCCCCAAACCCATCAGCAGCCCGGATTCGCCGTGGCTGCACACCCTCCTCATGCAGGATGGCACCTGCAGCTGAGTGGGGACCCTGAGCAGGTGGGTGCCCCACAGGGTCGTGGGGCAGAGCTCTGGCAGGGCCTCAGGATCTCCATGGGTCACTGCCCTTCTCTAACCTCACCAAGGTTCCAGCCACACCACATCCCAGGGAGCCATGGCCCCTTTGCAAAGCCACACCATGGAAAAATTTGATCCTGGCACCTCTTGCCCCCTCGCAGCTGCCATCCTCGTGCCAGCCAGGCCCACTGAGAGCTGTCCCCCCACCCGCTGCCCCCACCCCAGGCTCACAAGTGCACGGGGATGAAGTACTGCTTGTCCTCGTCGCTCTCGCACTTCCCCTTGGTGATGTCTGTGATGTCCATCACTGCGACAGCAGAGAGGTGGCAGCGTGGGGAGGCTGCACAGGCACTGGGACTCCAGCACAAGGACCCCTGTGCCAAATCTTCCTGGGACCAGCACCCAGGGCTGGTTTTGTCCCATCCTGCAGCCACCACTTCTCCTGTGCCCCCAGCGCTGACCCTGTTGTGCCGCGGCTGGTGCTTCACAGGGAGGTCATCACACCCCACCAAGAGCCCTCAGCCACCCCACACCAGGTGGCACTGAGCTCGTGGCAGGGAGAAACCCCACACCCACATTGCTCCACGGACGTGCTGCAAGCACAGGCTTGGACCTGGTATCCCAGCTCAGCTCTCCCACAGGAAACGCTCCCAGTGGGGTCTGCAGCAGCCCCAGCCCCCCAGGGAAAGGCCCACGAGCAGCCTCAGAGCTTTAGGGCACATTCTGGCCAAAGTTAAGCCATATCCAGAAGCTCTGCATTGCCCACAGATGGTGGTTGCAGGCAGCCACAGCTTTCCTGGCTGCTGGAGCAGCTGTGCCAGATCCTTCCCCACACCCTAGCACCAGGTGAACATGGGGAGGGAGGGCCCTGCACCACCGTAGGGGTTGTGGGTCAGGCTGGGGATGGGAAGACTGGGCAGCGAGCTTGGGGGGATGGCAAGCAAGAGTTGGGGTCGGGGGTCGGGGGGCTGCTGGGCTAAGGCAGGAGCAGCCCTAAGGCATTGCTGCCCCAAATCACTGCACCCCACAGCCAGCGAGCCCCATGGTTGCAGTGGCCAGGAGGTGGGTGGCAGGATGGACAGTGGGGGAGGGGGTCTCCTCCTGGCACCCCCAGTACACCCTGTGCTCACCTGAGATGCCAAAGGGCCGCCGGAGGCCCGTGCTGAGCTTGCGGCTGTAGGTCTCCCGCAGGTCCATGCGTCCCACCCGGATGATCTGGCACACCAGGAAAAGCCTCTCCCGCTTCAGGTCTTTGCTGCCCAGGTCCTGGGGGGGAGGGTGGGGGGACAGGGCTGCACGTGAGCCAGGTGCCTGCAGCACCATGCAGGAAAGTGTCTCTACCAGCGCTGGGTGACCACGGTGTACCCTGAGCTCTGCAGGAGCTACTGCGGCTCCCTGCTCCTGGCACCCTGGCTCTGCCTTCCAGGGAGTCCTCCTGCTGCTGTGCCCCACAGTGGGGCTCAGCTGGAGGCACACAACCCCTTGCTCCAGGAAGCCTGGGGTTCCTGTGCACTCCAGGCAGCCCCAAGCTCGAGGGATGGGGACAATGCTGGGGCTGGCAGAGATGGTGGCACCGTGGGGCACCCGCAGGCCAGGCAGCACAACCAAGGGGGAACACGCTGCCCTGGGATGGGGGAGGTCTGATGTGGTGTAGTGCTTGATGGGGTGGCCAGGCAGCCCAGCTCCAGGCACCCAGGAGGATGAGGTCCCAAGGGTGCCACCCCTGTGCAAGAACATTCCTGCAAGGCTGGGGCACAGCGCAGAGTCACGACCTGGCACACAGGGACGTGGGGCCGATGCCAGCAGCAGGCAGGGGTCAGAGGTGGGCGAGAGCTGGGGGACTTGGACGTGCTGATGCTGCTCATTAGCATTGATTTTCCCAGCTCATCTGCATATCGATGATGGCTGGGGCCGTCCTAAGGGTCAGCTCAGCTCTGCTGGTGCAGCGGGAAAATCGCTGGGTCAGCAGGCACTTCCCGTGCCTTCTCCTGGCTGCGGGAGAGGGATGGAGCAGGGATACAGGGGTGCGGGCACCCCAACAGCCCCAGCAGCCCTGGCCCTGTGGGGGGGGTGGGGCCGAGGTGCAGCCCCACAGCAGGTGCCAGGACTGGGGTCTGCACAGGGGACATGGGGCTGGGCAGCCAGGAGAGCGCAGTGGGGTGGAGCAGGGGGCTGGAAGGGGGTGCAGGCATCTGAAATGCTGCAGGGGGGGGAGCATGGCTGCAGGCAGCTCTGCAGGAGGGAGAGGAGGGCAGCAGCAGTGCTGCTCCCAAGGGCTCAGCACTCACCGTGAAGATGGCCTTGAGGTTGTTGAGCAGCTCAATATCTTGGGGGACACCAGTGCTGGCCCAGCGGATCACGTAGTTCTCACTGTGAGGGGAAGGCGGGAGGGGTGAGCAGCCCACAGCAGGACACTGCTCAGCTCCCTGCCAGATCCCACCACACAGACCCCCTGCCCGACCCGCAGCCCCAGCCGCGTGCTCGGGGCAGCACACCAGCTCGCCGGTCCCTCGCAGGGGGCCACACTGCCCAGGGCCACACAGGGTCTGGCCCAGGCCCAGTCAGGATCTACCCACCACAGGCAGTTTGGCACGGTGCAGCACGCCACGGCACACCCGTGACAGGCTGTGGTGTCGGGGTCAGGCACACACCACCCTGGGCAGGACGAGCCACAGGCTGTCCCATGGGATGTGACTGTGCCCCTTGCATGCTGCCAAAAAACCATCCCACTCCAGAGGAGAAAGCCCCACAGGAAGGGACATGCCTCCTTCCCCCTCCCCGTGAGATGCGTTGGCTCCTGCTGAGCTTGCTGGCAGCCAGGATGGGCAGCCCGGGGGGGTGGACAGCATTTTTAAGGGCAGGGGGGCTTCCTTGTCCGGGGTGGACAAGACCAGAGGACACCGCAGGACAGGCACCCCGCTGAGCTGGTGGTGGGGGTCTGGCAGTGGGGCTGGTCCTGCAGCGCGGGGCCCCACCTGATCATGCGCTGCTCGCCGGGGTCGTACAGCGCCATGAAGAGCTGCGCCTCCTCGCCGATGTTGCAGACGAAGTTGCGCACGCAGAGGTAGAGGCTGTGGGAGGGCGAAGCTGCCAGGCGGGTGCTGCAGCCCGGCGGGCTCTGCTGCAGGCTCTGTGGGGCACAAGGCTGCTCAGCCCCACGGCTCAGCCCCACGACAAGGCCCCTGGCATGGCCACGGCCACGCGTGGGGCAGCAGGCTCTTGGCACTGCGGGGTCAGCGTGCCGGGGCTGGTGCTGGCTCTCACCATCTCCTCCTGGATGCGCTGCGTGACAGTCTGCGCTGCCTTCTTGTGTGCCTGGAAGAGGCTGATGACGCTGGTCCTGTCGGGGTCCAGGATGTTTTCATCCTCATCCCGCACCACCAGGTCCAGAGAAAGGATCCTGCGGAGCCCAGGATGGGGTGAGGTAGGACCCAGCGCTCAGCTGGGCCAGGGGGATGCAGGTCTGTCCATCCCACCAGGCACGGGGTCTGAGGGAACAGGCATGGCATGGGGGCAAGATGGATCCCAGTGGGTCCTGGCCATCAGCAGAGCTCTGGCAAGGGGACAAGCCAGGCAGCACCAGGGACACTCCACTGCCCCAGTTGGAACTTGTGACAGCCCATGGCATGGTGGCTCACACACCCACCACACAATCACAGTCCCCGACCACCATGGGACACACACCCAGGACAATGGGGACACAGGGACCGCCAGCCAGGCTGGTGGGGACACTGCAGCAGGGGGGCTGAGTGTCCCTCAGCACTGTGCCTGGGCCAGGAGAAGGTGCCCACCCCCCACCACGCTCCATCCCCACTCTCACTTGTTGCCATAGTCGATCTTGCCAGTCACCTCCTTCTTGAGCTGCAGGAGCTCGTCTTTGGGCAGCGTCCCCGAGAGCAGCTGAGAGCGTCGCTCCATCAGCTCGTACATCATTCGCTTCACCTGCTGGTACCTCTCCGTCTGCCCCGCCTGTGGGCAGCAGCACAGGGTCACCAGCACCCCCCCTGGTAACCACTCTGCCCACCCTGCCTGTGGGCAGCAGCACAGGGTCACCAGCACCCCCCCTGGTAACCACTCTGCCCACCCTGCCTGTGGGCAGCAGCACAGGGTCACCCCACACCCCAGCCAGCACCCCGGCCCTCACCACATAGAGCTGCTTCCAGATGGTGGCCCACTCCCGCACGGTGGTGGTGATCTCCTGCACCATGGGCATCTCGGCAGGCACCACGCTCTCCTCCACCCTGGGGAGAGGCACAGGGAGCCCTGGACCCCTTGGCACCGCATGGGCCCCCCCATGCTGGGCAGGCAGATGGGGCCCACTTCCCTGTGCCTGTACCGGTACCTACCCCCTGCGCTCCACCACGGCACCCTTCAGGTGGATGAGTGAGGCTGGGAAGATGCCCTGGGGGAGTCAAAGCCATCAGCACCCGCAGACAGAGCTGAGCAGGAGCCCAGCTCCTCCCCAGGGGCCCACTGAGGGTCCCACAGAAGGTGCCAGCCTGACCGTGCTTCAGGGCACAGAGCGCATCCCTGCAGCAGGGACAGGGCAAGCGCCCGGCTGTGCCCACACACACCCTGCACCCCCAGCACCCCTCACCTACCCGGGCAGCCCTGTTCCTGAGCGAGTACCCCCGGTACCAGCCTGCAAAGGGAGGGAAGGGGACACCATCAGCTGCGCTCAGGGACGCGGCCACCTGCTCAGGGCAGGGCTGGGCACCTGCTGGCAGCCCTGCTGAGACAGCAGGGGGACAGCCGCTCCCCAGAGGGGATGGCATGGGGCCTGATGGGGCCGCAGGACCCCCTTACCCTCGGAGGCTTGCAGGATGTGCACCGTCTCCCCGATCTGCAGCGGGAGGTGATGCTCGCTGGTGCTTGGGAAGTTCCACACGGCTGCAGGGAGTAGGGCTGTAAGCAGGGGTCTCTCACCTGGCTCCCTCCCTGCCAGCACAGCCCCCCTGCACGCCCCATGGCTAGCATCCCCATGGGAGGCAGAGCCACCTCAACAAGCACCACTCAGCCCTAAGACACGGTGCAGAACCCCAGCCCCACACAAATGGCACAAGACCCCCTGAGCGAGGCAGAGGAGCACTGGCTGCAGCAAAGCTGGGGCAGGGAGGGGATCCCCAGGTCAGGGTCAGGGCCAGGCAGGGCTGTCCCCGGGCGCAGTGGAAGCTGGTGGTGGGACAGCAGGAGCACAAGAGCTTGCTGGTGGCCAGATACTTCCTGCTGCGGTGCAGGCTTCAGCGGGCTGGGCTGCGGTTAGTCCTGCCGCTATTTCTGGCGCTGGGGACAGTGGCAGCTCTGTCCAGTGGACACAGCCCCTGTCTGTACCCCACGCCAAGGCACAGTCCCCTGTAGACAGGCCAGCACCAGTGGAGGCTGCGGGGACACTGACTGCACCCACCACCCAACCCAGCCAGGGCCAGTCCATCCCGCAATGCCCCAGACCCACACGGCTCGTCAGGACCCCTCGTGCTCACCCACAACACCCTACAGCACCAGGATCCCTAGGGCCCTTCAGGACCCCTCATGCCACCCTGCCCTCCCCACAAAGAGCCTGAGCCACCCTGGCCCAGCACCTGGCCCCAACCAAGGCTGGCTCCCTGCAGCCCCTTCCACCCCCAGACCCCAGCCCAGCAGGCTTCCAGGACTGATAACGCCCATCAGGCACAAGCAGGAACCGAAGGGAGACCCTGCTCCAGGGGCTGCCCAGGACCCCACAGGGCTCAGCCCGTGCTCAGGGGCTGCCAGCCGTGCAAGGAGAGGGTGTGGGAAATGGCCCCGGACAGAAAAGGGAAGAGGCACGGGGCTGCAAGGGCCACTGCAGAGCTGGGGACAGCACAGGGACCCTGAGCTGGGGGGGGTTTCCCAGGGCTCTGCCATCACCAGCACAAGGGGTGGAGATAAAGCCGAGGCCGGGACCTGGGGCACTTTACAGGGATGGCTCTGGGCCCCCAGGCACCTCCCTGCAAGCAGGTCCTACCCGTCCCAGCTGACCACTCACCACCCCTTGCTGTCTTCTTCCACAGCCAGACCCACAGCTCAGGGAGGGGGGCTGGATCCTGTGCCAAGCCCCTGCCCCAGTGCTCTACCCCCAGCCCCACAGGCACCAGCCATGCCCAGCTTCTGGGCATGTGGGTCCTGCTGACACCCACCCTGCTCAGCCCCCATCCCCTGGTCCAGCCATCACCTGTTCATTCCTGCACTCACCAGCCCACCCAGCACCAGCATCACAGGGATCCAGCCCCCACCTCACACCACCGACAGTGCCACCATCACGGTCACCCAGCCACCACCTCTACAGCCCATTGCCACAGTGCCACCGCAGATGGGGGGGGGTGCTGTCAGCATCACCGCAGCTGGCAGCCCCCTGTCCCACCAACCCCACACTCTTCCAACAAGCTGGGGGGCCCAGCAGAGCATGGCACCCGCTGGGGCCTGAAGCACACACTCACCCACGCCATACTTCTCCTCCTTGGTGGGCAGCCACGGGGCCATGGCCGGCGGTGCCACAGGGACAGCTGCTGGTTCCTCCTGCTACGCGCCCCGGGTCACGTGTATCTCACCGGCTTTTGCAAGCCTCCGCTTCCTCAACGCGCAACCAGGAGCTGCCGGGACCTACCAGACCGCCCCACACCCCCCACACGCCAGGGCAGGTGTGGCGGGGATGGAGCCCCCCTGGACCACATCACGCCACCCACCCAGGGGTCCAGGCTCAGGTGGGTCACCAGCCCTGCCCATGGGGCACGATGGGGCTGCTGGCCCGAGGTGATGCTGCAGCACTGTCAGCACCCTCTGCGCACTGCTGCAGAGCCCAGCAGACACGGGGAGCGCAGCTCCAGCCACGCCACGGCATAGGGAGCTGTAGGGAGCCACACACTTGGACCAGCCAAGGGGCTCCAGACCTGCAATGCTGGGATGATGTCTCTGCTACCCGAGCTGGGGCTGGCCCACACCCGTTCTGGGGGTGCAAGGGCTCAGCGGTGTGAACACCAGTGCAACGCACAGCCACACGCAGGGCTGTGCGGGTGTGAGGGTCCCTGCTCAGCCCCCAGCTCCCCGCAGCACAGGGACAGTGAGTGAAGCAACGGCATCATCAACCGCTTCCTTCCTCCCTCGCCTGCTGCAAAACCCAGAGCTGGCCCGTGCCCCAGGGGCCACGAGTTCCCTCTCCCCCTGCACGGCCATGCTGCTGAGACCCCCATGCCCCAAGACCTGCTGCTGGCCTGCACCAGGGGGCTGCAGCCATCGCAGCTCAAGGCGCTTGTCCATGGGCCCCTTCAAGGCAGCGTCAGGCTCCTTCCCTACCTGGGCCCCTTGCAGGTCCCTGCCCCCCACCTGGGGTCACCACCAGGTGCAGCTCCCCCATCCCACGGGCTGGACCCATTGCAGGCATTGCCTGTTCTAGGCAGCCCTCACAGACCCTTCTGGAGGGGTACAAGACACCCCCCACAGTGAGAGACGTCACACAGGTTTGGGTATGCAGAGCAGGGTGTCTGGGGGAACCCAGGAGCAAGGAGGTGGATGGGAAGGTTTGAGGATCTCCAAGCACGGAGGACCCAGGATCATCACCGCTCCCCCTTTCCCTGGGGGTCCAGGTGCCTGGCAGGGGTGGCAGCGCCTGCAGAGCACATCGGGCCAGCACCCGGGGGCTGCCGGGGGGCTCCGCAGGGACCGTTGATGCTGGAGAGCTGCCGTCCGGGGCCCAGGTGCAAGGCAAGGGCCGCAGCATCCGCCATCCCTCGGCCGCCCCGTCACGGCCCCCGAGCACGGACGCGCCCGGCCGGTCCCTCGGAGCTGCGGGGCAGAGCGCGGACCTCAGCCGGCCTCGGAGCTTCGCTTCCCGCCGGCAGCCGGGGCGCCCAGCTTCCGCTGCCGAAGTCCTGGGCCGAGCTGAGACGGGCACGGTCCCCACCCGCCTCTGCCCCGCTGCCCGGTGCCCGCGGCCCCGGCCGTGCCGGCAGCAGCTCCGTGCCAAGGCGCGCCAGGGACGCGCGGGCCGGGCCTCCCCCGGCTCGTCTGCCGGTCTGGGAGCTCCACCTGCCGGTCCCCGCCGGGAGCCGCGGGCTGAGGGCGACCCGCGTCGGGTGCGAGCTCCCGGGCACGGGACGCCCCGCGCTACCGGCGGGCGCGGGCTGCAGCCGCGGCCCAGCACAGAGCTCCGAGCCGGCGGCGGGCGAGGCCCGCGCTGCCGGGCACGGCGCCGCCCCGCACACCGAGCGCGGCCGGGGCCGGGAGCGCCGCCGGGACAGGCCGCCTCTTCCCGGGGCCGGGACCCGGGCTGCCGCTCCGCACGAACGCGCCGGCCCTACGGGGAAAGGCGAAGCGGGGAGGCCGGAGGCCTCGGAGCGGGCCCCGGAGCACCGGGCGCATCGCTCCCCGCCGGGGCAGCAGACCCCGGCCCGTCGCCACGCAGGCAGGGCCGCGCCTAGCAACAGGCCGCGCGCCGGCGAGCCAGGGCCGCCCCCGCGGCGCTGATTGGTGGCCGCGGGCAGGGCCACGTGACGGCGCCGCGGTCACCTGACGGTCTCCCGAGGGAGGGCCCGAGGTGGTGGCGGCGGCGCGCGCAGGTGAGCGGGCGGCCGGGACGGCCCGTAACCGGATCCCGGACCGGGGCGGCGGAGGTGGCGGACCCGGACCCGCCCAGGTCCGGACGGGCCCGGCGTTCAGGTGCTCGGTCGGACCAGACCCGATCCGGTGTCCCGCCCCCCCCGCCTCCAGCCCGGTGCTCCCCGGCCCGGTACGTCTACGCCGCTCGGGTCCGTCTGCCGGCACCGGCCGCGGGCCGCCAGCCCGTGTCCCCCCACCCCCCTCACCCCGCGTCCGCCCTGTGCGGGAGGCGCGGCCCCAGCGCACAGCCCGGCCCCGTGCCCCACGCCCCGCTCGGTCCCGCCGCGCTCTCCCCGTACCCCGGCAGTGCCCCCAAACCCCCTTGCTCCGGCCCCCAGCAGTGCCCCGGTCTCCCCGTACCCCAGCCTGGCCCCTAGCAGTGCCCCCAAACCCCCTTACTCCGGCCCCCAGCAGTGCCCCCGGTCCCCCCGTACCCCAGCCCTGCCCGCTGCCTGTCGCTGCGCCCCACGCCCCGGCCACACCACCCCTCCCGCCCGCACCCCCTGTGCCCCACGGGCCCCCAGCCAGCGGGACGGGACGGGGCGCCGCGCCGGGCTGCTGTCAGGGTCACGGGTGAGGGTGAGCCAGTGCCAGGCTGCCCCAGGTCTGCTTTGACCCGGCGGGTCCCACTCCACCTCCCCACCTGCCCTTTGCAGCGCCGGTGTCCCCGCCATGGCCAGCTGCGGGGCGCCCGGCTCCCCGCCCCGGCAGAGTGGCCCCGGCTCCGTGCTGGAGGAGGAGGAGGAGGAGGATGACCCGGCCCTGGGCTGTAATGGCGACCTGGAGGTGAACCCCTACGATGGGCTGCCCTTCTCCTCCCGCTACTATGAGCTCCTGCGGCAGCGCCGGGAGCTGCCCGTCTGGACCACCAAGTACAGCTTCATGGAGCACCTGGAAGGCAACAGCGGCATCGTCCTGGTGTCTGGGCCCCCCGGGACCGGCAAGAGCACCCAGGCAAGTTGGGGGTGCTGTGCCAGGGCAGCTGGGAGCCACCTGCCCCGCTGAGGGCTGCGCACAGCCAGGGAGGGGCACGCTGCCAGCCAGGAGCCTGGCACGGGGCTGCGGCACTGACCACTCTGCCAGCGGTCTCTCCCTGTGCCTGCTATACCCCCAGCCAGGCATCCCATCCCATTTCACCTGTGGCACCGCTGTCGGCCGCGGCTGGGTCCTGGCCCGAGGCCCAGACCTTCTTCAGGGGATAAGCTTGTGGATCCCCCTCCCATGGCAGTGAGCCACAGTCTCTGTGGCAGGGGAGCAGCGTAGCCAGACCCTGCACAGCGTTCCTGTGCTCCGGGCCACAGTGGAGTTGGGAGGTGGGAGTCCAGGAGGCTGTGGGCAGAAGGCACAGAGATGGGTCTGTGTCTGGGCAGCAGCTCCCTGACCCCATGTCAGCGTTTGAGGATGGAGGGGGCAATGGGTGCCACAGGGCTTTGGGAGCATGCTGCTGCGGTGAGCCCGGCACCGGGCAGGGTTAGTGCAAAGCCGGGCGGTCGTGTGCCAGGATGTGCCAGGGCAGGCACTGGGGCCCCGGGCAAAGCCTCGGCACGAGCAGGGAAGTGCTGCCATCGCTGCCCTGAGAGCAGCTGACGCAGTGGCTCCGGGCAGGCGCAGGCAGGAGGAACCGGCCCCTCCCTGGAGCTGGGCACAGGGCGGTGGCAGGCACGGGCAGTCAGGCTGGACTGTAGTGGGTCTGGGGTGCCAGGGGCCCGCCCCAGGGAGCTGATCTGTCTCAGCCCCTGCTGCAGTACCCGGGGACGTGTTCAGGCAGACTTTGACCCGGGGAGGGATCGCCTGGAAGCTGCGGGGGCAGCTGTAGCCTCTGCGGGGCCTGACACGTCTGGGCCACCCCGCAGCAGCTGCCAACGCCCTGATAGCTGCCAGGGCGCTCGGGCCACGGGGCCGCTTGCCCACAGGAGCTCCCTTGGGCGTGAGTGGCACCGCCTGCCCCACGGCGTGCTGGATTCAGGGAGCAAAGTCCTGGAGCGGGCCTGGGTTTGGGAAAGAAACCCGCCAGGGCCCGGCTGCATTAGGATGAGCTGTGTGCTCCTGGGTCCCCTCCGGAGGCAGCCTCTGGGCAGGACTCTGACCCCGCCGTGCTGGGTGGGCACAGACGTTTGCTCACGGGGCAGGAGGGTGTGTTGGGAGCAGGTCAACAGCAGATTCCCGGTCCCTGGTGCCTAAGGGACATCTCAGCCCTGGGACAGTCTCACACTGCCTGGCCAGGTGCTCAGGCATCAGCTTCTCCCCCACGTCTCCTTCCCTCACCGTGGGGTTTTCTGGGGCAGTATGTGATCCCTCTGGTGCCGTGTGAGGGTGCTGGAACCCCTGTCCCAGACCTGTGGCTGCTGCAAGGTCCATATCTTGCGAATCAAGCCAGTGCCCACTGTTTCATGCTGGGCCTGAGTGGGGACCTGCCCTGGAGGGGTCATAGGAGGAATTAAGGGGCTGGTGAGAACAGAGCAGGGTATCTGCAGTCAGAAGGGACCTGCAGCCGTCACCTGGTCCAGCTGCCCAGCCGCTCCGGGGCTGGCCAAAAGTTAGAGCACATTATTAAGGATGTTGACCAAATGTCCCTGCAGCCCTGTTTTCCCTGGGGATGCTGAGGGGGTAGTTGTTCCACGTCCTTAACACAGGAGCTGGGGCTGCTGTGTCCCCTAACAAGATGGAAAGCTGTGGGCGCAGGGCAGTGAGGCTGTGGGGCTCATGTCACAGGCGGCTGGGGCTCAGAAGTAACTTTCATGGGGTGGGAAGGTCCTGCCTGGGCTGCACAACCTCTGGCCTAGGACGGGGGGGCTTCTGTGGGGAAGGTCCCTCTGCCATCCTGGAGGGCACAGCAGGCCGCATTCCATGATGGGGAGGGGGATTGTGACAGTGCTTCCAGCAGGGGCCATGCTGTCCCCAGGTTCTACCTGTCCCTCTATCCCCACAGATCCCTCAGTGGTGCGCGGAGTACGCCCTGTCCCTGCAGTTCGCCCACGGCACGGTGGCCTGTACCCAGCCCCACAGCCTGGCCGCCCTCAGCCTCTCCCTGCGCGTGGCGGACGAGATGGACCTGAACCTGGGCCACGAGGTCGGCTACTGCGTCCCCCACGAGGACTGCTGCACCACTGAGACCATCCTCAGGTACAGGGCCGGGCTGGGGGGGCCCCGCAGGCTGCCCGCGCCGGGGCTGCACGTCGCTCTGCGCTCTAATCCCACTGAGCTCCCTGTAATCTCTTAATCCAGCCTGGCCTCGTTTGGGGAGCGAGGAACCAGGCTGCTAGCTGGTTCCCCCTCCCAGGGCTGCACTGGGGGCTCCCACCGTTGGGGAGGGGGCATCATCACGCTCCCTGGGACTCAGTGCAGGGACGCCCATGGGAGCAGTCTGTGGCGCCAGGGGTCCCTGCAGCACCCCGCCGTGCTCACGGGGCCGGTCCCTGGCAGGTACTGCTCGGATGAGATGCTGCTGCGGGAGATGACGTCGGACCCGCTGCTGCGGCAGTACGGGGTGGTGGTGCTGGACGAGGCGCAGGAGCGGACGGTGCCCACCGACGTGCTGCTGGGGCTGCTGAAGGACGTGCTGCATCAGCGCCCAGCGCTGAAGGTGGTGGTGGTCACCTCACCGGACATTGAGGAGCGGCTCCGCGCCTTCTGCGGGGACCCCCCTGTGGTGTGGGTGCCAGGGCCTGGGACCCCTCCCCAGCTGCTCTACAGAGAACCCCCAGCCCGCGGCCACGTGGCAGCAGCCTGCCAGGCTGTGCTGGACATCCACCGGCGGCAGGAGCCCGGCCACGTCCTGATTTTCCTGGCCAGCGAGCAGGTGGGCTGTGGGCGCCTGTGGCTTGGCTACTGAGGGGTGTCACCACACCATGAGGTCAGGGTGGAAGGTTTGGGTGATGATAAAATCACAGACCAGTTTGGGTGGGCCGGGCCCTTAGAGTCCCCCGGTGCCACCCCCCTGCTATGGGCAGGGACACCCTCCGTTAGCCCAGGGTGCCCAAAGCCCCATCCAGCCTGGCCTTGAACCCTGCCAGGGATCCAGGGGCAACCACAGCTTCTCTGGGCACCCTGTGCCAGGGCCTCCCCACCCTCCCTGGGAAAGATTTCTGCCCCACATCCCCTCTCCACTTGCCCTTCTCCAGCTTAAAGTCCCTCTCAGCTGCGTGCAGGAACCCTGAGGATGGGGGGGTTAAACTGTGAGGGCCTGCAGTTGGGGTGGGCTGCTCTGCAGAGGGACCGCAGGGCACCGGGAGGCAGCCACAGGGCATGGCACAGCACCCTGTCTCATAGCTGGGGACACTGTGGGCATCAGTGATCATCACTCGTGTCACTTGAGTCCCTCCCTCCCGCAGGAGATCACCGAGTGCTGCGAGGCCATCCAGACCGAGGCCATGGCGCTGAACCCGGGGCTGGGCCCGCTGCTGGTCCTGCCCCTGCACCCCGGCGTGGGCCGCGCAGCGCAGAAGGTGTACGAGGCGCTGGAGGAGAGCGGCCGAGAAAGGCGGGTGATCGTCACACACTGGCTGGGGGACTCGTCCTTCTCTCTGGGCACCGTGCGCTTTGTCATCGACTCCGGGCTGGAGCTGCGCAGCGTGAGTGTGCCGGCCAGTGCCAGGACGGGCAGCGATGAGACAGGGAGCCAGGGGAGAGGGGTGGAGACACAGGGGTCTGTGTTTGCGTGGCACAGGCCTTACTGCGTCACCTGGGGGCTGCAGGACACGGCTCGAGGCGTTGGAACCCGCCCCAGGGGGTGGCGGTGATGGGTGGAAGGGTTTTGGAGGAGGTGGGGGCTCAGCTGCGGGGGTCCCTTCTCTCCACCTGGCCCGCAGGTCTACAACCCCCGCATCCGCGCCGAGTCCCAGGTGCTGCGGCCCATCAGCAGGAGCCAGGCGGAGTCACGCATGCAGCGAGCCGCAGGCAGCCCCCCGGGTGAGAGCCGCTGCTCGGGTGTCCCCCCCCAACGTGTGCTGCCCCAGCCAGGGGCTCCACCGTGGCTCACAGCCCCTCTCCTGCAGGCACCTGCCTGCGCCTCTACTCGGAGGCCTTCTACGAGCAGCGCCTGCCCCCCAGCCCCGCGCCCCACGTCAGTGAGACCAGCCTCAGCCGCCTCGTCCTGCTGCTGAAGCGCCTGGACATCGCTGACATGGGCCAGTGCGACTTCCTCGACCGGCCAGGTAGTGCCAGTGGGAGCAGGGGGCTGGAGCAGAGGGGGGCGGTGGAGCAGAAGGGTGCATTGGGGGTGGCGGTGCTAGAGGAGCTGGAGGCTGGCCGCAGATGTCCCTGTAGCCCTGGTTGTCCTCTGGAGAGGGGCTGGAGGGTCCTGTGGGTGTGGGAGGAGGGTAGGCAGAGCTTCCCAGTCCTCCAGCTAACGGCCTGCCCCAGCCCCTGAGTCACTGATGCAAGCGCTGGAGGACCTGGACTACCTGGCTGCCCTGGACGACGACGGGAACCTGTCTGAGGTGGGGATCATCATGTCGGAGTTCCCCCTGGACCCCCAGCTGGCCAAAGCGCTCATCGCCTCCTGCGAGTTCGACTGTGTGGAGGAGATGGTCAGCCTCGCCGCCATGCTCACGGGTACCATGCCGTGGGCCCCACAACCCCCTCTGCCACAGGGCACGGTGCCTGCCCGGGAGAGCCAGTGCTGGCAGGGGTGGTGCTGGGGGTCACAGCGTGACCTTCCCTCTGTGCCACCCCCAGTCTGCCCCTGCTTCGTGCCCCCTTCGGCACGCCTGGAGGAGGCGGTGACGGTGCGCCGGCGAGCCCTGCTCCACCCAGGCGGAGACCACTTCACCCTCATCAACATCTTCAACGCCTTCCAGCAGCGTGAGTGCCAGGGGAGGGGGAGCTCAACTGCCAGCAGGCTGCACCCCCTGGGTGTCCCACAGCTCCCCGCCTGTCCCCTGCTCCATTCAGCAGCCGCGTTGTGCATGACCCCATCCAGGGAGCACCTTGGCTGCAAGGGGGTCCCAGACCCACCCAGGGGGCCATGCTCTCCACCCAGTTCCCTGTCCCCACTGCACTGAGGGGTTGCAGCCTGCAGGAGCAGACAGGTTTCCAAGCCCGGGAGCCCCCAGCCAGGCCCCCCCCCCACCTCCATCTGCACATGGTCTCTGCCCATCCAGCCCTGTCCCCGCAGCGCTGACCCCGCTCTCCCTGCAGACAACACGGACGAGGGCTGGTGCCGCAAGCATGCGGTGAGCGGGGAGGCCCTGCGGCTGGCGGGCATTGTGCGGGCGGAGCTGCTGGAGGTGATGCAGCGCATCGAGCTGCCCGTCTCGCCCCCCGCCTTCGGCACCAACGCCAATGTGCTCAACATCCAGCGAGCCCTCATCTCTGGCTACTTCCTCAAGGTGGGCAGGGGGGCCGCAGGGGGCCTGACCGTGGGGCAGGGGTCACGCCAAGCCAGCCCCGCTCCCCTCCCGCTTTGCTTCCCAGGTGGCCCGGGACATCGACGGCTCCGGTAACTACGTGATGCTGACGCACAAGCACGTGGCCCACCTGCCCCCCACCTGCTGCTACCTGCTGCGGCAGCCCCCCCAGCACCTGCCCCCCTGGGTCCTCTACCATGAGTTCACCATCTCACAGGACAACTGCCTCCGCGTGGTCTCAGAGATCCAGCCCCAAATGTGAGGAGCTTGGGGACCGGGAGGGATGGGGATGGATAGGTTGGGCCCGGGCTGTGTCTGCATGTGGCTCTGGAGCTGGCACCAGCCCACCAACATGGCCATGTGGGGAGTGTGATGCCGGGCCTGGGTCTGCGCTGAGCAGGTGGGGAGCTGTCTCTGAGTGGGGCAGCAAGGGGGGCTGTTCAGGAGGCCCCTGGGACTGCGTACCCCTCCTTGACCCCCTCCTTCCTGCAGGCTGGTGGAGCTGGCACCCCAGTACTATCTGAGCAACCTGCCACCCAGCGAGAGCCGCGACCTGCTGATGGAGCTGCGGGAGAAGGTGGTGGCCGCGGAGGACGTGCCGGCGGCGCCAGAACCGCTGGCAGAGGCGGCTGGCGAGGAGGATGAGGAGAGGGACGTCTGTGTGCTGCAGTGAGCTGGAGCCACGAGCCCTGCCTCGGGGCCGCCTGGGCTCTGCCACGGACAGGAGAGCCCTGGGAGGCCGTGCTGCTGTGGGGTGGCTCTGGTGCCAGGGTGGCACAGGCAGAGCCTGCCACTGCGGCAGCTCTGTGCCACGGTCGTGGTGCCAGTGGCCCCGGGAACAGCCCCTGAAATCTCCCCCAGGCCAGAGCCTGGTTGGGGGAGCAATGGCCCCAGGGCGCAGGGAGTCGTGACAGCCCCCACCACCCTCCTGGGCTCCTTCACCCCATTTCCCTGGGGGTGCCGCAGGGCTGGGGCTGGTGGCCATGCCTGTCCTGCTCCCCCCACAGCCTGGGGAGCAGCGCCGGGGGCCGAGGGGCCACGTGTGGGTCTCTCCTGTATAAAGTTTTGTGACCTTTGCTCCTGTCCTCGCCTCCGTCATTGCAGCTGGGGGGTTTGTGCCACAGAGGGGTCTGACCAGGGCACCCTCCCCCCAGCCCCTATGGCCCTGTGGGGCAGCTCTGCACCCCCTCCAGCCTCCCCTCTGCCGGGGGGGTTTCTGAACATGATGCATCCCTGGTCTTGCTCACCTCCCGCCTCCGGCTGTGGGTAGCGTACCACTGCCCCGGGTCACGTCGACGCACTGATGGGCAGCCCTGGCCTTTGCACCGGGTCTTCCCCTCTGCGGTCTTGGGCTCTTCTGCAGAAGCAGAGGGGAAGCTGTGGCTGGCGGGGGCGGGTGGCAGCCGGGATGCACAGCCAGCTCCTCCTCCCCCCCCAGCAGGGATAGGACACGGGTGCTCCCTTGGTGCGAGGTACCACTCGCTCCTCCCTCCCCTCCTTGGGGTCCCAATCCTGCCTGGGGGTCTTGCCCATCAAGCTTCACTTCTCTCACAGCTCCCCGGCACTTTGGCCAAGGGCTGAGCTACTGCCTGGGGGTCCTGGTGTGGGTGCTGTGCCCCAACATGTACCCCTTGGCATGGGGCTGAGCCATCCCAGTGACTGACACGCACGCAGACGCGCAACCCCCCCGTCACCGACTCCCTCCTCCCCTCCTTCCTTCCCTCCACGCAGCCTGCGTGTGGGGGGTCTGCTGTTCCTGGGAAGGGGGCTGGAGGCTCCACCGCCCCATCACCACCACAGCACCTCGAAGGTCGGGCGGGAAGTTGAGGTCTGGGCCTCCCCACGGCTGCCTCAGAGCCCGAACTCCCCCTTCGCTTTCTAGGAACCCCAGAAAGTACGTGAGTGGGAGCAGCAGGGTTCAGCCCATGCCTCCCCACCCTGGGACCACCTGCTCCCGTGCTGAGGGGGCTGCTCTGTCCCCTCTCCCCAGGCTTTTGGGGACCAGTGCCCAGTGTGGGTGCAGGGGTTGTGCCAGGCTGAGCAGAGGTGCCTATGCAGCAGAGCTGGGCTGGTGCTCATGGGGCGGCCAAGGGGACACTGGCAGCTGCCCCCATGTCCCCATCTCGGCACAGCATCCCACTGGACATGGCCCTGGGTAAGGAGAAAGGGGGCAAGGCAGCCCATGCCTGTCTGGGTGCAGCACCCCAAGCCCCTTTAGTGACCCACTGGCCCCCCGGGGACCCACCACCAACTGGCCAGGGCCAAGTGCCACACTTGCCCTGCTCTGGACACCCAGGACAGGCGCTGCTGGACTTTGGTTGTCCCTTCCCCACATTCCAGCCCCTTCTCTCCCCATGGCAGGGGGCACCGTGCATCCCTCAGCCGGTCCTGAGGCTCAGGACCACTCTGCGGAGCTGGGAGCACCCGTGGGTCTGACACTGTCCCAGCCACCCAGTGCTGTCCCTTTGCCCAGCAGTTTCCGGGACGGGACCCATCCTCACACACCCCCCCCCGCCTCTTCCCCACCGGTGCCGGGGTAGGGCAGTGGGTCCCCAGCGCCCCCCAGCTTGGGAAGTACCCGCGGTGAGTCCCAGCAAGGCTGGGGCCGAGGGGGTCGGGGGCTGAGGGTGGGTCCCGGCGCGCAGCTCCACCCAGCGCCGTTTTCTCCTCTTCTAAGAACTCTGAGGTTTGGTTTCACCTTGGGGCAGCCCCGCGGGGTCGCGGCGCACTATATACCCGCCCGCCCGCCGGCCCCCAGCCCACCCTGAACCCACTGGAGCAGCTCAGCACGGCAGCGAGGTAGGCACGGTGCGGGGGGGGGCTGCGGGGGACACCGGCACCGCTCCCCCAGAAGTGGCTGCGCACCAGGGAGCCCCGGGAAGGTGCAGCTCCGGGCGGGCACTGCGGACCCCTGCCCGGGGGTGCGGGGGGGGAGGCACCCGGCGGGGCCGCCGCGGAGAGGGTGGGGGTGTCGCATCGGCCACCGGCCCCGTGCGGGGGTCGCGCCCGCCCCCTGCCCGCCCCGCTCCCCCTCCCGTCTGACCCTGCTGCCGTCCCGGGGCTGAGGGCTCTGCCCCCACCGGTCCTGCTGGCCGTATCCAGCCCGACCGGCTCCCCTGGTCCCGGGGTCCGGCTGCCACCCCCTCCCCACCCTGGCGCAGGGCTGCCCCTTCCCCTACCGCTGCCCTTCCCCTCCCAGATGCTGGTGCTGGTGGGACTCGTGCTGTGCCTCGCTGCTGCGGATGCTCTGACTGCCTTCCCCCCAAAGTGTGAGTCCTGCCCTTCCTGGGCACAGGGGACGCCTGGGAGGAGAGACCCCCCGGGGTGTGGGGGTGCAGAACCTGCACAGCGGCTGGAGGGAGTGGGAAGTGTCCGCATCCTGCCTCCCTCTGATATGGGGCAACACGAGCCTGGGTCAGGGCTGTGCTTCGGGTGGGGTGGGGGTGTGAGAAGATGGGCATGAGAGAGATGGAGGTGAGGGAGTGGACATGGGGTGAGAGAGCAGCTGGATGAACGTGGGGTGACAGGGCAGGGTGAGGATGGATTTGTGGGGCAGGAGCAGGGTGGAGAAGGATGGATGTGGTACGTGGCGATGAGGGGACACTCACTCCCATCATGGTGTGGGGGGACAGGCTGCTCACGCTGTAGCCCATCCCTGACCCCCATCTCTGCTTCCCACCTCCAGTCCAGGTGGGGAAACTGAACGAGAACGTGACGGTGAAATGCAACACTTCGGAGCAGCGGGTGACCTGGACGCAGAACGGGCAGCCCGAGCCCATGGCCGAGCTTGTGGCCGAGGGACAGACTCTCACCATCATCGGCTTGGACATGCCGGCCACGGGCAACTACAGCTGCTGGGCTGGCAGCGTCCTGCTGGACACCACCTACGTGGTGGTCAGCAGCACCCGTATGTGGGGCCGGGCACGAGGGGGCTGGCACGGCTGGGCAAGGGAGCCAGGGAGGGGGTGGGGTGGGATGCAGGAAGTCAGGGGCAGGCTGAGGACAGGAGATGCTCGTGCATCAGTGCATGTGGGTGCCCAGCCCATGGGGATGCTGCGGGCAGGGGCAGCCTCACCTGTGCTGTACGGGGCTGGGGCACTGCGCCTGGTCCCACGCAGCCCCTGAGCAGTCACCCTTCAGCCCCACCAGGCAAGGAGAGGATGAACATCTTCTGCCAGGCTGAGACCTACAATGGCTCCTTCCACTGCTCCTGGAGTGGCCCCCACTCCACCATCTTCCGTGCCCGCTTCACACGCAGGTAGGTGCCCCACGGACACCCCACTCCCCCCCAACCCTGTGCTGGCACTGTGGCTGCTCAGCCCTCATACCTGCCTCCCCCCTGCAGCAACAGCTCCTGGGGGGAGTGGGTGCAGGCATCCAGGCACGAGAGCGGGTTCATAGCCAGCTTTGTGGACTCATCCTTCTGCCCCTTCGCTGAGGAGCTGCACCCGCTGCGGCTGCAGCTGGAGGGGCTCACAGACAGCTCCTACCTCAACTTCTCCAAAGAATTCTTCATCCATGACATCGGTGAGCTCAGACCCACAACAGCAGGGGCCAGGGGGGCATCCTTGGGCTGCCAGGTGCCCCGTGGGAGGGCTCAGCCTCAGGGCTGAGCAGCCCTGCCCCACGCTGAGCCCTGCCATGCCCACAGTGCGACCTGGCCCACCACGGGACCTGACTGCGCAGCAGTGGGGGGAGCAGCTCCAGCTAGCCTGGGCCCCCCCGGCATTCTGGCCGCTCCCCAAGTCCTACTTCGCCCTGCTCTACCGGCTGCAGTACGAACTCCCCAACGGCACCCAGGTAACTGTGGGGGGTGCCCATGCCCAGCCTGACCCAGCTCCTCCACACGTCCTCCCCCTGCTGCGCCCACCATGCCCCAGCCCCAGCTCTTCCCTCCGCCCAGGGCTGCCACCGGGGATGGGAACTTGCCAGGGGGTCAGTGATGCCCCCATCCCCACTGCACTACAGTGAATTGTCACTCTTGGCTGCCACCTCTGCTCCTCCCACCCCAGCGCTGCCCACACAAGGCACCATCACTGCCTGGGTCGGGGAGGTGCCAGTGTGTGTCCGCCCCCAAACCCCTGGCACAGCTCCTGCCTTGTCCCCCCACCTTCTCCGGAGGGTGCTGGGGACTGGCAGGACACGACCTGCCCCGTTCTGTAGGTTGACAAGTACGTGGAGGGTGCGGAGGAGATGCAGCTGCAGGAGCGTGCGAGCCGGGTGCGCATCAGCTGCCAGGACCCCTACACCAACCTATCCTGGAGCCCCTGGAGCACCTGGCAGAACGTGGATGCAGCCCAGCAGAGCCGGCTCCGAGCTCACTGACCCTGTGCACAGACAGCTCCTTCCCCCTCATCCCCTTCCCCACTGCACCCCCGGCTGTGGTGGCTGTAGGCACCCAGCACTGACCCTCCCGTTCTCTTGTACGGTTTGGAAGAGGCTTTTTGCTGCTGTTGAAGAGCCAGGCTTGGCTTTACCATGACAAACCTCCACTGGTCATTGTGTGAGATGGGGGCTGCTGGGACCCCGCGGCTCCAACTGGGCTCCTGCCTGTGTCACCATCCGGCTCAAGGTGCCCAGACTGGCCCTGGCCCCGCGGGAGGTCACAAGCCCCTTCTGCTCCCACAGATCCCAGAGGGGTCCCTGCTCCCTGCTGGCACTGGGCTGCCAGGCTCAGCCCGTGGGGTCCTTCTGGATGGCTGAGACCAGATGTGTACACACACTCCAGCACAGCCCCGGACAGCCCAGCTCAGTGGCTGTACCCAGGCCTGGCCCAGGCAGGGGTCCACACATTGCCCAACTGCCTGCCAGGGCACACAGGCACCCTGGTCCTCCCTGTTGCTCAACAGCCCTACCAGATCTGCCTCCTCTCTGGGGGCTGTGGTGGAGCAATGTCCCCAGCCCCAGGGGCAGCACCCAGCAGGGATTTGCTGCCCCACACCAAAGGGGTGTGTCCCTGGGGGCAGCAGCCCCTCCCCATGTCCCAGGACACAAGACCCCTGGGCAGAACAGGGCTACACTGGATGGGTGGGGAGGTGGTCAGGGACCACTCACCAGCACTGGGGAAGGGGGATGCAGCTACTGCTGGGGCACAATCCCATGTACCATGTGTCCGTGGCCAGGTCCCAATGATGAACCCCATTCAGCATCCCTGTGGGGTGCCAGCCCAAGTGTGAGGGGCTGCAGCCACAGATGCAGAAAGAGCAGCGGGGTGCTGCCAGCACAGGGCCCATCCACGGGTCTCTACTCCCCCATCTCCCCCCCACCCCAGACAGGCCAGGTGCAGGTAACTCCACGGGGCTTTATTGAGGTGCTTCCACACGGGCTGGGGCCAGTACCCCAGCCCCACTGCTGCTCCGGAGAGGCTGGTGAGAGAGTGCAGCCCCGTGGGCGCTGCTCTCCTGGGGGGGGGCAGGGCCTCCCGGGGTGGGGGTCTGGGGAACCGGGGGTCCCAGGAGTCCGGAGGGGTGGGGCCCATGGCACAGGGGTACAGGACCAGGGCTCAAGGAGTCCAGAGGGTTCCAGAGGGTCCGGGGGTCCCATAGCCCGGGTGTCCAGGGGCGGAGATCCCGAGGCGCGGGCGAGCAGGAGCTCGGGGGACACCGAGGAATGAAGTCCGGGGTTTGGGAGCCCGGGCGGAGGTCCGGCGGGTCCCAGCAGCGCGGGGTCCCGTCACGGCGGCGCCAGGCAGCCCAGGCGCAACTCTTCGCTCTCCAGCATCTCCCTGCAAGAGACGGCCCCGGGCTGAGCCCCGCGCCCCCCCCCCGCCCCCGCCCCGTCCGCGCTCCCCCACCTCCTCCGCCCGCCCCGCGTACCGGTACGCGGCGATCTCCGCCTCCAGCGCCATCCGCAGCCGCAGCAGCGCCGGGTACTCCCGCAGGCACCGGGCCATCTCCGCCTCCGCCTCGCCGATCTCCCGCTCCAGCTCCGCCACCCGCTCCTGCCGGACGGGCCGTCAGCAACGCCCGGGACCCCCGTCCCGACCCCTGCCCCGCCCGGCCCGACCTCTGCCCCACACGGATACCCACCCTCCAGCCCCATCCCGATCCCCGGCCCGCTGCCCCGCCCGGACCTCCGGACCCTGCCCCACTTGTACCCCCCTCCCCAGTTCCATCAGGACCCCCGCCCCTCCCCAGCTCCGTCCCGTAACCCCACTCGGACCCTCCTCCCCAGCCCACCCTCACCCCCTTCCTCCGCCGCACCCGGACCCTGTCCCCCCGTCCCCCTCCCCATCCCCACCCCCATCCCGCCCCCTCCTCCCCACTTCTCCGGCCCTCCAGGCCCCTCACCCGATGCCTGGGGTCCCCCCTTTTCCCCACAGCCCAGCCATCTGCCTCCTCCCAAACCACTTAGGATCCGCCCGTTCCCCCCATCCAGTGTGACCCCCCCCCCTTGCCCCCCGCCCCCGCACCTGGTACTTGGCGAGCTCCCCGCTGCGCCGGTCCCGCAGCCCCTCGAGCTGCCGGTGCAACGCGCCCACGGCCCCGCGCAGCGCTTCCACCTCGGCAGCGCGGGCGCGCAGCAGCCTCCGGTAACCGGCGGCCTCGGCGCGGGCACGGAGCACCGCCTCCCCCTCGCCCCCGCCCCACCGGCACCGGGACGGGGGCCAGCTCTCGGCCGCGCTCATCCCGGCGGCTTCTGCGGCGGCGCCGCAGCGGTTACCTCCCCCCCACCCCCCCGGCTCCTCCTTCCCCCCCCCTCCGGTAAAACGGGGCCGCGTCACGGAACAGCAGCCAATCCCACCGCCGGGGAACCGGCAACGGCCGCCCGCCTCCTCCCGGCAGCAACGGGGGGAGGGGGTAGGAGCTGGCCCCCGCCCGCATCCCAGTGAGGGGGTTGCAGGCAGTGCCAAACTCCCGCCGACCCCCCGTGCAGAGGCTGCAGCACCATGGACAGCAGCGGGAGGGGGGGTGTCAAGGTCAAGTTTAGGGTCAGGGTCTTTGCTATGAGCCCCCTCCCCCCTTTTCCATCGTCAGGCGGCGACCCCAGGCAGGGCTGGCTCGCTCGGGGGTCCCAGTGGCTGGGCAGCACGTGGGCAGAGCTGGGGATGGGGGCAA
This sequence comes from Gallinula chloropus, assembly GCF_964237585.1. Taxonomy (NCBI): domain Eukaryota; kingdom Metazoa; phylum Chordata; class Aves; order Gruiformes; family Rallidae; genus Gallinula; species Gallinula chloropus. The sequence continues at coordinate 82,177,271 of NC_140088.1, forward strand.
TGGGCTGGAGAGGGGCTGAGGGTGTCAATCCCCAGGGGGCATAGGTCAGGGGATCCCCAGCCACAGCTGGGGACACTCAGGGGGGCACTGGGGAAGGGGAGGGGCCAGATCTTGGCTGGAGGGAGGAGAGGTTCAGCCCCCAGCAGACCCCCCTGCTTCCCCCTGAATGTGCTGTGTGTCACACAGGGGCAGCCAGACCGCGGGCAGCACTGGAGAAAGTGAAGGGGTTCCTGGGGGAGGGGGGACAGCCCTTCTCAGGGGGGCTGGTGGAGTTCTTCGACACACAGGGGCACCCCAAGTCTGTCACAGGGTGCTGTGGGGGCATGTCCAGGCCCAAGGCTGGGAGCCAGCAACAGAAGCACCAGGGAGCCCAGCCTGCAGAGCAGATGATCCCAGTCTGTCAGTCTGTCCCACTGCTGAGGCACCGGGGGCCACGGGGACAGGTTCCTCATACAGCCCAGAGAAGCAGCTGGAATCCAGAGCTGGCAAACTCCAACCAGGATAAGGCAAGTGTGTGCAGGTGGTGCAGACTCCATGGCGGCCACCAGCAAGGGTAAAAGGGGGTGTCCACCCAGCACCCACTCAGCCCACCCCGGGTGGGACAGGGGCTGAGGCTGCACTGGGGGACCAGGGTCTGGCCTGGCAGGGAGAGCCGCTGGTGGGTGGGCAGCAGGTCCTGAGCGGGGACCACCCAGTGAGCTGCCCCTGGAGCAGGGGGCTCTGGGGAGAGGGAGGGTAGGGCTGGACTTGCAGAGGCTCCACAGGGTGCAGGTGACCAGGGCTGGGTTCCCTGGGGATTCCGGGCAAGGGGCTGCCTGCAGCAGCACTCCAGACAGGGGTCCAGGCAGGGGGCCACAGAGATTTTCAGTCCAACCCCAGGCGACGTCTGTCTGCCCACCTGGAGCAGCTGTGGGCCCAAGGGGGGCAACGAGGGGGGCCTGGGGAGGGGGTCTGGCCCATGCTGGGGAGGGGGCTGCCGAAGGACGGGCACTCCCAGAAAGCGGCAGCCCCCTCCCTACCACAGGCCGGGGGTGCTGGGCTCAGAGCCTGCCGCCCACCGCCGCCTCCCAGCACGTCCACGGGAGGTCATACCACGGAGGCCACCCCTGAGACGGACGTCACCTTGTTGTCCTCAGCCCAGGGCTGCAGGTTCTGCAGGGCGTAGAGGGAGGAGTTGTGCATGCAGAGCGGGTCCTGGGGCAGCGGCTGGCTCAGGCTCTTCTGGAAGGCTTCCTGCTGCAGGTGCAGCATCAGGCGGTTGGCCTGCTGCCGCTCCGCCTCGCGCTCCTCCGCCGTCTGCCTCCTGCCAGCACACACGGACCATCCGGCACTGCCCCGCTGCCCGTGCCTGCCCCGCACGCGGTGACGCTCCCCAGCCGCTGCCCACCAGCCAGCCAGCTGCCGGCACCGCTGTGCGCCAGCGCGGCGATGCCCCGCAGCCTCCACCCGCTGTCCACCCAGGTCCCGCACGGCGCCGGTATGGCTGTGCCATGCAATCCTATCCCTCCCTCGGCACTGCTGTGCCTCACCCAGCCGGGCACGGGGCCGGGGGGGGATGCCATCTCACCCCAGCCCAGCCTCTGCCGGGGGTCGGCAGCTGCAGGCAGAGGGGCAGCAGTTTGGAGCCGCGGGGGCTGTGGCGGCCGCGCTGCACCACCCGTTACCTCCACTTGGTGCGGCGGTTCTGGAACCAGGTCTTGACCTGGGCGTCCGTCATCTTGAGGGCCTTGGCCAGCGTGGCGCGCTCGGCCGAGGCCAGGTACTTCTGCCGGTGGAAGCGCTTCTCCAGCTCGCAGATCTGCACCCGGCTGAAGGAGGTGCGCGGCTTCTTCCGCTTGGGCGGCGTGCGGTTCTGGTAGGGGTGCCCGATGCGCCGGGTTGCCGCGAAGGGCGACAGCGCAGCTGCGGGCAGAGGGGGAGGTGAAGGGTGGCTCAGGGGAGCCATGGGCAGGGGAGCCGGCCCGTCGCCGCTGCCGCCACGCGGGAGGGGGCTGGGCAGGGGGCAGGGCAGGAGTGGGTTCGGCACGGGAGCCCCAGGGGGATGCTCAGGGTCAGGGGGACAGGGAGCTGGGGGGGTGCTGCCAGCATCATGTGGTAGAGAGGAAAGGGAGACCCTGATCCACCCCCACTGGCTCCCAGCACCCAGGGAGAAATGGGGCAGCTTGAGACATGGTGGGAGGGCCCATCCACCCCCACGGCCATGGCCCGATCACTCCACCAGCCTGGCGGGTGGGGAATGTGGCCAGCAGGGAGGCTGGGCAGCCCGGTCCTAGGACCGGTGCAGGGGCAGTGAGGGGCCTGGCAGCAAAAGCCCAGCCTATGGCAGACACCAAACCCTGCCGCTGCTCCAGAGGGGCCACCCAGAGCTGCTGGGGCTTCCCAGCTCCCCTGGGGAGGGGCCCAGACCCCTGACATGGACAGTATCTCCCTGTGTGTGCCGGTAGCGTCTAGGCTGGCGGCCACCAGCTGCCCAGAGCAGAGAAGTGAGGCAGCAGTGAGGCACAAGCATGGCAAGGCCGGTGTGCTGCAACCCAGAACCATGGGGAGGGTCAGGGCAGAGAAGCGGTCTGGAGGAAGGTGAGAGGTTGGTGGGGTGCAGCACCCAGCTACCGCTCCCCTCCTGCTCGATCAGCGGCTCACAGCCAAGCCATGTCCCCACGGCACCGTGATCCCTGCTGGTGCTGGCTCTGAGCAGGCAAGCGTGCACATGGCCAAGCCCATGGGGCCGCCATGGGGCCCCGGCCCCCCATACCACAGGGACATGAGGCAGACCCTGAAGCAGCCCCAGGGACAGCTGGGCGCCCAGCAGACCCTCCCCACAAGGCCGGACCCTCCCTCCACCAGCACCCAGGCAGGCAGCCCGGGCAGGAGGCCAGCCTGCCCGCCGGCGGGGGCGGACGCAGTTGACGCAGGTGGAGCCGCGCAGTCGGGGGGACGGAGGCCCCCGCGCCCCCTCCCCACGCGGGGCGGCCCCTCGCTGGGAACAGATGCTGACAGCCCGCAGACCACCCCAAGGCCGGTGGTGCTGAGTGATGGCTGTGGCTGGGAGACCCCGTGCCAGGGAGGGGCCACCCCATCCACCCACCGCTGGCGCCAGGCAGGAGACAGGGACGTCACCCGCCGCCCCTGCATGGGGACGATGCTTCGTCACCGCTGGGATGGTGGGATGGGCCAGGAGGCAAACCTGGTTCTGCCGGCACCCAGGCTGGGCCCCCGCAGCCCTTGGCCTCCCGCCCCACATGGCCCCAACTTCCCTGGGGCCATCACGCAGCCCCCAGCCCTGTGCGGCCCCCAGCCTCGTCCCTGCATGGAGCCGCGCGCTGCGGACGTGGCAGCGCCGCCATCTTGGGAAGGAGCTGAGCCGAGCCGAGCCAGGCCAGGGCTCCCTGACACCCGCATCCGCCTGGCATGCAGCCCTGGAGCCCAGCACCCCAACCACAGCACCCCAAATCTTCCCTTCTGGGGTGCAGCAACAGGCACCCCAGCACTGGGCGCTCCAGCCCTCACCAGCAGCACCTATCCCCCAGCCCCACCAGCAGCACCAGGACCCCGCACCGCCGCCCCGACACCTGCATTGTCACTTCTCACGCCCTTCTCAGCCCCATCACGCACCAGCCCCCACCTCTCCCACAGCCCCCGCACAAGAAGGGGTCTCATCCCCGGGCACCCCACAGCTGGACCCCACAGGCACCCCTCACCGCTTGCCTCATCCCTAGGGACACACGGAACAAGGGGACCTGCTCTCCATGCCCAGCCCCACATGCTGGAGGTTTTTTGTGCTGCAGACCCGTGGCAGGTCTCTGCACCCTGCTCCCAACACAGCCCCTGGCCCCAACCTGCAGCCCCCAGCAGCCTCCCCATTACCCGTTATGCTGGGACAGAGCTGGTGCCCGGTGCCCCGGGAAGGGACCGGACACCGAGTGGAGCCCAAGGCCAAGCACAGCGCTGCTTTCAGCCGAGCTTTGGGCGCTGCTCAGAGCCGAACACCAGCCCGGCCCCTGCCCGGACTCGCCGGCAACCGGAGCAGGACCGCGGAGGAGCTGCGATAGCTGCGCCAGCCCCAAGCCGCTCTCCGCGGGCCCCGACGGCGGCCGCTTCCCGCGGCGGCGAGAGCCCTGCCTGGGGCACGGCGGAGCGGCGGAGGGCGGCGGCGGCGGACGAGGAGCCGGCGCTGCGGGAAGCAGCGGAGCGCACGGCCCCTGGCCAACCCCCGGCCGGTCCCCGCGGGCGACGCGTCCCCGGTCTGCGCCCGCCCCGGCCCCGCTCCGCTCCACGCGGCGCCGCCGGAGCCACAAGAGCCGTCGGGAGCCGTCGGGAGCCGTCGGTAGGCGGTCGGCCGCGCTCACCTGAGAGCCGATCCTTGGCGATGCGGCGCGTCGTCTCCATCCAGGGGAAGGTGAGCCCCGAGAGCCCGGGCACCGGCGGCGGTGCGGCGGGCGGCGCGGCGGGCGCGGGCCGGTGTGCCGGGACGCGGATGACCCCGGCGGGTGGCGCGGCGGGCGCGGGGGTCACGTTGACGCTCACGTTCATGCTCATGTTGAGGTTGTAGGAGCCGAGCGAGCAGGCGGGGCCGTAGCCGCCGCCGTACAGCCCGTAGTCGGGCTCCCCCGCTGCCCGGGCCGGTCCCGCGCCGCCGCCCGCGGGCTCGGGGCCGCCGAGGATCTGGTCGATGCCGAAGCTGATGGGCTCGTGGGGCGGAGGGCCCTGGCCGCCGCCCTCCCGCGCCAGCGCCGCCGCCTCCATCGCCCGGCCGCGCTCAGAGCCGGCGGGGCGCGGGCATGGCCGGGCCGCCTGCGGCCGGGGGACGGCGGGGGGCGGCGGCGGGAGGCGGCGGGCGGCCCCGCGCGGGGGCGGGAGCGGGGGCGGGGGGCTCGGGGCTCCCTCTGCGCTCCCGGCGGGGCTGGGACCGGGTCCTGGTCCGGGGCTGGAGCCGGGGCACTGGCCGCGTCCGGGGCAGGCTCCGGGGCAATGGCCGGGTCCGGGGCATGGCCCGCGGCTGCTGGCGGCCCCGGCGCGGGAGCGCGGGTGCGCGGCGGGCCCCGGCGGCGCGCGCTTTTCTGCCCCGCTCCATCTGGACCTGCCAAAATCCCGTCCGCCCGCTCCCTGATTGGCGGTCGCGCCCCGTGATTGACAGCACCGCGCCCCCGGGGGCGGGGGCTCGCGCATCCCGGGGCCACGCCCCGCCACCGGCTCCCCCACCGCCACCTCCCCCCCACCACCTCCTCCGCCGCAGCACCGGGCCCTCGCCCGCCGAGGCTCCCGTACGGGCTACGCCGCGGCCCCGGGGCCGTCGGCCGGGCCCGTCGAGTCCCGAGCGCACGGCGCTCAGCCCGGATCTGGGACGGCCCCAAGCCCCGCTGCGCTCCGGCCCGGTTCCCCGCCACCGGGGCAGCTGCGGGACGTCGTCCTGCTCGCAGCAACGAAGGGCCCACCGGAGCCGCCGCCGCCGAGATACCGGCGCCGCTCCGCGCCCCGCCGGCGTCGGGGCTCCCAGTGCGGAAAGGCGCCGGAGACGCCGCTCGCTCGCCCGCCCGCCCGAGGCGGATCCCCGGCAACACCCCCCCTCACTCCCCGGTCCTCCCGGTAGCAAACAGCTCCGACCTCCCCCGTCCTCCCGGGAGTCAAGGGCTGCGCGTTCGGGCCGCACAGAGTGCGCCCCGGTCCCGGCGCTGTTATCCCTGATCCCGGGGCGCACGGACCCGCACCGCGCCCGCCACGCCCGGGGAACGCAAGCTTCGTTCTCCCAAGCCGCCGCTGTCCGGGTGCACCGACCCGGTCCCACCGAGCCCGTCCACCGGACCTCTCACCCCCCCGTAGCCGCCGCTCGTGGGACACGGACCAGGGACTCGCCCCGACCCGCCGCTCCCAGACGGACCGCGGTTCCCCCGACACCGTCCGCCGTTCCCGGGGGTACGGAGCCCGCTCCTGCGACACGGACCGATCCGCCCTTCTCTGTAGCGCGGACCCACCGTCCCCGGGACACGGATTCCGGTTCCCCCGACCCGCCGGTCCCGGGGCACGGACCCATTCGCCGTTCCCAGTGGAACGAACCCCGCTTTCCCCCGACCCGCCGTTGCCGGTAGCAGGGACCCCGGTTCCCAGGAACCCGCCGTTCCCAGGACACCTACCCCAGTTGCGCCGACCCGCCGTTCCCGGGTGATGCACCCTTTTTCACCGGGACCCGCCGTTCCCGGTAGCACGGACCCCATTTTCCACGGCCCCGCCGTTCTCTGGTCACGGATCCCGTTCCTACCGAGCCCGCCGTTACCGGGTGATGGATCCGGAATCCCCCGACCCGCCATTCCGAGTCCCAGACGCCGGTTCCTACGGACCCGCCGTTCCCGGTAGCGCGGCCCCGCGGTTCCTATTTACCAGCCATTCCCGGGGGACCGACTCCGGTCCCCCCGAGCCGCCGTTCGCAGGCACAGAGCCCCGACCGGCCCCGTCGGGTCGCTCGTTCCTGGCTCGCAGGAGCAGGCCCGACTGCGGCCCCACCGAGTGCTCGGGTGCGGAGTGCGGCTGTGCTGCTCGGGGCGGGCTCGACCCCGGCCGGCGGACCGGCCCAGCTCCGCCGACGGGAGGTAACGGCCACCGGAGCGCAGCACCGGCCTGGCCGGGCCTCCCCGCGATTATCGCGACTGTCGGGCCACAAGCGGTGTGTCCAGCCCGTGGGGTGCGGCTGTGGGGCTGTGGGACCGATCCCGTGGGTCGGTCCCTGCGGCTCACGGGCCGGGGGTCCCGGTTCCCGGGCGGGCGGCGGTTCAGGGCGGCGGGTCACGGCTCCGGGGCAGGGGCCGGCGGGGGAGGGCAGCCACCCGGCCACCCTGGCGCCACCGGTCTGGGGTAAATGACATTACCGGGGCCTGCGCCTGTAAATCACGGCGGCACCGGGAGCCGCAGCTGCCGCACCCCGAGGGGACCGCACGCCCCGGGGGCACCAGGTGGACCCGGGCACACACGGACCTGCTGCAGGGCGGCCTGGCCCGGCCGTCCCTGCAGCTCCTCGGGGCGTGGGGCCACGGGCACCCGGGGCTGCGTGGGGTGGTGATGCACAAACACGAGCTGCGGGATGCAGCTGCCGGCACACGCGTGTGTGTGTGCAGAGCCTAGAGCAGAGCTGCACACGCACACGGGCACAGGCACACACATATAAGCACACGCTGCACACACACTCAAACACACTCACACGTAAACACGCTGCCCTGCCCGACCCCTCATGCCGTGTCCGCAACCCCACAGCGCGGGGCTGCCCCTGCCCACGCCGGGGGTGCTTCCCGATGAACCCCCGTGCCGCGGGTGGGGGTCCCCGTGTGCCTCCGCAGGGGAAGGGGATGCTGCACTCCGACCCGCAGCACCGGGGCCGTGCCGGGCTGAGCCCTTGGGAGTTTCCCGGCATCTCTTGGCGGCGGCTCGGCCGGTGCCGGGACAAACCTGCCCGGTACGGCTGAGGCTTTCCTACCGGGAGAGAGCGACTCGCTCCGGGCCCGAGGGGTGGTTGTGGCCCCGCGGAGCGGTGGGCACTGGGACTGGTACTGGCCTTGGTACTGGAGTTGGCGCTGGCACTGGCACTGGTGATGTCATTGACACTGGCGGTGGCACTCGTGCTGGCCTTGGCGCTGGTACTGGCCTTGGTACTGGCGCTGGCCCGGGCCCCGTGGGTGCCTGCCCCGGCCCCGAGCGGTGTCGGGGAGGAAATGCCTGGTGCGGGGGGAGGGCGGCGGCAGCAGGTTAATTGAACCTGGAGCAGGAGGCAGATGTTTGCCGGTGCCCAGGGGCTGGAATGCTGCCGGTCTCGGGAGATGGATTGGGGGGCAGGTGACGGGGCCGGGGGCGGCTCGGGCTCACGCGGCGCCTGCCTGCACCGCGGCCCGCCCTGCGCCCACGGGGGTCTGCCGGGCGGCGCCCACCGCCAAGGCCTCGTGGGGTGAGGGCTCGCCCCCAGCCCCACTAAGGGTGGGAGACCTCAGCGCCGGGCGCTCGTCCAGGAAGGACGGGGTGTCTGTGCAGCCGGGGGCTAGGGCCAGCACCACTGGCCGGGAGAGGCGCGGGGGGGGGTAGGAGGATGACTGGCAGTACTCACAAGCCCTTTGGCAGAGGCAGAGCCCCTGCCCGACTACCTCCAGCCCTGCCAGGATGGCTCAGGGCTCACGGGGATGGTCTGTCCCACGGGAGAGTCGGACATCCCGGTGGCACCGTGCCACGCCAGCTGTGTGAGCAGGGGTGTCACCCTTTCAGGGCCCCCATTGGCCCCAGGACCCCCCACTGTCACCTCAGCATGCCCCTGGCCCTGTCTGTCCAGTGGCTCCTAGGCCAGCAGCAGCAGGGACAGGGCCATCCCCCATCCCTGCCCCCGGGGTACCCGGAGCTGCTGTGCAGCCCGGGGCGGCAGGAGATGGGGAGGGGGTGTAAAGGCAGCATCCCTGCCCCCAGCTCTGCCTCCCGCCTGGCAGGGGCACTCCCCCGCCCCGCAGCGGCACCAGGATGGCTGGGGACACCACCCCCCGCGCAGCAGTACAGACCCGCTTCTTATTCCTCGGCCACGGTGCGCACCCCCGCACCCCGGAGCATGCCCCCCTCCTGCTTTGCGGGGTGGTTCTGGGGGTCCTCACGCGTGACCTGGCTCCCGGGCGGCAGAGCGGCCGGAGGCTCAGCCCGTGATGACCACGGCACCGGGCGCTGCCGGAGCGGAGCTGCACCGGCTCCCGCAAAGGCTGAGTGCCGGAGCCGAGCTGTGTCTCATCGCCCCGCGCCCCTCACGCCACCCCGGGACCCCCCCCGGACCTTGGTGCAGCCAACCTAGGAGACAGGAGGGTAGGCATTTCGGGGGCTGACCCCCTGCCCTGCTCCACGACTGGGGTCTCGTCAGTGGCACCACGGGGTCTCAGTCCCTGCGGCGACCCTGGGATCTCCTGCAGCGCCCCTTCCCCTTCGTTGCAGCCCCCCTACTCGGTGCCCGCGGGCTCCTGCGGCCCTCGGGGCTGCCGGTTGCAGGACGGTGCGGGTGTCCCGGCCCCTCGCGGGGACTCCCGCCGGGGTCAGGTGTTGCCGCCGGGGCCGGAGTTGCTGCAAAGGGTCCCTGCCCGCCCCTCGCCACTGACAGCCCGTTCCCTGCACGATGGGCAGCACGCGGCAATTAAACGGCGGAGGCCTGGAAGGGCCCCACGTTACCACCGGCAAGATGCTGCCAAGCCGCTCGCTCCCGCCCGCTCCCCCCCCCTCCTCGTAATCTCATTACCGCTGGACGTCCCCTTCTTCCTCCCGCTTCCCCCCCAAACCCGCTGGCAAACTGTAGGGACAGTCAGCTCCTCTCTGGCTGCTGGGTTAATTCTGGGCTAATTAGATGAAGCCAGCCCAGATTGGATTACTTTAGCCTGCATTTGGTCCTCCAGTCCTTGGCTTGCGGCTCCCGGGGGAGCTGCTGGCGCCTCCTGCCTCAATCAGACACTTCTTAACCGCATGAAACACTCCCGGTGCCCCCCGCCGCCCGCCCCGGGGTGGGCGCCGGCACCCGGCCGGGGTGCGTGGGGTGACGCGGGTGGCAGCCGGCGGGCGCGCTCCCCGCCCCGACCCGCCGAGGTTGCCGGGACGGGCCCGGGACGGGGCCGCCGCGGCTGCCGGGGCAGCGTGGGCAGCACCGCGCACGGCGAGAGGCGACCCCGCTGCCGGTCCGCGGGTTCCCGGGGCGCCCCGACGGCCGGAGCCGCCCCGGCCGGACGTCACGGTGACCGTCGGCGTCTGCGCGGCGTCCTCAGGGAGGAGCCGGGTGCGGCCGGGACGCTGCGGGGTGACGCCGGCCCCGAGCTGCCGGGAGGAGGGGGTTGCTCCCCGCCCGGTGCCCCGGGGCTGTACCCCCCAGAGCTGGGGAGCAGCGGAGCCGGGGGGTCGGTGTGAGCCGCCCCCTGCAAACCCATCCGCGGTCCCGGCAGCTCCTGGCGCTGCGGCTGCTTTTGGCTGGGGGGAGGTCGTGGGGAGCCCTCCGGGAGGGGTAGTGGGGGGCACTCACCATGGCCAGTTGCTGAGGCTGGGGCGGCCGTCAAGCCCTCGGGACTTCAGCAGGGCGATGGGGAGGGGTGTGTTGCGCTGGGAGGGGGGTGGAGGGGAAGCGGGAAGCGGGGGGAGGTCGTGCAGGAGCGGGGGACATGCCCGGCCCCTGAGCCCCTACGGCTGCAGACAAGCACGGGAACGGGTAGGGGCAGCTCCGGCCCCGCCGCCTGGCTCGGCTCCTCCGCCCCGCTTGTGCAGCCGGTGTACGGGACCCACGGGCAGGCATGGCGAGCCGGGCCAGGCCGGGGCGGCTCCATCCCGGGCCCGGCGACCTCCTCGGGCGGGCCGGGTTGTCCTTGGGGCGCCCGCACCCCGCCCCCAGCCCCGGGGGAACCTGCCTGGTGTGGGGCGGCGAGTGCCGGCGGGTGCCGGTGCTGCCCGTCCGGGTGGGCCGGGGCTGCCTGCGGGTGCCGGCGGCCGCGGCTCTGGCTGCCGCGGGGCCGTTGACAGGAGCCGTCGCTCAGAACCTCGTTATCAAAGGCCGAGGGCAGGTAATTGCATTCTGCAAATCCAATCAGGTGCATTAGGCAGGAGTTCAGTCCATAACCGCCCAGCCCCCCGGCCGCCCCCCCCCGCCCCCGGCCCTGCCTGGCCCCGGTACCCACTGGCACCGGTGTTGCCGTGGTCCCGCCCGCCCCGGAGCCTCCGCGGGGCCAGGGGCCGGCGTGCGGGGCCGGCGCGGGGTTGGCACAGCAGCCCCGGCCGTGGGGACTCCCCCGCAGGCAAGCTGGGGCACGGTCCCGTCTCTGGCTGCGGGGCGGCGGGACCGTGCCGGGGCGGAGAGGCACAACCGGCAGCCGCGGCAGGGGCACCCCTGGGTGCGGGCTGGGGACCGTGAGTGGCCCCGCTGCTGCCCGACGGGTCCCTGCCCGACCCTGCTCTGCCCACCCGGCTCCCCGCGGCCCCCACCTCGCCTGACCTGGGCAGCTGGGGAACGGGTAGGGGGGGATACGGACCCGGAGCGCTGCTGCCCTGCACCCACTGCGGTCACGAGTGCGTCCGGCCTCAGCCCCGGCCCCGACACAGTGCCCAGCCGGGAAAGCCCCCGGCAGGCGCTTACCAGAAGGAGCCGCCCAGGCCCCGCGCAGCTCCGCAGCGGAAATGGAGCTGAATATTTGAGCAGGTCTCTGCTAAAAGCACCGGCCTGCCCGGCCCCGGAGCCTCTCTGAGGCTGGGAGAAGCGCCGGCTGCCGCCCAGGCATTAATTATGTATGGGGACAGGGAGCTGCGCGGCCTCACGCGTGCCAGGCACCGTCAGGGAGCACGGGTGGGCACCCTGCCCCGGCGCTGTGGGACCCCAGCCCCTCCGCAGACCCTCGTGCCCCGAGGTTTCCGTGCCCGGGCGGTGCCGGGAGCCGCCCCGCAGACCCCACACCGCACCCCTCCCGGGGGATGCTCGACGCGGTGCTGATACGGTGCCGGTGCTCGGTGAGGCGCTGGCAGTGAGCGATGCTGCCGTGCCCCAGGGCTGCCCTGTCCCGGCTGTGACCCCCGCAGCCCCCCAGCCCGGCCGTCCCTCCCAGGAACTGCTCCTGGCAGGTACAAATGGGACCGGGCCCTCCCCAGACGCGGGGGTCACTCCGAGCCCGGCCCCATTTCTCACCTCCCGGCGAGGACGGGCCGGGGGGCGGGCAGGCTCCGGCCGGCAGAGGGTGGGAGAGCCCGGGAGCCGCGGTCACCTCGGGGGTTGGGTGGCCTCTGCCCGGGGGGGGTCAGCACCGGGGAGGGGGCCCACGCAGCTGCCGGCCGGTCCTTTCCCACGCTGCAGAGCTGAGAGCGCTGGAGCCCGGCCCCGCACCGTGCTCGGCCCAGGGCAGGAGGCGGGGAGGGGATGGAAGGAAGAGGGTTGGGACCGCGGGGGGACCCCGGGGCTCGGCCGGTGCTGTCTGCACAGCATGAGGCCAAGCTGAACCACTCCGGTCCGTCATGGGGGACCAAACCAGCGCAGCCAGCTCGACTGAGCCTTACTGGACTGACTGGGAACCCGGAGAAGCTGAAGTGACGAGGGCTGGGGCGCAGGTGCAATGACGGGGGACCAGACCAGGACCGGGTCCCACCTGTGAGCATCCGATCCCGCAGCCGGGTGGTCGGTGTGCCGCCGGGAACGATACCCGCTCGCACAGTCGGCTGGCGGGAGCGGAGGCTCATCCCCGGGCTGCTCCTGCGGGAGCTGCTGGGCCGGACCCCCGTCAGCGCTGCCCCTGCCCAGCTGCGCCCCGGACGCGGCACCCAGCGCGGAGCCGGAGCCGGTGCCTTGCCCGGGCCGTGCCGGTGGGACGGCGTCGTTTAATTTTCGGCGGCATTTAATCACTTCCCGGGACCCTCCCCCCGGGTGCGCGGCCACTCGGCTAATACGGGTGATGAGGACACGGGGAGAGGAGGGGAGGGGGGCCGAGAATACTGCCCGGGGGTCCCGCCACATCGCCCCCACCCGCTCCCCTCCCCACTGCGGGCAGCAGCCGCCCTCCGTGCCCGCCCCGTCCGGGGTCCCGGGGGGGGGTGGGGGGCGGGCCGCGCAGTCTCGCCCGCGCCGGCTGCCCCCGCCGTCTCCCCAGACGGCACTTGTTGCTCGGGATTGGAGCAATAATCGTAACCATAACGAGCCATTACGGCCTTTAACGGCTTCTGCTTTGCATTAGCGGGGCCGCTCCTTCCCCTCCAGAGCCCTGATCCAATCACCCCCCATTAGCGCGGCTCCAGGCTCCGGCGGGCTGCGCCGAGGAGGCCGCCCGGCCGCCCCGCCAGCACCCCGGCACTCCACCCCCCCTCCCCCGCCCCCCGCCAGCACTCTCCCCTCGCCCTCGCCTGGACGCCTGCACACCCCAGCACAGCCCCCCGCACCCCCTCCCCTCTCCCACCCCTCACACCGCACCCCCCGCCCCGGCACGGCCCCTGCCCAACGTCCCGCAGCTCGGGGCCCTGCTTGCCCCCACCCGCCCCAGCCCCCTGCACCCTCCTCCGCCTCGGCCCGGCCGTGCCCCGGGCTTGCCAGCGGTCCTGCCCCTCTGGGCAGGGGGCGGCCAGCGGGGTCCGTGTGGGTCCCGAGCTCCGGGGTCGCTGCTCGGGGGGGGCCTCCCATTCCGGGACCGGCCGCGGCACTTTCCAGCCCCCGCCCCGGAGCAGGGCCGGACACCCCCGCACCCCCGTTCCTCGCCGGGTCCCGGACAGCAAGTCCAGGGGGGGCTTCGGGACCGGCACAGCGCTAGTGGGGGGCACGGCGGGGCCGGCCTGGGTGCGGCCGGCCCCTGCCCACGGCCTGCGTGACCCCGACTGCAGACCCGCGACCCACCCCCGCAAGGCAGCTCCCCCTCCCGGCACATCGAGGCCCGGCGGAAAGGGACCCCGGGACACAGAGGCGTCCCCGGAGCCTCCCGCCGCCTCCCCACCCCCCCCGCCCTCCGCTCCCCCGCGGTGCTCCGCTGCCCTCTGGCGGCGTCCCGCGGCACGACGCGCATACGCTGCCGCCCCTGATTGGCAGGCGCGGCTGTCTATCAACAGAACGCGTCCCGCTATTGGCCACCGTCGGGACACACACACACACCCACACCCCCCAGGCGGGACCGGGAGTCCGCGGCCGGGGCCTGCGCGCGCGGTGCCGGTACGGTGGCAGCGGGGGCCGCTCGGTCAAGGCCAGGCCGGCCGGGGCGGGGGGTCCCTTCCCGCCGAGCGCCCCGCCTGGCCCTGGGATCCCGAGGTCTCCCTGCGGGCCGGGGTCAGGAGTCAGCGCCGGGGCCAGCACGGGGGTCAAGGTCAGCACCGGGGCCAGCGCCGCGAGGCCGCGCTCCCCGCCGCGCCCGGCAGGGGGCGGCCGCGCTCGGCGCCGGCCCGGCCGTTCCCGGCATGCCCGGCGGCGCGCGGGGCGCGGCGGGAGCCGTAGTCACGGCGCGGGCGGCGGCGGCGGCGGCCCCGCCCCGAACCCGGAAGTGAGCGGGGAGTCGGAGGAGGTTCTAAGATGGCGTCGCCTCCTCAGGGGGACCCGATGGCGATCGCCATGCGGCTGCGGAACCAGCTCCAGGCCGTCTACAAGATGGACCCGCTCCGGAACGAGGCGAGCGGCGGCGGGCGGCGGGGACGGGGGGTTGGGGGGGGGGAGCGGCGGCGGGCGGTGGCACCGGTCCGGCGCATGCGTGGGCGGGAAGAGGGCGCCGCGCCGCCGCTCGGGGGGCGCCGGGGCCGCGCAGGCGCCGTGAGACCTCCCCGCGCATGCGCCGGACCGCCCACGCCGCGGGGGTGGGGCCGAGGCTCGGGGCGGGGCATGCGCGGAGGGGCGGGGGGCAGGTGTGAGGGGCGAGGCGCAGGTGAGGGGCGGGGCCGGGAGGGGAGGGGCGGGGCCACGGGGCTGGGGGCGGGGTCAGGCGGAGGAGGGGGGCACGGGGGAGTTAAACGCAGGGCAGGGCCGACGGCTGGTGCTGGGCAGCCCCGTTACTCCCTGCCCCTCCCTGCCACAGAGGGGCCAGCTCCATCCCCCTACCCGCTCCATGCCCCTCCCCATCACAGTGGCAGCTCCTTTCCATGCCCCAAGACCTGGCTGTGGGGCGAGGCCATGGGTGAGCCAGGCTGTGGGGTGGCTTTTTAGGGCTGCTCCTGTAGGGATAGGATCCCCTGTGTCACCCTGCGGGGTCCCTCTACCTGTGCTGGGTGGGTGCTGCACGCAGCCCCGTGATCCCCCTGCTGCACTGTCTGTTGGGGACCTCCCCTGGTGCCTGAGGGGTTCCCGCTGATGGTGGGGTGTGATGGGGCTGCTGCAGGGGGGCTGGGGAGGTGGGGCCGAGCAGTGCTGGGTGCTGTCATCCAGCGGGCAGGGGTCACGGGCCGGGTGACGGTGGCGAATCTCCACAGGAGGAGGTGAAGGTGAAGATGAAGGAGCTGAACGAGCACATCGTCTGCTGCCTGTGTGCTGGGTACTTCATTGACGCCACCACCATCACTGAGTGCCTGCACACGTGTGAGTCCCTGTGCAGTGCCGGCAGCTGCCTGCGCGGCTCTGGTGGTGCAGGGGCCCCTGGGGTCCTCCTGCTACTCCCCCACCCCCCTGCTGGCAGAGCCTCCCCGGCCTGCTCATGGGTCCAGCACTGCCCTGGGACCATGGCTCCTGCCCAGAGATCTGAGGGGGACCTGTCCTGCTGGACAGTGGTGGGGGGATGAGGGTGTGGGGCTCTGCCCCTGCCCCCCCCCCGCGACACCCCCTCCCTCTGGCCACAGTCTGCAAGAGCTGCATCGTCAAGTACCTGCAGACCAGCAAGTACTGTCCCATGTGCAACACCAAGATCCACGAGACGCAGCCGCTGCTCAACCTCAAGCTGGACCGTGTCATGCAGGACATCGTCTACAAACTGGTGCCCGGCCTGCAGGAGAGTGAGCATCCCTGGCTCTGGCATCCCAGGCTCCAGTGTCCCATGAAGGCTGAGGGGGGGGGGAGCTCTGAGGGGAAGGGCCTAGGGCAGTGGGAGGAACCAGGCATTTTCAGGAAGCATCCCCTCACTGGGTGTGAGAGGCTCTGTCTGTGGGTTGGGGTCTTCAAAATGCTGGAGACAGGTGCTAGAGCCTGGCTGGGGAGGCGGGGCTGGGGGCCAATTCTTGGCAGGTAAAAGTGGTCTGAGAGTGAGGGGAAAGGCAGGACCAACGGCCCCCACTTGCAGAGGTGGCTGTGGGGACAGTGCCCAGGAAAGCCATAGGACTGCTGGGAGTGGGGAGCAGTGTGGGGGTCTGGCACTGGCACCACACAGTTTGGGAGGTTCAGGTGCAGAGATCTGCAGGAAGCTCTGTCTGTGCCAGTGCCAGAGCTCTGCACCTCCTCCTCATCTGTGCCTGTGGGTAGGGGAGCAGCCATGAGTCCCCAGGGCCGGTGCTTTATCGGGGTGCGTTTAACCAGCTCAGCGCCCCGTGCTCGGGCTCTGTCAGCCAGCCACGCTCAGCACATCGGGGCTGGGCTGTGGGGACAGGAGCTGTGTGAGCTGGGGCCGCCTCGGCGAGCAGCGTCCCTGGGGCCAGGCTCTGAGTGACGGCGCGATGAACCGGCGGTGCCTGGTGCTGAATGCAAAGCAGCGAGCGGGGAGGGCAGCCCCCCGCGCCGCTGGCGCAGCGGTGGGCTCGAGATTAGCTGCTGTCACTCAGGATGGCGATGGGGACACCTCTGGAAATGTCAGCTGGGAGCCCCTGCACAGGGACGGGTGGGGGGGGGGCACAGCAAACATGAAGCATGCGCCCTCACCCCCTGCCCTGCACCAGAAAGGGGGAAAGGCGTGAGGGGCAGCAAGAGCAGGGACATCATGGCAAGAGCAGGGATGTGACTGCGTGAGCAGGGATGGGGACAGGGCTCCCTGGCCTGCAGCGGGGGCCTGATGGAGACCCCCAGGGCGCACGGAGATGGCTGCCAGGAAAAGAGGGTCTGGGCTTCTGGTGGTACGATGGCTGTGTGGTCAGAGCAGCAGATGGGCCAAGGGCAGTCTGAGGACCCCCATGTCTGGGTGCTGGTGGGGGGACTGGGGCAGGTGAGGGGGTGTCCCTGAGCAGCGCTGCCCTCTCTTCCCGCAGGTGAAGAGAAGAGGATCCGGGAGTTCTACCAGTCCCGCGGACTCGACCGGGTGACGCAGCCCAGCAGCGAGGGTGGGCACGATCAGAGGGGTCTGGGGGTGATCGTCCAGGGGCGGAGTGGGGTTTGGGGGGGTGTGTCCTGCTGTGGCTGTCTCTGGGAGCGGTCGGACAGCGCGCAGGTGGGCTGACTCCTGCCCCCTCCCCGCATCTCCCCAGACACGGTTGGGGGTGACCCCATGGGGCTCCCCTACAGCACCTTCGACCATTCCCGCGCCCACTACTTCCGCTACGACGAGCACGTCTCGCTCTGCCTGGAGAAGCAGAGGTGAGTGTCCCAGCAGCCCAGGCAGGGCCGCGGAGTACCAGAGGAGCCGCTGCCCCTTGGCACCGTGGGGAGGGGGCTGTGGGGGGGGCACAGGGCCATGCAGTGTCCTGTGCCCTGGGGACCTGGCCAGGGGCTGGCTTGGGGGGGGGGGGGTGTGCTCTCTGTAGCTGTCCCAGCCCTGCGTGCCCCCCTGCTCCATGTGTGTGTGTGTGTATCGTGTCTCCCCCCCCATCCCCCTCCGCCTCGGCTGCCGGAGTTAATATCTGCGGGGCGGGCGCTGCGCAGCTGCCAGCCGGCTCTGACAGCAAAGTCAATAAGCGGCAGCTCGGGGGCTGTAAGGGGATCGATGGCTGCAGCTCAGCTGCCGGCCCCGCGCCGCCCGGCCCTTCCCGGCTCCGTGTGCGTGTGGCGGGCTGGTGGGGGCAATGCCGGGCGGGTGGGGGGGTTACCCATCCCCGAGCAGCGCCCATCTCTGCACCGGGCTGTGCCTAGGGAAGCGGCGGTGGGTACGGCAGGCGCGTCCCCGTACCCCCCGTCGTGTCCCTCCCCGCGCTGCGGCTGCCCGGCTGCCCCTTCCCTTCTCTCCGCAGCTCCAGCAAGGACAAGAGCAAGGCCGTGCTGCAGGTGAGGGGGGGGGGGGGGTCGTGTGCCCGCTCTGCCGATGCGCCGGGCCCCGACCCCCCCAAGTTCTGCCCAGCCCTGGCCCCACGACCCTCGCTCCGGGCTCGGCTTGGGGCCGGGGGTCCCCGGCGGGGCGGGCGGAGCGGAGCTGGGGCCTCGCCAAGCATCGGCGCTGATGCCGCCGGGCTGGGGGGTACCCGCACCGCCCCCCCCCCCCCCGCCCCGCTCTGCCCTTTGCAGCAGAAGTACGTGAGATGCTCCGTGCGGGCGCAGATCCGGCACCTGCGGAGGGTCCTGTGCCACCGCCTGGAGCTGCCCCTTCAGCACGTGAGTGGGGCGGGGGGCTGGGGGGGGAAGGGGAATAGTGTCACGGACCCTGGGGGCGGGGGGGGGGAGAGGGGAGGGTGTCGCAGCCCCCCTCTGATGCAGCCTCCCCCTGCGTTAGGTGCAGATCCTGTTCAACAGCGAGGCCCTCCCCGACCACATGACGATGAAGCAGCTCTGGCTTTCGCGCTGGTTCGGCAAGGTGGGTGTCCCCCGGCGGGACCCCTGCCCGCCCCGCCCCCGCCCCGGCCGCTGGGGCTTCGCTCCCCAGAGACCCGGCACGCCTTCGGGTTGGAGGCGGGGGAGCCCCGGCCCGGGGTGGTGGGGGGGTCGTCTGGAGGGCTCTGAGGGCACAGGGGAGCTTCCCCCGGTGGCAGCTCGGTGCCGCGCCCTACAGAGGCCGCGGCGACCAGCAGGGAAGCGGTAAATCGGGGGTCGGGGGGTGTCACTGGGGCGGTGACCTGGGGTGCCTACGGGTTCCAAGGGGAACGGATCCCACAGGGGCTTGGACAAGGTCATGTGCAACCCCCTAGGGAGGGATCGCTCCTGCCCCACCGTAGGGTCCCGAGCTGGGGCACAGGGTGTCTCTATGCCCCAGGGCAGGGGGAACAGTGGCCTTGACCCCCTCCCTCTCCTTGCCTTGCAGCCCCCTCCCCTCCTGCTGCACTACAGCATCAAGGACAAGAGGAGGTAGGGGCTGGGGGTGGGCACTGCCCCTCTGGAGCACAGCCCTGTTCCCGTGCCCCCCGCCACCCCGCTCCCTTTAACTTAATACCCCTCCTGCTCGAGTTTATTTTTTGAATAAAACTGCTAAAAATCCCCCGCGGGTCCCTCCTCTGTCCTCGGGGAGCTTGGCTGGAGCTGGGGTGTCTCTGGGCAGGGGGTGGGGGTGGCTGGGGGCCCTGCTGAGCCCCTCCCTCACCCCACATCCAGACGTGGGGCTGCATGGGGGGAGAGCAGTGTCTCCTGCAGGGGTGCTACTGGGGGGGGAGGCAGGGAGCTGTCAGACATAGGTTTGGGGATTGGGGGGGTTGTAGCAGCGGGTGTGGAGAGGCTGAGGGTGTCTGGTGCTGGGGGAGGCCGGGCAGGGGCTGTGGGGGGTGAGAGGCTGGGGGTGGCTGGGGAACAGATGCAGCACTTGAAGGGGGAGGCTGGGCTATGGGGGTGCACCGCGGGTGGGGACAGGCCCTGGGCCCCGGGGGTGCAGCCCTACTCCCCCCCCCCCCCCGCCCCACCCTCCCCGTTCCTCCGCAGTGCCGGCCGCAGTTGTGCGGGCCCTCGGCAGATTAATCACCGTCACGGCTGCCTGGCGCGTGTCCCGGCCCCCCCGCGCCGCCGGTGCCAGAGCCCCGACGAGGAGCGACGGGCGAACAACACGCCTGTCGCCTGGGCTGCGCGCCCCCCCGCCGCCCGCGCATAATGAGCCGTAATAAAGTCATAGGCCCTTTGATTGCCTGAGCAGGAGGGGGGGGGGATTGGGGTGGGGGGGGGAAGGGGGGAACGAGGCGCCCCCTCCCCAGCTCCCCAGCGCTCGCCTAATTAGCCCGCTATTGTGGGGACAATGCCGCAGCCATCTGGGCCGCAGCCGGAGCGCGGCGGGGTCGGGCGAGCGGCAGCCCCGGGCCCAGCTGCCGGCGGGGGCTGCCGGGGGGACCCCCGGTGCGGGGGGGGGGGGGAAGTGTCACCCGGTGCGGGGCTGAGGACGCGCTTCCCCCAGCTCCGGGCGCAGCAAACGCGATCCCGGCGGAGGAACAGGTGCCGCCGCTCGTAGGTCCCGGCCCTATCCCCCCTATCCCCCCTATCCCCCCCCGTCCCGGGACAGCGGGTCCGGAGGGGTCCTGGCCATGGGTCGGGAACGGGGCGACGGGTGCCTTCGGAGCGGTGGCCCGGGGCTGGGCTGGACACCCCCCTGCAAGCCCTGGTCGTGCCGGGGAGCCGCAGCCCCCGCTCCGTGCCCCCTCGGCGAGGCGACGGCTGTGCGGGGCTCGCCGGTACCGTCGCAGCCCCCCGCCCCCCGTCCCCGGCGGGCAGCAACCCGGGCTTCGCCAGCCCCCGCGGGGGACACTGCCCGTCCCGTACCCCCAGCCCCGCACCACGGCTGACCCCGCGCCCGGGACCCCGCGCAGCCGCCGCCGGGGGATCCGGTTACCGGCCCCTCTCCCCGGCCCAGCTGTCGGCCATCCCTCACCCGGGGGCGGCCGCGCCCCCCCCGCGCCCGGAGCCCCTGCTAAGTACGTGGTGAAACGCGGGCCAGGGGTCGGCGGGGCACGGAGCGGCTCGTCCTGGGACCGGGGTCCGCGCCGGGCTAGGGCCCCCCGGGCCGGTGCTGTACCCCCTTCCACCCCCGCCGGTGCCGGGTCCCGCCAGGCAGCCCCGGGTGCTGCGGGACGGCGGAGCCCATCCACCCCCGGCACGGCACAGGGGTCCCCCCGGGAGCCCCCCAGCGCCCCCGCGGCACCCGGGACAGGAGGGGGACGGGCTGGGGGTGCGGGGCGGGACCCGACCCTGGGGAGCGGGGAGGGCAGCGCGGCCGTGGGAGCGGGCGGAGGGACGGGCGGCGGGAGCGCGGGGGCCGTCCCCGTGTCTTTCAGCAGCGGCTCTGGCAGCCGGTTACAGACGGCAGAGCAGGAAGCGGGACGGGGCCGATCCCCCCAGCACCCCCCCCCTCCCCCCTAGCCCCGCGCCCCCTCACTTATCAGCCCGGCCGCGGCGGAGCCTAATTCAAACCAACTGCGGGGCTGACGTTGGTAAATGAGCCCCCGCCGGGGCCTGGGGCCGTACCGCGCCCCCCCCCCTCCCCTCTCCCAGGGGTACCGGGGAGCGAGGGGAGACGGGGGGGAGGCAGCTGGGGGTGCGGGAAAGCCCCGGAGTGCAAGGGAGAGAGGGGAGACTGAGGGCAAGGGGTAATCGGGGGTAAGGGGAGGTGCGGGGGGCAGAGGGGGCCCCGCCTAGCCGAGCAGTTCGGGGGGAGGGGGGAGGGGGGGGCAGGAGAAGCCCGGTCGAGGAATGCAAGATGAAGAAGCGCAGGGGGTGCGGAGGGAGCCGGGGGGGCGCAGGATGATGGCGGGGATGCGGGGATCCCCCGCTCTCCCCTGGCTGTCCCCGGCACAAGCTGAGGCCAGGGTCGATGCCGGGGTGCAGTGGGGCAGGGGCAGGTGCCAGGGTTGGGGTCCTGCACCCCCAGCCTGGCTGCGGGGTGGTGGGGGCCCGGCTGCGAGCCGCGGTCACGCCGGTCAGGGCTGGGGGAGTGATTCCGATACCCGCCCCCCCGCCATGCTCCGAAGGGGAGAATGG
Source organism: Gallinula chloropus (assembly GCF_964237585.1). Taxonomy (NCBI): domain Eukaryota; kingdom Metazoa; phylum Chordata; class Aves; order Gruiformes; family Rallidae; genus Gallinula; species Gallinula chloropus. The sequence continues at coordinate 82,198,413 of NC_140088.1, forward strand.
CCCCAGGCTCCAGCCCGGCAGGGAGGGAAACCTGAGCCCCCCGCTCCGCTCGGCCCTGGGGGTGTGGGGGTGTGCACAGCCCCGCCCGGGGGGGACCTGAGCACGGCCGGTCACGGCACGGCCTCTGTGCCCGAGGGATCCCTGGGACCTCCTTGGCCGTACAGGCATCCCCCTCCCGCTCCCCCGCCCCGTGGTCCGCAGGGCGAGCCCAGCTCTTTACTAGGGATACAGGCACCCCTAATCGGTGTGGGGGGGTCACAGACCATACCGCCCTGCAGCCCATCCCCCCCTTTCCTGCTGCCCTTGGGACAGGCAATGGCTTGGGCTGGGGGTTGCTGGGGGTTGCAGGTCTCCACGAGGAGGCTGTGGGGCTCTGACCCCCCCATGAAAGCTGTGCCCCCCTTCAGATGCCTCATGTAACCTGGTGGTCCCATGAGAGCGCTCACTCCAGGGGCCCCCACCCATCCCCCAGCCCCTGGTCCAAGGACCGGACCCCCTGATGCCACCTGGTCAGCTGTTGTGCGGTGCTGACATTGATGTGCCACAGGCAAGTGGGGCCGTGGGGTGGTGCTGAGCACCCCCACCATGCCGTGCACCCCACACTCTGGTGGCACCATCTCTTGTGCCGGCTGCTGACAAACGACACCCCCCCCCCCCCTATGCCTGGCACCATCTTGCACCCCAATGCTGGGGTGAGCCAGGCAGCACCCAGGGCCCTGGTGTTTGGGGGCCAGCCCCAAGACACCCCCACATGCCCTGGGATGGAGTCACCCCCCACCCACACAGCACCATCACTGCCTCACAGCTCCAGCACAGGCACTGCCGGCGTGGTGGCACCGTGCTGCCGGGCCAGCTGCCGGCCGCACCACAGGGCCCCGCTCGGCTGCCAGCCCATGGCACAGCGGGACCTGCCGGTGCCTCTCCACAGGGCGCAGAGGGATGGATGGAGGGATGAATGGATGGATGGATGGATGGTTGGATAGATGGGCACTGTGGGGATGTGGGTGACAGGGCTTGGCCACGCTACCCTGCGCCATGGCCACCCCCACACAACAGCCCACCCCATGGCACCCACAGTCCCCCACGTCCATCCCTGCCGGGCACCCCGGTGCCCGCTGGTGCATGGCAGGGGCAGGCTGGCATATGGCCGTGGTGGTGGGAATGAGCTGTCATGTCGGCGCAGGGAAATTACCCCGTAACGAGGCACGCCGGAGATTAGGCTAATGAGAAAATCAAAACACAATTTAATTCCTGTCACCGCCTGATCGTCTTTAAACGACGCCGTGCGGTTCTGCCGGGCCGGCATGCTGTGCCCACGTACCCTCCAGCACCAACCGGCCGGTCGTTGCCAGAGGGAGCGCGGGCACGGCGTGCCCCCCTGCCATGCTGGGACCCGGCTGCGCGGGACGGCAGCACCCGGCTTCCTGCCGGCTTCCCGCGGATGTGGGCACTGGTGTTGGCACCGGGATGCCCGGGCAGCGTGGGAAAGTGGGGTGGGGGGGGTCGGGGAGGTGGGGGGGGGCACCTTCCTGCAGACAGGGGCCGTCACAGGTCCTGTGAGTCGTGGCCATGGGGGTCTGGGAAAGTGTCACTCGCTGCAGGGAGCCCCCTCCCTGCCCATTGCCCCCCTTGCAGCCCTCAGGACCCCGAGGCCCCTCGCATCCAGGCTGTCCCCACCCTGTGCCACAGCACTGGCACTAGCGCAGTGTCCAGGGGAGCTCCGGGTGGCCCAGGCTGGTGGTGGGTGCAACCCCAGCCCCCAAGCCCTGACCCCCAGCCTCATGCTTCCCTGTCTGCCCACCACCACCTCTCCCCCGCCCCAGTTGCTGGGATGAGCCTAGGCTCAGCATCCCCTGGGTGCTGGGTGGCGTCAGGGCGGGTACCCCCGGCAAATGGGGCGCCAGGGCTGGGCGCCTCCAGCCCATCCCACGGCACGGGTGGGCGGCAGGGCCGTGGGAGCGGGGCAGGAGGGCACCCCTCACCTTTCCGGGTTTATCTTGGACGGCCGCGTTTCCTCCGGCCCTTTGTCTGCATGGCTGCAGCCGCCCAAACCCCCCCCAGCCTTCCTGCGTGCCGCCGCGCATGGCGCAGGGGGATGCATGCTGTGACCCTGCTCTCGCTACGGGACCACCGCCCTGGGCACGCTGCACCTGGCTCTGCAGGACCACTGTGGTAGGACCTCGCTGCCTGTGGCAGCCAGCCCTGCGCACACACCAGCTGCGCACGCGGGACGCGCAGGGGGCACAGGCGTGGGGTGCGCACGCGGGATGCGCCTGTAGGGTGCAGGTGTGGGGCGGTCGCAGGCAGCACTGCCACCCAAGTGCCCAGGGATGGGCCGGGGTGGGTGCCGTGACGTGGGTATCGCAGTGTGGGTGCCAGGCCTGGGTGCCGCAGCATGGAGCTCGCCGGCCCCGCTATTGTCGCAGCCACAACCCAGCGCAGCCTTTGAAGTCGAGTGACTTCCTGCCCCAGCTTTATGGCCCGATCTGTCTGCGCCGCGCGCTTCCCCCGGCCATAAATCACTCGGCACTGGGAGGCTTGGGGCAGCACGGTGCAGCCGGACGCATGCCCACTGCCCTGGCAAGGGGCACCAGCCACAGTGGTCCCACAGCTCTGGCCCTGCTTCATCCCCAGCGATGGCACTGTGGGATGGAGCCGTCCCACCTGGGGACACCCCCCTCTTCCCCAGAGGGACCCAGGGTATGACCAGTGGCACCCATAGCCCTGGGCAGGGTGGGGGGCATGGGATGGGTGGAAGGACCCCTGGATGGCAAGGACTTGGCCTGGCATGGAGCACTGCATGGTGCTGCTGGGCATGCGAGAGGGTCCCCACTGCCCAGACCCTGCCCAGCTGCCCCCAGCGCCCCACAGCTTCCGTCTCGGCGCAGTGCCGACGGCGCGGGCCCGGCGCAGCGGTTACCTTCGCTATTCAGAGCATTTCCTGGGGTTTATTGTCTTCCCCTCCTTGTCCCACCTTCCGCGCAGGAAGCCCTCGCTCCCGGTGGAGCCAGTGACTCCATGCCCACCGGGACGGCGCTCCCGGCCCACTCCCCACTGCGCCACGGGCAGAGACACGCCGTCGGCACCCCAGTGTTCCCGCTCCCAACAGCAGCACCAGCTGGGCAGGATGAGGTCCCAGGACCATGCCCTGGAACCCCCAGCCTTGCAAGGGCAACACAAGCCCCAGCTGCAAACACCAGGCTGAGGCCTGCCTGTGGCCACGCTGGCATCAAGGCCCTCTGCTGTGTGCCAGCAGTGGGGTGCCAGGGCCTCACGGTGCCCGGCAGCCCCCATGTGACCTTTCCCCATCGGGCAGTGGCTGCAGGCACAGCCCCGGCTCGGTACTGCGGCGTCAGCTCCATCCTCATGGGTGGCTGGGAAGGCAGGAGTGGGATCCCCAGCAGTACACAGGGGTGCTGCGCTCCTGGGCAGGGGGCTGTGAGATCCCCAAGCCCCACCAGTCACTGCCACCCCAGCCCTGCGTCAGCCGCAGCCCCCCCCCCCGCCCCCCGGCGCCCTGGGCGGCGAATTCCGGGGGGCACCCGGGAAGATCAATCACAGGGCCAGTGGCCGGGCGGATGGGTAACCGGATCGCCCCACCGGGAGATGGAATGCGGCGCTGCCGCGCTGACCCCGCCACGCCTGCCACAGCCTGGGGATGGCCCTGCCACGCAGGGGTCACCATCACCACCACAGCCAGCTGGGACACCACGGGCCTGGGCATGGTGGGCACCCACACAGCCCCTGCTCTGGCCGGGGGACACCTCCCCTAGCCCCATACCTCGAGGTGCCGTAGCCAGACCCCCAAACAGCAGAGGCACATCCACCACATGCATCTGACAGGCAGGGGCCCCAGGTCCCAAATGTCACCAATACCCCACAGTGTCCCCACAGTCCTCCAGTGTCCTCAGTGTCCCCCAGTGTCTCCCAGTGCCCCTGATGTTCCCATGCCAGGAGTGACCATCACCAGGCCTCTGTTCCACAGTGGGTGCCATCCCCTCTCCCCATATCAGAGAGGCACTATCCCCAAAGGCACCATCCCCCCACCCTATCCCTCATGCCCCTGTCCTCCTCCCCATGCCCCCAGCCTGGGGGGAAGAGCTCCCCCAGCCCCCAGCCAGCCCGCCAGATGGACCCAGGCTGGGGAACACCCGTCAGTGCCAGGGACCGCAGGAGGGCTGATGCTGGTGGGCTGGGCAGGAGGGTCCAATCCTGCACCAGCATGCAGGATGGCTGGCTGCAGCTCCATGCTGTGCAGTGCCGCACTGTGCTGTGTCATGTGGTGCTGTGCCATGCCACGCCGCGGGTGCTGTGGGGTGGCAAGTGCGGCACAGCTGTCGGGTCTAGAGTTACGGTGGCAGCTGGGGGTGGGGAGCGGGGTGCAGGGAGGAGTCCTTGCAGTGGGTCCCCCCCCACCCTACTGACACAGGGGTCCCGTGGGGGCGCAGGGCCGGACCCTGGCTGGGCAGGGAGGATGCCGAACAGACCGGTCTAAGAATAGAGCTGGGCTGGGACAGGAGGAGGAGGAAGGATGGGGCTTCCTCTGCGACGGCTCTTCTTCCTCCTGCCTGGCTCTGCCATGCGGTGTAGCACGGCACAGCAGGGCAGGGCACAGCATGGCAGGGCAGGGCAGGGCATGGCAAGGCACAGCATAGCGTGGCACAGCATAGCATGGCACAGCATAGCATGGCACAGCACGGCACCGCATGGCAGGGCACAGCAAGGCATAGAATGGCATGGCACAGCATAGCATGGCACAGCATGGCACGGCAGGGCACAGCAAGGCATAGAATGCCACATCACAACACGGCACCACACAGCGTGGCATGGCACAGCATGGTGAAACATGGCACAGCACGGCACAGCCCTCACCACAGTCTTTGCCAGGACAGCTGGGTGCCCTGCTCTGGGGCACATGGGTGCTGCCACGCCTCTGCAAGTAAAGGACCCAAACACACACACACACGCACACACATGCATGTTCATGCACACCCCCACACACCTCTGGAACCCCCACCCCACCACGCAGGCAGCTGTACTCCTGCCCTCCTACTCCAGCCCCTGCCTGCATCCCCCCACCCAAGCTGAGCCCCACCAGCCCCCAACTTTGGGAATGCATGGGATGGGGGTAACCACCTGCTACCCCTGCTCTCCCACACCCCCACCCTGCATGACAGCCTGTACCAGGACATGCGATCAGCGGTGGCCCCCGCGGCACCGTGCCCGCTGCCTGCACCAGTGCCGCCATGCTGGCCCCCCCGCCGCTGCCGCTGCGTTTCGTTGCACTTTTCTTTTTAATTAACCTCTGGGCAGCACGGCCCGGCTGCTTCGCTGGGGTTAATGGTACCAGTGACCCGCTGCGGCCCATCGATCCCGCCAGCCCTGGCGTGCCGCAAGCCCGACGCTCACCAGCCGATGGATGGGTCCCCATGGGACAGGGTGATCCCCCCGCCGTGGGGCAGCAGCACCCAGCCCGTTGCTAAGCTCAGTGTGAGCCCAGGGCGTGGGGTAGGGTTATGGTATTGCAGGGGGCCATGGAGTGTGCAGGGCTGTGGGGTACAGGGGGGCTGTGGGGCAAGGGGAGCTGTGTGTGCTGGGCGGGCTGTGGGGCTGAAGCCAGGAGTGACCCCCCACCTCATCCAGCCCCACCATGTCCTGGGCTTTCCCCACCATTGCTGGAGGTCCCAGCTGTGAGCCTGGCACGTGGCAAGGGTCTGGCAGCCTCCATACCTCCAGCTGGCCCCAATGGGTCTGGGGGCGTGGGCTGGGTAGGCCCCACAGTGGGTGCCTGAGCTGGCCACGGCCCAGGGTCCCAGCTCAGGACTAGGGGTCCCCGCTCGTGGCCGGAACCCAGCCAGTCCCATAGGGTGACATGTGCCGGCCATGCCGCTGCGGCACGGGGCTGCCAGGGGCGCCTGCTCAACCTCACCCACCATCTCCTGGTACAGCGAGGCCATGGGTGCCTGTCACTGGGGCACATCACCCAGCACCACGTGCCCCCACCCTTTGGGCCATCTGGGACCCCCCCCTCACAGCTTCTCAGCAGCCCCTCAGCAGCGCCAGGGTCCCGGTTCCTCCCCCCGCAGCCGCCCCGGCCCTGCTCCTCGCTCAGGTGCGCCCTGTCAGCGCGCGGGGCTTTAATCCGGTGGTCGTTCATCTTGGGCGCGGGGCCGGGCTGTCAGCGGCTCAGACGAGCCATTTCCTCACCGCGCTGCCCGGCGCAGGCCGAGCCGAGCCCCCCGTGCTCGCACCATAATTGAATCCGCATGGCCGCCTCGCCGCGCCGGCCCCGCCGACGCACCCCGCCACCCCGTGCCACAGGGGCCGCGAACACCTCGCGTGGTGGGTGCAGCCCCAGCTTACGGGGTCCCGCTGCACCACAACCCCCCCCCCACCATAACCCCCCAGCCTCAGACATACGCTCTCCCCGTGGTGGCTGGGTACTCCCAGGGGGGTCACCATGGGGACCCTCGGTGTCCCCCCACCCCGTGCAGCCCCTGTTTTGGCTGCCCCGTTGTTGCTGTTTGTGGTTTGGGGAAGGAAGTGGCTGTGGTGGATGGTGCTGCCTGCCCCCTTCCTGCCCACCCCACCATGAATGGCCACGGGTATTGGCAGGCAGTGGGCACACGGCCCTGCTCTGCCCCACGGTGGGACACAGCTGCCATGACCCCCTGTCCCAGACTGCTCGCCCCCCAGCCCCTGAGCCCTAATCAAACACGCAAGGGACCCCAACCACCAGACCCTGCGCTGGAGGGTCCCCACTTCCCCCCCCACAGCTCTGAGGGTGATGGCTGGGGCCGTGGGGATGTGGCCGTCCCCACCATCCCTGGGGAAGAGGACAGGGACACAGGGACCATTCCCGCTGTGGCCGGGGTCAGGGGGCGCGGACGGGCGGCAGCCCGGTGGGGGGGCAGCGGCGTTTGCTCTGGCTGAAGGCTTTGAAATGCAACCCCCCCCCCCACCCTGGCCCATTTGGCTGGAGTTTGGTCCAGGCCCATATGGAGACCCCACAGCGGGGGAGGGGAGTCCGGGGGAGGGGTGGCAGCTGGGGCAGAGGCCAGTGGGACCCCCTGACCTCAGTTCAGCACATTTCCCCAGTGCGGTGCTGAGTAGGGGTCCCCATGGTGCGCCCCCCCATCCCCACCTGCACACACCCCCAGTCCCCAGCAGCACCACACGTGCCACACATTGCACGTGCGTGTGCCTGCACATGTGTGTGGCCTCTCTGCACGTAAGTGGTCATCGTGCTCCGTGGGCATGCCTCTGTGTGTGGCCAACATGTACCCTCACATGCCTGCACACACATGCACACGCAGCCACGGGGTGTCCGCTGGGGTGCACACGTGTGTATACACACCATGCACGCTGAGTGAGCGCCCACCAGCACGCACAGCACCTGCACAGGCACGCACCCCCACTGCCCCCCACTCTCAGGGGATGTGACACCCCGGGGGCTGCTCACCCCAACCGCCCCCATCCCCATCCCCGTGCCTGCTCACCACACCGTGCAGCCGGGGTCAGCCCCGCGCTGGTGCGTGCGGCGAGGTCGGCGCGCGTTAATGAATAGATCATTTGCCAACAGCCCCCAGGGGCGGGGAGGAAACCCGGGCGTCCCCCCTTCCCGGCTCCCGGCACATTAATCCCCGTTTACCGGGGCGAGGTGTAATCCCATTAGTCCTGGCTTTGCCCGCGGCCCCCAGCCCCACGAGCGGGGTCAGGATTTATTGCCAATAATTGTCCGGGTCTCCTCCCCCGGCGCGGGCCGCGGCGCTGCCGGCGGCTCCCTCGGCGATGCTGCGCTTGTCTCCGCTACCGACGGTTTAATTTTGCACCGAGCTCTTCCCCTTATTAAAGGAAAATTCATTTGCAAGCAATTTCCATGTGCAAACCGCTCTGCAGCTCCAGCTCCGGCGCGGGGCCGGCAGCGCCCCTAATCGAGTTACCGCCAGGCGCTCCGGCACGGAGCCGCGTTATTGAAATGGATCCGCTAAATAATAGATCAGGGGCAGAGCGCGGTGCCGGGCCGTAAGCGTATTAGCGGGCTGAGCTGACGCCTCCCCGACCCTAATCACGTTACCCCAGCACAGGGGGCTGCCGGCGCGGCACAGGCACCCCGGTGCGGCACAGGGCGTCCCGCCGGCAGGCTCCTGGGCCTGGGTGCCCCCAGTGCAGATGGTGGGGTTACCCGGAGCTCCTGCTGTTTGGAGCCACGGGATGTCTTGAGTTAGGGGGGATAGGGCATCCCTAGCCACTGGTACGGGGTGGGGTGTCTGTGGAGTGTGTGGACCCTCACCCTACACACGCACCCTCCCATATGCACACACGCGCACAGACGTGTGCACACTGATGCTCACCCTGTGCCAGACACGAGGGGCACAGGGCTTGGCATGATGCTGGGGGAAATGATGTGAGGGGCTGGCACGTAGTCCCAGACCCACAGGGACCCCCCAGGGGGCTGTTACCCCCAGAGGACAGAGGTGTGGGAGCCACAGAGGGTCCATCCACACAGCCGTGCCCATCACCGTTGCCGCCAGCTGTGGGCACTCCGCCAGTGCAGGGAGCTCTGCCCCACACTGCAGGAAGCTCCCAACACTCCTGCAAAAACTCAGTGTGTTCTTTTTGTTCTGCAGCGTGTCCTGCTTTGGGGTGAGAAGCGTTTCCCATCCTGTGTTCCTGGCAGCTGGAGCTGACGCTTCCCCCGTCTGGCGGCGAGCCGGGGGCCGAGGCTCACCCTGCACCGAGGCTGAGGGATGGGAGGGGGGCGGTGAGCAGGGCTTCTGAAGGGGTGGGGGGGCACCAGTTTGGATGGGCAGCACACCAGCACCCCGTCCCTGGGATTCACCCCCATTGCTGTGGAGCAATGGGTAGGGAGGTGGAGTGGGGATTGTGGGGCAGGGGTGATGTCCCATCCCATGGCGTGAGCACTGGAGGTCAGCAGCTCCCCGAGGAGGGGCCATTGGAGGGGACTTGCTCAGTGGGGACCCCCGGATCAGCTGAGAATGAGGAATTAGCTTGGCTAGCAATTCCCTGGTGTGTGCCCAGGGTGTTAAGCCAGGATGGACCCTGGGGCGTGGGGGGGTTGGGGGCAGAAGTGCCATGCACAGGCTGTACCCCTTCTCCCAAACCTCGCCTGTGGAGTGCCCACCACCTCGTGTCCGGCACGGTGCCCTGGTGCCACACGGTGCTGCCGGGGTGCACCATGGCTCGCAGGGGCAGCTCCTGTGGGACCAGTGGCCATGGCAGGAGCAGCAGACACAGCCCCCCTGCCCCCCGGCACGGGCAACGTCCCCTGGCAAGCGTCGGGAGCTGGCAGCACGTGCAGCATCGTCAGCTCCGCTCCGCCGTCTCCCCCTCCTCTCGTCTCCATGTCACGTTGCCATCAGTCAGGCGAGCGAGCTTTCCGGAGAGGACAAAAGCCGCGTGCGAGGTGGCCGTGGAAATGCCGCCGCGCCAGCCTGCCGTGCTCGAGGGGCCCTGTGAGCCGGTGGGAGCTGGGGGGGCCCTGTCTGGTGGCACCGTGCCGGGGACCCCCGGCTGCGCTGACAGTTCCTGGGAGCAGGCTGCAAACCTCACCCCGAATCGGTTGGATCCCAAGGCGCCGGAACCCCCTCCCCAACCCCCTCTTGCCACCCGCTCCGGCGTTTAATTGCTCCGGCTGCTGGGAAATTTCAAGGTTGAATTTGTCTAACTCCAATTTCCAGCCGGGGGATCGCGTTCTGCCTTTGTCAGCAAGATTGGAAGCCCCCCCCAACCCCTCCCGGCACCGGCACTGACGGGTCCCCCTGCACCTGCTCCCCCAGCCCAGCACGGTTCTCCCACCGCTCCCCAACCAACGCCCCCCACACACACCCCCCCCCCGCCCACAGGTTCATTTTCTCTCATTACTGCCTTGACCCCTGTGCCCTCCACACCGTCACCGTATGTGTGTCTGTGTGTCTGTGTGTCCCGGTGTCCCCCCTTGCCAGGCCCAGACCGTCTCAGCAACAGACCCATGAGGACACCGGGTGGGATCAGGACGGGGGTAGAGGGGTGCTGAGTCGCCCAAACGCAGTGATGTGGCATCCCCCCACCCCGGTCCCGATCCCAGCAGAGGATACAGACCCAGTGTCGGCTGCCGGGGCTCACCTGCGTGTGCGGGCGTCCCCGGGATTTTTACGAGCGGTCAGGATCCCGGAGCTATTTGTACCGGGGAGGGCAGCGATGGGGCGGGGGCGGGGGGGGGGGGGGGATTTATGGCCAGGCCGCACTCTGAAACCCAAAACCCACCCGAAGCGGCCTAATCACTCCCAGACGCGGCGGCCCCTGCGCTTTTATGGGGCATTTTAGAGCAGGGGAGCTAATAAATTTTTTGCGACGGTAAAAGCCCCGCTGAGGATGGGCGGGGGAGTGGGGAGGGGGGGGGAGCAGCGGGCACCCACCCCCGGGGGTGTGGGGGGATTAAAATCGCTGTCCTAGGAGCAGACGCAGCGCTGCGCCCCGTCTTCACCCCGGTAGTGGAGAGGGAGCGGTGCCCCCCCCCCGCCCTCACCCCCCACCTCCCCCCCACTCCACCCCCGGCGGTGGCTCCTCCTCCTCCCGGTGCCCAATTTGCCTCCCCGGCCCCGGGTCTTTAAGGCTGCGGGCACGGGGACCGCGGTGGCGGGGCGGGGGGGGGTGGGGGGCGGCGGGGGGAACCGGCGGCGGAGCTGCCCAGCCCCGCCGAGCGGCTCCCGGCGCCGGGAGGCCGAGCGCTCCCCGCCGCCGCCGCCGCCGGGCCCCCGCCGAGGGGGCGGGCTGCGCCCGCGGGGTTTAAGTGCGGCCGCGGCTTGATGCGCGGGCGGGACGGCGGCGGCGAGAGGGGGGGGGACCCCGGCGGGATGAGGCGGGCGCGGTGCTGAGGCGGCCCCGGGTGCGGGAGCGGGGACGCGCCATGACCTCGGCGCGGGAGGCGGCCGGTTCCCCCCCGCTGCACCCCCCGGGCGGCGGCCGCCGGCGGAGCGCCCTGGACCAGCTCCCGCCGCCCGCCAACTCCAACAAGCCGCTGACCCCCTTCGGCATTGAGGACATCCTGGGGCGGCCCCGCGGCGGGAGCCCCCCCGGGCCCGGCCCCGCCGCGCCCCCCGCCCGGCTCCCCGAGAAGGCGGCGGGGCCCCGCGGCGGCGGCTGCGCCCCGTCCTCGCCGCTCTGCGCGCTGGAGGAGCTCGCCAGCAAAACCTTCCAGGGGCTGGAGCTGGGCGTGCTGCAGGCGGCCGAAGGTACCGGGGCGGCGGGGGGATTCCGCCGGGTCCGGGGCGGGAGGGGTGGTGGCGCGGACGCGGGGATGGGGCTGGGGCAGGTGCCGGCGGGTGGAGGGGACCGGGGCTACGCCGCCGCCGCCGACGGGCCCGTGGCGGGGCCGGGGTGTCTCTTCGCCCCCCCAAACCGGCGCGGCTCCGGTAAGTTTCGTTCGTGTCCCGGAGGGGCGAGCGCGGCCGGGAGAAGCGGCCCCCGAGGATCGGGGAGAAGCCGGAGCTCGCCCGGCGCCGCGGGGACACAGCAGCCCCGCCGGGCCAGTCCCGGCACCGTTCCCCGGAGCCGCACCGGAGGGAGGCGGGAGAGGCCCGGGACCAGTCAGCGGGAACCCGAGCGAGCCCCGGGCGAGCCCGCTGGTCCGGGACCGAGACATCAGTGCTGGCGATCCGGAGATCCGGCAGCTTTACCGGGAGACGAGAGAACCGGAGCCGCCTCGGGAGCCGCGGTGCCGGGCGGCGGATCGGTCCCGCGAAGGCGGCCCGGCCGCACCGGGAGGAGCGGCGGCACCCGGCCCCGCCGAGCCGTGACCGTGACCGTGACCGAGCGCCGGGGCCGAGCGGCGGATCGGTCCCGTCGGCGAGGAAAACCCGTTACCAACCCCGGCGTTCCCCGGCGGTAGGCACGGCGGCTCCGGCTGGGCCTCGGTTCTCCGGCAGAAGCCCCGTTGCTGGCGGGCTCGGTGAACCGCCGCGGCTCCCGGCGGGGTCGGGCGGCAGCTTCCCGCTCACGGAACCGAGCCCCGGAGACCCGGCGGGTGTCCGTCCCCGAGGGAACGAATCGTCCCGGCTGGTGCCCGGCTCGGCCCCAGCGGGGACACTCCCCGTGAGAGCGGATAGACGGATGGACCGAACGGCCGCCGGAGACAGGCGGAGGGACCGACCCGGGCGCGGCGCCCGCCGATAATGGGAGAATAAAAACCAAAACCAAAACACCTTCCCGCGACGGACAGACGGACTCGGACCGACCGAGCAGGGCTCCGTGTTTAACGAAAAAGCCTTTACACGGACGGACAGACGGACAGACGGAGCGGGGCTCTCGCTGTTAACTAAAAAAACCACCCCACCCTACCCTTACCGGGACAGACGGACGAACGCGGACAGACCGAGAGGGGCTCCGTGATTAACGAAAACTCCCCCGAAACAAACCGACCTTTACCCGGCCGGACAGACGGACAGGGACGGGCAGAGCGGTGGTCTCGTAATTAACGAAGTTTAAAAAAAATTATAATCCCTTACGCGGCCGGACAGACGGACAGGGAAGTGCACAGCGCGGCTGTCGCCGTTAACGGAGAAAGCGTTGCCCCACCGGACAGATGGATACGGATAGACATAGCGGGGCTGCCATTATTCACCGAACAATCCCTCACCCGGCCGGACAGACGGACGGAGTCAGGCTGAGAGGAGCTGCCGTGGTAAACGAAAAAAAGCCCCTCCTTGTCCGGCCGGACAGACAGACAGACACGGGCTCCTGAAATTAACGGGGAGGAAACAAAAAATAATTAAAACATTAAAATTATCTCCTCCGGCCGGGCAGGGCCGGGCCGAGCGGCGCTCCGGTAATTAACGAACACCCCTTACCGTCCGGACAGACGGACACGGCCGCACGGAACGGGCCGCCCGTGATTAACGCGAAGAAAAACCGCTTTATCCGGCCGGACAGACGGACACGCCGAGCGGATCGGCGCTCCCGCGATTAACGAAAACGGGCTGCGGGACGGCCGGACAGACGGACGGGAAGGGGACAGCTCGGCGCTCTCCGATTCGAGGTAAAAGAGCCCGTTCCCCGGCCGGACAGACGGACGCGGCCGCGACTCGCGGGGTTCTCGTAATTAACGAAAAGAGGATCCCGCACCGGCCGGGAGGGGCGGGGGGTTCCGCGGCCAACGGCGGAACGACCCGGGACCCACGGACGGAAAGACAAACGGAGAGGAAAGGGACAGATCGCCCGGAATCAAGGTAAAAGCCCGTTGCCCGGACGGACGGACGGACACAGCCGCGACGAGCGATAAACGAAAAATACCCCACCAAACCCTTCTCCGTCCTGACGGACAAACGGACAGAAACTGGAGCGACCGGGGGTTCCGTGATGGGGGAAAAAAATCCCCGTTACTCGGACGGACACACGGACACGGACGGGACACAGCCCGGGGCTCCGGTAACGAATGACTGAGGCCGCTGCACGGACGGTCCGCGGGGAGAGGAGACCGGGGCAGGGCGGCCCCGGGACCCCTCAGAGCCAGAGGGAGCCGCAGCCCTTACCGGAGGGGAAACCTCCGGGAGCCGCGATACCGAGCGGCGGGCGGATCGGTCCCGCCGGCGGCAGGAAGAACGGGCAGCCGAGACCCTGCAGCCGGAGTGGAGCCGTCACCGGTGCCGCGGGCAGACGCGATCCGCCTCTCACCGGAGGTTCCTCTTCCCGCCATCGGGTCGGGGCCTCGGGCCGTGCCGAGCGTGGAGAACCCCGGAGGGGACCCGCCGGGACCCGGCGCTGCCGGTACCGGCGGGTCCTGAAAAATCGTTGTGCGAAAATCGCTGGCGGGGCCTCGGGAGAACCGCGGCGCTCCGGCGGGACCGGGGCCGCTGCGGAACGGCGCGGGACCCGGGGCAGCGGCGGAGCCGGCCGGGCCGGGCCCCTCTCGGCTCCTGGTACCGGGGACCGGACGGCGTGCCGGGAAGGACCGAGGCTCGGTTTGGTTTGCACTGCAGAGCTGCGCCCGTCTCGGCTCGGCCAGGCTCGGTTTATCTGAGCTCGGCTCGGCGGGGCTCGATTCCACCGGGTTCGGCGTTTCACGGCCCGGGAAGGGGTGGGCGCCGGGCGGCGGGGGTTGGCGGGGCAGGGACGGGGCCCGGTCGGGCTCAGCGCGGTGCCGGTGCGGGTGCCGGTTCCGCCGCGCTGAGCCCCGCTGTCCCCGCAGGTCGGGAGCCTCTGGGCGCCCTGGGGCAGCGCCCGTCCTGCAAGAAACGTCGCAAATCCCGGACGGCGTTCACCAACCAGCAGATCTACGAGCTGGAGCAGCGGTTCCTGCGGCAGAAGTACCTGTCCCCGGCGGACCGGGACCAGCTGGCGGCGCGGCTGGCGCTCAGCACGGCCCAGGTCATCACCTGGTTCCAGAACCGCCGCGCCAAGCTCAAGCGGGACCTGGAGGAGCTGCGGGCGGACGTGGCCTCGCTGCAGGCGCTGCCCCCCGCCGCCCTTCAGCAGCTGGCAGCGATGCCCGACCCCCCGCGTCCCCCCGGGCCCGGCCCCGGCCCCGGGCCCGGTTCCTGTCCCGCACCGCCCGCCGCGGCCGAGCTCTCGGAGGAGGAGATCGACGTGGGGGACTGAGGCAGCGGTGAAGGCCGGGGGGAGGGTCCCGGGCCGGCACCGAGACTGACCGAGCCCCCGGGCTGGACGGGGGGGAATTGGTGCAATTTTTCCGCGCTCTTTTTATTTTTTGTTTGTTTGGGTTTTTTTTTTTTTTGTCCCCCCCGCGTCCGTCTGTCCGTCCCTTTGCCTTTGTTGGTTTCTTTTTTAATTTTATTTTCTATCGTGTCCGTCCCGCCGGCCCGTCCGCGGCTCCGCCGCCCCGGCAGCCAGGGGCACGGGGCGGGGCGGGGGGGCTCGGCCTGGCCCGCCCGGGTGTAAATATTTGGAATAAAGGCGACACCTTATTAAGGAGCGCGGAGGGGCTCTGGCAGCGGGACGGACGGACGGGCGGGCGGTCACCCCCGGCCCCCATCCTCCCTGGGCCGCCAGAACACACTGGAGGGATGCTCCGCTCTGCTCTGCTCTGCTCTGCTCTGCTCTGCTCTGCTCTGCTCTGCTCCGCAGGCTTGCCCGAGCCACAGGGGCAGGGGTCTCGCAGGAGCACGGGGCCCCTTCTCGGTCCTCCACCCCCCCGGTACGCTTGCGGACCCCCGCGCTCCCTGTCCTGTCTGGGGGGGGTGTCACCCGGTATCAGCCCAGGAGGGGGGGTGGAGTCCTGGCCCCGAGGGGCGGGAATAAGCTGGGGAGGGGTCTGCCGGCAGCGGCCCCTAAAGCGGCTCCGGGCCCGCGCTGCGCCCCGGCTGCGGGGTGTGTGTGTGTCTCTGTGTGTCTGTCTGTACATCCGTGTGCGTGTCTGTCCCCCCATTCCCCCCCGAAGGTGGCTGCAGGGGACCAGAGGACCCGCAGGGAAGCTGGGGGGACACACACACGCTGGAGGCGGGGGGCAGCTCCTGTCCCCCCATGACGGACCCAGGTCCGACGGCGCCATCCCCGCCGCTGCCCTACGTGTGACACGGGTGTCGGTACCCCGCTGGAGTCCACACCGCCCTCCGTGACGTCATGTCCCGGTGACGTCACTGCGCGAAGCGGTGATCTCACTCCGATGAGCGGGAGCGGGTCTCGCCTCGTCCCGGTCTGAGCGGGATGGTCCGAGCGATGGGGTGGAAGGAGGGGGGGCAGGGATGAGCCCCGCTCGCGGGGGGGGGAGGGGGGGTGATGCGGGCATTTCCCCTCCTGGGAACAACCCCCGGTGCCGTGGGGCCGGGCGTGTCGGACAGCTGCCCCCTCCCTGCCCTTGCGGGGCTCCCCCGGGGCTCCCACCCCCGCAGCTATGCGCGCCTCGGCTGCGGGACCCCCCGGCATCCATATGAGCCCTCGCTGATCTAATTACGCCGGTGCGAACTTCCGAAGGCAGAGCCGCCCCTTGCGCCCCCCCCCCCCCACATCCTCCCCCCCGGTATTTTCTCCGGTTTTAATTGCATTGTCCCGCCCCTCCCCCCGCGCCGCAGCCGCCCGCCCGAGGGGGGGAGGGGCAGAAATGAGATTTAGCCTGAAAGTGCCTTTGAGCCTTCGCGCTCCCCCCGCGGGGAATCGCTTTTAATGTGACAGGTAGGGGCGGACACGCGTGGGGCATGCGCGGCTGCTGCGCCCCCGGCCCCAGCCCCCTCCCCCCTGCGCCCGGGGAGCAGGGGGTGGGCTGCGTGTAGCGGGTTGGGGGGGGGGATACGGACCCCTTTTCCGCGGGTTCAGAGATCCCACAGGCAGGGACAGGCGCACTGGGCATGGCCGGGGGGGGTGGGGTGGGGTGGCGGGGGGTGTGTGTCCATCCCCGGGGGTCCCATGCTGCCTCCCGCTCCCCAGTGCGCAGCGACTCCCCGGGGCTGCCCGAGCCCCCCCCCCCCCCCGCGGCCGTGGGGTTGGCAGATGAAATCACAGAGGGTGACACCCTCTTCCCCCTCCCTGGGGGCCTCCAGCCACATCACGACCCCGCACCCCCACCTCCCCTCACCCCACATCCGCCCCCGCACCCTCAGACACACAGACGCGCCCCCCCCCCCGATCCCCCCCCCCCCGCGCCTGTCCCCCCGTGCCGTCCTTGCGTGGGGGCGGCCCCGGAGATGAGCTCACGGCTCCGGGCCCGGTTCCACCGGCTGACGGCGGGGACAGCTGCCGGGGTCACAGCCCCCCGCCCTGGCACGGCCCCGCCCCCCCGGGCCCGCTGAGCGACCGGACCCGGGCAGCCCTCACCCCGCCAGGACCCTCTGCCCGGCCTCCCCCCCCCTCCAAGGACCCCTCAAGGGCAGGGGCGCGGGGACTGATTCGGAGAACCCCCGACATCTCACCCCGTCCCCGCAGCCGGTCCCGGGGGGGGTCCGTTTCCATCATCGTGCCCTCTAGCCCGTCCCCCCCGCCCATCCCCTGTGAGCACCCACGGTGGCCGTGTGCCCCGGCCCCTGCCCGGGAGGCGTTGGGGGGAGCGGGGGGGTGTGTAAATCTCCCGTTCCACCCCCGGAGGGGTTCGCCTCGGCTCAGCAGCCGCGGGGCAGCGACCTGCCGGTCCTCGGGGCGGCCCGTGCCCGTCACCGGGGCCTCGGGGCGGCTCCCGTGGCGGCTCGGTCAGGCTCAGCCCCCCCGCCCCCCGACACCTTCCCCCCCCACACACACACACTGTCTTTTTCCTCTTCCAATTTTCTGGATGATTAACTCGACTGCTGTTTCCTGACAACCTCTGCTGTTGGTATTAATTTCTTTTAACTAGTGATTAATTACTCGCTGTCTCGCGCGCTCCTTCTCCCTGCTGCCTATTTGCATATTAATCAAATTCTACTTGATGGCCTCTGCCTGTCACCGCCCCGCCACTCCCGTCACCTCACAATGACATTACGACGGGGACGGGGGGCCTGGGGATCTGCCCCCACCCCTTACCACCCCCCCACCCCCCCCCCCCGCCGCCCCTCACCGCTGCCTCGGGGCTGGCCCCGGTCCCGCCTACCCCCCGGGCCGGGGTGAACCCCAGGAGACCCCGCGGCCGCAGGAGTTGAGAGGTCCCCGCTACCTCCCGGAGCGGGAGGGTCGCACGGTGCACAGGGGGGGGGGCGGGTCCCCGGGGTTTCTGCACCGCAGCGGGGGATGAGAGCCCCGCGCCCGGGGATACCGCCCAGCACCGGGCCGGGCCGGGCTGGAACCGGGTCCCGGAGCTGCCGTTGCACGGCCGAGGCCGCCCCCTGGTGGCCCCCGGTGGGTACCGAGCCCGGCCGGTACCGAGCCGGGTCGGAGCCGCAGCCCCGGTGCATCGGGAGGGGCCTCCGGTCAGAGAGAGGGGAGGGACGGGGGAACGACAACGCCAGCAGCAGCGAGCCGGAGGAACGGGGGGGGGGCTGCCGGGAGAAGGGGGGGTGTGTGTGGGAGAAAAGAGAGGAGAAAAATAGGGGAGGGGGGGGAAGGAAAAAGGGGAGGGGAAGGAAACGAGGGGAGGGGAGGAAAGATGGGGGGGAGGAAGGGAAGACGCCGGGCAGGGAGGGAGGGATGGATGGAAGGACAGCCAGGATAAGAGGACAGCTCAGTTTTATTAAAAACCCAAGTCTGGTACAAATCCCTGAAAGAGCTGGGGAGAACAGCCTCGACCCACCCCCGCCCGCGCCACTACCCCCCCGGCTCCCCAGGAGCTAGGGCTGGACCCGTGGCTCCCACAGGCAGGCCAGGAGAGGGGCAGGAGGGGCAGAGGGGGGGTAGGAACAGACCCCAGCAAGGCACAGCCCCACTCGGGCCACCCCTGAACCCCGAGGCAGGAGGAAAGGGGCAGAATGCTGCCTGCCCAGGGAAAAGGGGAGGGGGCAGGAGGGGGCAGGGGCAGGAAAACCCCTTTCTGCCCCCCACCCAGTCCCCACAAGCCATGGTGCTGGGGGAAAGGGGGAGGGGGGGGGTAGAGGCCCCAGTGCCAGCCCACCCCCCCCAGCCAGTAGAAGGCCCCTTACAACAGGTACCCCATGCCCCAACAGCCCTGGGAAGGGGTCCCAGGTGTGTATGGGGCGGCAGCACAGACAGCCTCAGGCTCCAGCAGACAGGACCCCCGCAGGGCCACGCTGGCTCCGTGGGTCAGGGGCGTGTGGGGACAAACATTGGCAGTGGCTGCTGCCCCCACGGCTCCCCAGCCGTGGGGCTCTGCCCCTGGCAGGGGCAGGCAGGAGGCTGGTGCAGGGGGGACCCACGCTGCCCCCCGGCAGCTACACCCCCCAGGCCAGGGCTGCAGCGAGGGTCTGGCCCGTCTGCAGCGTGCCAGGGGTGTGGGAGGGCAATGCCGCACCCCAGGGGCTCCAGTTTGGCTGCCCTAAGCCAAAGAGAGCCCCTGGCTACGGGAGCCCCCCGGGGTGGGCACCCCCGTGCCAGCGCGGGACAGGGGTGGCGTGGGAGGGGTGCTTGAGCTGCAGCACCAGCCTGCTTCCCTCCACCTCGGTGTCCTGGGGGAGAGGGGAATCGAGCTGGCAGCTGGACCCCCACGGCCCCTGCCAGCACTCCCTGCCCCCTTCCTCGGGCCTGATGGGCCCTGCAGTGTCCCCCTCTCTGCCCCCCACCCCTAGCTCACCTGCATGGCCACATAGGCAGCTTCTGCTGCTGCCTTGTGGGTGTAGTTGATGAAGGCACAGCGGCGCTCCGGCAGCATCCGGATGAAGCGGATCTCCCCAAATCTGTGGGGCAGAGAGCTCACACCCAGCCCTTGGGAGACCCCCCACACCCATACATGGTTCACTCCCCCAGCCAGGGAACAGGGGGCTGGGCGCAGAGACGCACTTACCGGCTGAAGGAGCTGTGCAGCACCTTCTTGCTGATCCTGGGGGTGACATTCCCCACCCAGAGGGGATAGCAGTCCCTGCCAAACCGCACCGGAGTCACCAGCAGCCACCTCCATCCCAGGCCAGTGCCTGGTGCCGTGCAGAGGGCTGCAGGGCCCCACCAGCCCCGGCACTACCTGGCAGGATGGGTCGGGGGCAGCGTCTGCTGGCTGCTGGGCTGGGCCGGGCCCCTCGCCTGGCTCCTCGAGCTCCTCACGGTCACGAAGCCGCTTGTGTCCGTGTCCGGGCAGCTCCCGCTCGCCCGCACCCCTGCCGAGAGGTGAGGAGGGGCTCAGATGGTGCCATGGGATGGCACAGCCCAGCCCTGCCCAGCCCCCTCTGCAGGGTAGCCCCAGCATCAGCCTGAAACCCTCGAGGCTCCCCAATACCAAGGCGCCTTACCGTAGGGTGGCAGCACCGGCTCCTCAGCCTCCAGCGGGATTGGGGACACTGGGACCCCCCCTGGACCGCTCTGGGCACAGGGGCCGCTCTGCTGCAAGGGGGAGAAGATGTCAGGGCCTGGGGTGGGGACAGCAGCCAGGACAAGGGGGGGGTGGTGCAGGGACTCACCCGCAGCAGGGCCTGGCACGCCTTCAGCTGCGCGGCCGCCTCGGCATCAGCACCATCCAGGCACAGCAGCTCCTCAAACGTGCGGGCAGCCTCGGCATAGCGCTGCGAACCAGGGCAGAGGGGCTGAGCGCTGCGGTCCCCACTGGCCCCCCTGTCACCCCCCAGCACCCCACGCTTCCCCCTTGCCCACCCTTGTCACCCTGCAGCTCCCCCCTCTGTCCCCCAGCACCTGCAGCCCCCGCAGCGCCTTGCCCTTGCGGAAGAAGCCTTTGGGCCAGCCGGGCTGGAGGCGCAGCGACACCAGCGCGTCCCCGAGCGCCTCCTCGTAGCGGCCAAGCTTCTCGTAGCAGTAGGAGCGGTTCCCAAAGAGCCTGGGGGAGCAGGGGGAAGAAGGGGGAACGGTTGCTGTTGTCTAGGACCCACAGTGCCCAAGCACCAGGGCCCCCCCCCGGCCTCAGCGCTCACCGGTGCTCCCTGGGGTTCAGCGCCACGGCCTCGGTGAAGGCCTGCACCGCCTCGGCGTAGCGGCCCTGCTGGGCAGCCTTGTTGCCACGGTCTGTGGGGAAAGCACAGCCCACTGCGGACCCCCAGCCCGCCCAGGGAGCAGAGCTCTGCCCCCACAGCACAGGCGCCAGTTGGGGATGAGGGGGCTCTGCCATGCCCCTGCCTTGAGGTGAAGGCGCAGCCAGCCAGGATCCCCAGCACGAACCCTCCCCGGACACCCCTCTGCCACAAGGCAGCAGGGCAGAGCCCCCATTGCCCACCCCCTGCCCTCACTGCTGGGGCCCCGAGGCACTGACCTGCAAGAATCAGGCTCTGCTCCACCATGCACGGGTCCAGGGGCTTGGGGTCGGGTGCCTGGGGGTTGGGCAGGCAGGGCAGTGGGGGCTCAGAAGCCTACAGGGAGGGCAGGCAGGGCTGGGGCAGGCAGGGCTGGGGTAGGCAGGGCTGGGGCAGACCCCTCCCCAGGGCCCAAACTCACCTTCCCTGGTGCCTTCTTGCCTGGCTCCACGTTGTCCGTCCTGGGTGGCTTCTCCTTCCCGGGCGCTGGCAGCCTCACGCCCGCTTTCTGCCGGGCTTTGAAGACGAAGGTGCAGCTCAGGTCCAGCTCGTCCTGGGAGAGGCAAGTGGGAGAGGCAGGGTGGGCAAAGCCCCTGGCCCACACGCAGAGCAGACCCCCTGCCCGCTGGGAGCCCTCACCTCCACCTCCTCCGCCTTGCTTGCCAGTCCTTCTGCTTCTTCTCCCTCGGAGGCTGTACTGTCCCCAGGGCATGGAGAAGAAGGGTGGGGGTTTGGACTGCCCTCCCCTGCTTCTGTGCTGCTGTTTTGGGGGTGCCTGGTGCCTGTGGCACTGCTTGGGGTCGAGGTGCTCTGGAAAGAGAGGGGAGAATGAGAAGGCAATGGGGACTGCCTGCCCATCCTTCTCCCCACAGGCACAGCGCGCTGCGGCAGTCTTGGAGGAGCCCCAAAAGCAGCAAGGGGGACTCAGAGGAGCCCCAAAGGCAGCACAGTCTGGTTGTCCTGGCACCAGGCTGGGGTGAGGGGCTGGCATGGCCACTCACCTTCTCCATCTCCTGTTTACTTTTCAGCTCCTGTCCCATTTTTTCTCGTTTCTTCCGGTCTTTCTGCTTCTGGAAACCAGAGAGAGGTGTGAGCAGGTGCCAGGCAGAGCAGCACAGCCCCACACAGCCCCTCGCTGCAGCTCTGCCTCAGCAGTGCTGGGGGGGGGGGGGCACACAGTCCCCAGACCACCCCCTGAGATGCACCCCCAGAGCAATAGCAGGGCTAGGAGGGGAAGGGAAGAACGGAGAGGATGAACCCCCATGAGGCACCCCCACCTTCTTCTTCAGCTTCTTCTTCTCTGCCTTCTTCTTTATCCGCTCCTCCTCCGCCACCAGCTCCCGCGCGTTCCGCTCTGCTTCCTGGGGGAGCGATGCTGTGAGTGCCTGTCCCCGGGGCTGGGAGAGTGGGACAGCCCTGGGTGTGCCCACAGCAGCACTGCCAGCACCCCCCACCCTGGGGTCAGCGCTGGCAACAACCCCCTCTCCCCCAGCCCCCTGAGGGGTGGAAGGACAAGAGGGACTGGAGGGGGTGACACAGCCAGGAGGAGGGCAGGAACTGATTGTGCCTCACCTCGGCTGTAGGCTGGTGCCCCCGGGGCGTGGGCAGCCTGCGTAACTTCACCTCCAGCTCGCTGGGGGGGCGGTGAGTGGGCAGAGGCCCCTCATACAGGAAGGGATTCTGGGACTCGCGGAAGGAGTAGGGTATGTCGCTGTCCTCACTGGAGACGTCCCAGCTGGGACCAAAGCTGACCCACTCCTCAACCTCTTCCTCATCCTCGCTGGTCCCCTCCAGCCGGCTGGGGCAGTACCAGAAGCCCGGTCCTGCGCAGGGAGGACTGAGCCCGTCAGTGGCCTGTCCCGAGCACCAGGACATTCCCACCCGGGGCTGTTCCCACCCGGTGACTCCCACAAGACTCACCGCGGCCAAAGTTGTCCCGAACCAGGGACGCATTCCCCATCGCGCTGCGGTTCCCTTGCGGCAGCACCAGGACCTGGAACGGCGGGACGGGGATGGGGGAGGCGGCGCTGCCTCCCGCAGGCAAGTCCCCCACCCCACCCCAGGGGCTCTCCCGGCCCCGGTGTCCTCCACGTACCTGCCGCCGGCCGCTCTCGGCCTCGGGCAGGCAGTGCCACGGGCAGAAGGGTGCTGCGGGGAGCGGAGCCAGCCCTGAGCCTCGGGAAACGAAACCGAAACAGCGCGGGGGGCGGAGCCGGGCTCTCCCCGCCCCGCCGCCGCCGCCCCCCATCCCCATCCCCCTCTGTCCCGGCTCCCCCCACCCCCCAAGCACGGACCCCACGGACACCCCCGCCCCGGACGGGCCGGGCTCGCAGCTGCGGGACCCCCTCTGGCCTATCCACTCCGGGGCCCCCCGGCCCTGCCCCGGGACCCCCCGGCCCCGCTTCCTCCTCGCCCCGTACCGCCGGTCCAGCCGCCGGGGCCGAAGGCGCAGCCCCAGGGGCAGGCGGCGGCCCTAAACTCGAAGGCGCCCGGGACTGGGCCCGGGCCGGCCGGGTCCCGCGTCCCGCCCGCCGCCCCCTGCATCGTCCCGGGCCGTTGGCGGACGCGCCAGAAGTGCGTCACGGCCGCAAGCGGAAGTACTGAGGGCAGCGGCTGAGGCCGCCGCGTCCTCCACCTTGGGTGCGGGTACGGGCAGGACGGCGGCCCGCGAGGCCCGCGCCGAGCAGAGCCGGGGCTCCGCGCCTCCCCCCCGCCCTCGAACCGCGGGGCCGGCCGCCGGCCGCTGCTCGGGACCGCCCCTCCTCTGCCCTCCCGGCGGCTCGGCCCTGCCCGCTCCTGCGGATTAAGCGCGGGCGCGGCCTAAGCCCATTTCCTCCCGCCGCCGCCCCCGGGGATGGCCCAGCATGGAGGACAGCGGCCCTGAGCGTCGCGGCGGGGAGCCCTGCCCGCAGGTGAGGCCCCGGAGGGACGAGGAAACCCCCGGGCTCGGTCGGTTCCTTGGGGATACCGCCTGGGGGGCTGGGGCCGCCGTTCGGCACCGGGCCCGAGGCCGCTCCCGGCGTCTCCTTGACAACGGGCGCCCGCGCGCGGCGAGGGGGCGGGGCCATTGGGCGAGGGGGGCGGGGTCAGCGCTCGGGACCCGCCCCCCTCGGCGGTAGCCCCGCCCCCTCGCCCCGTTACCCGCGACGATCCCGGTCCCGTTCCCACCCCCCCCACCCGGCAGGTGGATGAAGGCGATGGCGCCGGGCTGAGCGGTCTCCTCCTCCTCCTCCTGACGGCCCGCCCGCCCCTGCCCGTCCCGGGGGATGGGGCTGCTCGCGGGGAACCCACCGAGACAGGTGAGGGGGGGGGGGTTGGCCCTGGCTGGGGTGGGTGGGGGGGCACATGGACACAACCCCCGATGGGGTCCGGCACGCAGAGGGGGGCGGGCAAGTGGCAAGCGGTGCGTAATTAGTACGTCATTAACACGGAGCCCATACGGAAGCATCGCTGTGCCAGGAGGGGAGCAGGGGGTCCCCGGGTGCCCCCCAGGGTGCTGCGGGTCTCGGCACCGGCGTGGTGGGGCCGGGGTGGCTGTTCCCTCATCCCCTCGCAGGGCTGGGGCTAAGCGGGGGCAGTCGCAGGCTGGGGCTGCCCCCCACCCTGCCTTACTCCATGCTGGGGGTCCCCTACCCTGCAGGCAGCAGCTCCCTGGGGGGCCTGGCGCGCTCCCTGCAGAAGGCGGAGGCCATGCTGCGCAACTGCGTCAGCCCCGGCCTGCGGCGCCTGCTGTCCCCGCGGCCCCGCCAGCGCGGCGATGGCAGTGGGGACGAGGATGAAGATGATGAAGAGGAGGACGAGGCGGCGCCGGCCATCCTGGCCCCGTTGGAGCAGAGCTTCCCAGCGCTGCGCCGCTGCCTCTGCGTCTGGGAGGACCCCCGCACCGAGACCTTCCGGGGCCACGTGCGGGCCCAGCCTGGCGCCGACGCCTTCTCCTACCACCCCCTCCACCCGCGCGTGGCCGAGCGCAGCGCCACGCTGCACGCCCTGCTGCAGCACCGCCACCACCTGCGCCTCGTCCGCGACTACAGCCGACGCCTCAAGGCCGCCTCCGACTTCCTGCGCCGGCTGCTGGCGCTATCAGAGCATCCGGAGCCACCATCATGGGAGCCGGGCCTGCGCGGGCTCTGCCAGGAGCTGCGGACACACGCCAGCCACTGGAGCGGGCTGCGGCGGCGGATGCGCGGTGACCCGTGGCTGCGGCCGCTGCTGCTGCGCAGGCACGAGTCGGTAGCGCACATGCGGCGGGCGCTGCTGCTGCTGGCGCGGCACGCCGCGCGCCTGGCCGAGCGTCACGTCGAGGCGCGGCTGCGGGGCCTGGCACGGGCCGGCTCTGCCGTCTGTCTTCCCCCAGCGCTACTGTCCGACCTCTTCCAGGGCCTGGAGATCTACAACCAGGTGGTGGGTGACCTGGGGCTGGAGCTGGGCGCTGCCGCCCGCCTGCCCGCTGGTGTCGCTGGCTGCCATGGCGCTGCTGGGGACCGCTCCGGCACCTTCCCTGTGGCCAGGGTGCTGGGGATGCTGGCAGCTGAGCAGGGCTGGCTGGCGGCTGAGCGGCTCCAGCCCCTCCTGCAGCCACAGGACGGGGCCAGTGGGGCAAAGCATGTCTGCTGGGAGGACGCTGTGGTGCCTTGGCCCCCGGAGTGCAACGCTGCGGCAGCAGACACAGGACCCTCTGGGCTGGAGGAGCTGCCGGGCCTCGCCGGAGAGCTGCGGGTGCTGTGCAGGGAGGAGGAGGAGCTCGTGGGCCTCGTCCTGGGGGTGCTGGTAGCATCCACTGATGGCCTCTGCGAGCCCAACTGGGAGTCGCCAGCGGTGGCGAAGAGCCCCGAGGACCCAGGTTCACCAGCAGCCAGCACAGCCACGATCACCAGGCCAGGCTCTGCCGGCTGGAGGTCGGTGCGGTGGCTGGATGCTCCCTGCACGCCGCCAGCTGAGCCCCTGCATGCCCAGTACCGCCTGCTCTTCTGGGGGGCTGCCAGCGCCGCGCTGGAGCACCGGCTGGGGCTGCCACACTGCGGGACCGGCAGGGCCGCCGCTGCTGCACAGGAGCTGAGCCGTGCCCTGGCCCAGGGTAAGTGCAGGCTGGGGTGAGGGGTGGCTGTGGTACTGGGGAGTGATGCCCCAGGATGCATCCTGGTGCAGCCACGGGGAGTGTTGGCCCTCACACCCTGTCCCCCCACAGCCCGTGTGCCCCCTGAGTGTGAGGAGGAGCTGGGGCGGCTCTGCCTGCGCCTGCTCTGCCGGGGCGTCCTGTGGAGCTGGGAGCGAGGTACGGGGTGCGGGGCGTGGGGTGCTGGCAGGATGGCAGCACGGGGCTGCTGACCAGTGTGTCCCTCCCCCACCCCCCCAGACTTCGCCTGTGCCCTGGGCTCAGGCCTGTCTGACAGGTGCTCGGGGGAGCCGGTGTCCGTGGCAGGGCCGGCGCGGAGCAGGACGGCGCGGTGCCTGCAGCGGCTCTACCCTGCCCTGTCCTTCGCCCTGCGCTGCCTGCGACCCCTTCCCACCTACCCACACGGTGAGCAGGGTCTTGGGAAACGGGCATCCCAGGGGTCACCTCTGGGCTGACCCCCCTGTCTGGGGTGCCCTCTAACCCCCTGCCTCCCCCAGGCCACCCCCCTGGCTCACCCTGCCTGCGCCTGGAGGTGCTGGGCTGCTGCCTGGCCACAGCACATGCTGCCTGCTCCTGGCTGATGGGCAGAGCCTGCCGATACCTGGCGGCCTGGGCACTGCCCCAGTTCCTGCTCGTCACCCAGGGGGACCTGCCGGTACGTGGGGGGCACGGGACAGGATGTGTGGGGTGGGATGGGGGAGCTGGCTGTGGGATGTCTGGGGGGTGCTGTGAGTGGGTCTGTGGGTCTGTGGGGCTAGGCAGGACTGTTCTCACCCCTCTTCCTTCCAGCTGCTGAAGATGGAGACAGACAGGCTGCTGGTGCTGGTGAGTGGGACCTTCCCAGAGCCAGCGGCCGCCCCCCTAGAGCTGCCCCCCTCCCCGCTGTCCCACCAGGAGCACCAGCTCTGCCAGCAGATTCGCTCCACAGCCGCCAGCATCCAGGTACAGCACGGCTGTGGCCGGTGGGACCCCTGGGAACCGCGTCATGCTGCAGCACCCCCGCTCCATCTCTGCTCCCCATCCATCCCCAGCTCTTCTCAGGGGACGTCCTCAAGATGTTCTCCACCGACTGCAAGCGGATGTCGGCGGAGATCTTCGACCAGACCATGCCCCTGGGCAAGCACTGGAGGGTCGGCCTCCGCGCGGGTGGGTGCGGGTGCCTCGGCGCCGGGCAGGGCTGCGGGCAGGGCTGAGCGGGTGTTCATGCCCCCCCCCCAAATCCCACCACAGACCTGCCCAGCTCCCCCAGCGCCTACGCAGCAGCGGCAGCCCAGGCAGTGCTGGGACAGGTACTTCAGGGCGCCCAGCTCCTGCCTCGTGACGCCCAGGCGCCCGCGCTGGCCCGGGTGACCACAGCGTTCCTGGAGGCCTGGATGGATCACATCCTGGCGCAGCGCATCAAGTTCAGGTAGCGGTGCTGGGGTGAGGGGGGACACAGACCAGGGAGGGGGATTGTGGGGGTTTTGGGCAGCACCGGTGCGGCTGGGCTGAGCGCCGCGGCCGTGCCCCCAGCCTGCAGGGAGCCTTGCAGCTGAGGCAGGACTTCGAGCTGGTGCGGGAGCTGGTGGGCTCGGAGCGCTACGGGCTGGCCCCCGAGACCCGGCAGTCGCTGCTGTCCCTCCGCGTCTTCCAGCAGATGGACGGAGCCATCCTCTGCCTCCTGCAGCAGCCCGGCGGGGCGGCCGGCGTGCCCCCCCGGCCCTGGCACTCCCTGCGCCGCTGCTGTGAGTGAGGGGGGACACCCAGGGGTCCCTCAGTTCTCTCGGGGCGAGGGTCTGGCATCCCCAGCGTGGATGAGCTCTCCCCATCACCCCTGGTGACCCCCATCTCCCCCAACCAGGCTCAGACGATGGCGCTCACCCGCAGGAGTCGGGCACGGCCAACCTGCGCGGCCTGGAGACGCTGGAGGTACCGGCAGCAGTGGGCACCCCACCACCCACCCCCGGTGCCGAGGTGCCGCCTTGGCTGCGGAGCGGTGTCCCGGAGCCGTACCTGGCGGGCAGCCAGCAGCAATGGCTGGCGTTACGGCTACACCGCGCCCGGCGTTGGCGCGTCCCCGGCCTCCCCTGCGTCGGCCACGGCCCTGACACCTGACAGTGGCGGCAATAAAACGGTGGCGACGGCAGAGATGGGGCAAGGGGATGTCCTTGTGTCTGTCCTTGTCCCCGCGCCTGTCCCCGGTTGGGGGCATCGGACACGGGTACCCCGAGACGCGGCGGGGTGAGGGGGGCAGCATCCTGCTTGCTGCTGCCGGTGCCTCTGCCTGCAGGATGCTCTAACCGGACCTGGTGTCCCCCCCCTCGCTTCCCGGTCGTTTCCCCCTCCCGGGGGTCCACTGCCGAAGCCCGGTAACTCGGGGAAGGGGAGGGGGAACCAGGGACCGGGTGGGTACCGGGGAGGAGGTGGGCACTGGAGCCCACCTCGCCGGTGTGACTACGGTTCCCATGATGCCGCCGCTCCCGGTCACTTCCGCCGGGGGCGGGGTCGGGCCGAGCCGAGCCGAACGTCCCTTCCCGGTCCCGGTCCCGGCGCGGCCCCGGTGGCACCCAGCATGGCCGTTCCCGCCGCCGAGCTGGGCGGTACCAACCGCGCCCACTTCGCCACGGCAAGTAACGGCGCCGGTACCGGGAGGAAACCCGCAACGATCGCCTCCCGCCCTGGGCTGGGACTGGGCTGAAGCGGGACCGGGGCTACGTGTCCGGGGCGGCACCGGCGGGAACGGGGAGGGGAGGGTCGGGGGTCCCGGTTGGGGGGCGAGGGGTCCCAGGGGTTGCACGGTGAGGGGTCCGGGGAAGGTGGGGATGCACCACGGCTGCCCCGTGGGGGTCTGGGGGTGGTCGGCGGGGGTCCCGTGGGGGTCTGGGGGTGCTCGGTGGGGTCTCTCGGGGTCGGGGTAAGCCAGGGGTGCACGGTGGGGGTCCGGTGGGGGGTCTGCGGGTGCTTGGCGCGGGCCCCCTGGGGGTCTGGGGGGGGATCCGGGGTGCACAACGGGGGTCCCGGGTCCGCATCGCATCACGGTGCCCACATGGGTACACGCAGGGCCCCTGCCCCGTGAATGCAGAGGAAGAGGAGGAAGAGGAGAGGGACGAGGAGCTGCTGGGGGCCGGGGGTCCCCGCACCTGGACCCCCCAGGAGAAGCTGCTGCACGAGGCGCGGCTGAAGGCCAAGGCCAAGCGGCGGCTGCGGCGCACGTCGTCCCGCGACTCGGCCCGGGAGTCGCTCTCCGAGGGCGCCGAGCCGGGCCCCGAGCCCGGCAGCCCCAAGGGCAGGGGCCACGACCGCAGGTCCCGCATGGGCAAGGGCCGCGGCCTGCCCAAAAAAGGTGAGGGGCGGCAGCACCGTGGGGCAGCGGGGGCTGGGACTCCCCCCTCCCCCCCACCCCCCCATTCCGTGTCCCTCCTGGGGCTGGGACCCTGTGTGGCTCCGTCACTCGCTGTGGGGCAGGACAGCCCCGCTGTGTCCCCCCTGGGGCTGGGCTCCCTCCTGCTGCCCCCAGGCTTACTTCCCCCCCTGGGGTGCCTCTCCCCCACCGCCGAGCCCCCCACTCACCCCACGTGTGTTCGGCACAGGCGGTGCTGGGGGCAAGGGCGTGTGGGGTGCCCCTGGAGTGGTCTACGGCTACCAGGAGCCTGATGCCCGTGACCCCAACTATGATGAGGTGGCACAGGTATGGCCGCCCTCCCCCCACCCCCCCAAGCCCTGTGCTGTCCCCTGCCCTCGTGGGCAGGCTGCGGGCAGTGGCACAGGCACGGGGGCATTGTCCTGTCTCCGCAGGGGGACACGGTTTACGCCACTGTGGTGCCTGAGCTGGAGGAGGGGGAGCTGGAGAAGAACGTGCAGCCCATGGTGCTGGAGTACTTTGAGCACGGGGACACCACCGAGGTCCTGGTGCGTGGTGTTGGGGTTTGCAGGGCAGGTGGGGTCCCCTCCTGAACAGTGCAGGGTGGGGAGGGGTTCCTTGAGAAGGGCAGGGGGGGCCCTGGCTAGTGGGGACCTTTTGGGAGGGGGCAGGAGACCCTGGTGAGGTGGGCCTGGCCGGGGAGACTTTTGGAGGGAGCCCCTTGAGGGTGGGAAGCATCCCAGGGGTTCTGAGGGTCCCTTAGTGATGCAGCTCCTTGGGGACAGCACAGGCTGGCATGTGGCCGGCTCTCTTGGGAGCAGGGAGCATCGGGGGCGGGGGGTATTGGAACTGGGGGGGTCTCATGGGGCAGGCGGTGGGGTGTGACATGCTGGGGTGCAGGAGCTGCTGCGGGGGCTGAACCTGGGCAGCCGGCGGCACGCGGTGCCCTCGCTGGCGGTGGCGCTGGCGCTGGAGGGCAAGGCCAGCCACCGCGAGCTGACGTCGCGCCTGCTCGCCGACCTGGTGGGCCGCGGCGTCACCCCCGAGGACATCGCTGGCGCCTTCGATGGGATGCTGCGCGACCTGCCCGACCTCATCCTCGACACCCCCGAAGCCCCCCAGGTGTTGGCGGGTGCTGGGACAGGGAGGGGACGTGCTCAGGGGGTGCTCGGGGGGATGTGGGGTGGAAGGGGGGGGGGGGTTGCTCATGGCAGTGCTCAGGATGCTGTGTGAGGTGGGGGCTGTGCTGGGTGGGGGGTCATGGCCACGCTGGGGGATGTTGTGGGGGTTGCAGTTATGCTGGGGGGGGTTGTGGCTGCACTGGGGGGATCATAGCTGTGCTGGGTAGGGGTGGGGGGGTCATGGCCATGGGGGGGGGTCATGGGGGTTGCTCAAGGGGGAGGTAGCTGTGCTGGGGGTGCCATGGCCTTGTAAGGGAATGCACAAGGAGATACAGTCATGCAGGGATGGGGGGGGGATCATGGCCATACTGGGGGATGTTCTGGGGGTACACAGCCACGCTGGGGAGGGGGGTTGTGGCCATGCAGGGCTGGGAACATGGCCACGCCGGGGGATGCTCTGAGGGGATGCGGCCGTGCTGGGGGGCAGGGTGTGACACTGTGCCCCCAGATGCTGGGACAGTTCATCGCCCGGGCGGTGGCTGACCACGCGCTGCCCTTGGACTTCCTGGAGCGCTACAAGGGGCGCGTGGACTGCGAGCACGCCAGGTAAGCGCTGCCCCAGCCTCCCCCAGCCCCCCGCCCCGCCGCCCTCACCCGCCTCTCCCTCAGGGCTGCCCTCGACCGCGCTGCCGTCTTGCTCCGCATCAAGCGTGACGTCAACCGGCTGGACAACGTCTGGGGCGTGGGGGGCGGCCAGCGCCCCGTCAAGCACCTCGTCAAGGAGGTCAGCACCCAGCCACCACCCGCCCCGTTCCCATCCCACATCTCCATGCCTCGTCCCTGAACCACCCTGGCCACATGGATGCCCCCCAGGCCACATCCCCATAGGCCCCCATCCCCACGCCATGCGACATCCCCATAGGCCCCCATCCCCACGCCATGCCACCTGCCCCCCCTCCCACTGCTGGTACCCCCCCTTCTATCCTCAGATGAACATGCTGCTGCGGGAGTACCTGCTCTCAGGGGAGGTGTCGGAGGCTGAGCACTGTCTGCGGGAGCTGGAGGTGCCCCACTTCCACCACGAGCTGGTGTATGAGGTGGGTGTGGGGTGGATATCTTGGGGTGGGGGCTGGGGGGGGGGGCTCCCCACAGCCCTGCTGACCCCAGCTGCCCACAGGCGGTGGTGATGGTGCTGGAAGGCTCCGGGGAGGGACCCGTGGACATGATGGTGACACTGCTGAAGGTGCTTTGGGAGACGGGGCTGGTGACACTGGACCAGATGAACCGGGTGAGCACAGTGAGGGGTGAAGGGGGTGTGGGTTTGCTGGGCAGCGCTCCCCCTGGGGCTGACACTGCTGTGCCCCCCCTCCCAACCCAGGGCTTCCAGCGGGTGTACGAGGAGCTGGGGGACATCAGCCTGGATGTGCCGCTGGCCCACAGCCTCCTGGAGCGCCTCGTGGAGCTCTGCTTCGACCGTGGCATCATCACCAGGGCGCTGCGGGACGCCTGCCCCGCCAGGTACAGGCACCAGGGGGGTGGTGTGGGCAGGGGGGAGGGTGTGTGTGTGTGTCCCCCGCATCCCCCCTTTCATTGCCGCTCTCTTCCTCTGCAGGGGCCGGAAGCGCTTCGTGAGCGAGGGCGATGGGGGCCAGGTGAAGCAGTGAGCGGGGCTGCCCCGGCGGTCCCGCGGGGGTCCCGGAACGGGGGGTGGGTGCTGCCGGTGCCCCTGCTGCCCGGGCTGGGGGGGACGGGCAGCGCCCACGGCGGGACACAATAAAGCGGCTTCCCAGGATGCGCTGAGTCTGGGCTGTGCTGGGGACGCCGTGGGGAGGGGGGCGGGGGAGGGGGGGTTGGCCTGAGCCCCGGCTCCGGGTTTGGGAGGGAGGTGGGGGTGGGATGAGGGGTTGGGGGAGTCCGGACCCGCTGTTTCTCCTCCCGCCCGCCGGTGGGCGCTGCCTCCCCTCCCCCTCCCGGCCCCTCTCCGGTCGCCGCCGTGATGACGGAGGCGGCGCGGACGAGCCATGGCGGGTGAACGGCGGCGGCGAGGGGGAGAAGGGCCCCGGGAGCGAAACCGGGAGCGGGGGGCCCGGCGGGAGCGGGAGCAGCAGCGGGGCCCGGCCCGGGGACGGGCGGCGCTGGCGGTGGCTGCGGCGGCGGCGCTGGCGGTGGCGCTGGGCCTGGCGGCGGCTGAATGGAAGCGGTGGAGCGAGGCCTCCCGGCTCGTTACCCCCCACCCCGCTCCCCCGGCCCTCCCCGCCGGCTCCACCGGGCCTCTCGCCTCTCCCCACCGCTTCTGGGGCACCTACCGGCCTCACGTCTACTTCGGGATGAAGACGCGCAGCCCGCGGTCTCTCGTTACCGGTGAGGGGTAACGGCGGGAGCGGGAGGGCAGGCCGGGCCCCGAAGAACCGAGGCTGAGCCCACAACCCCCCCTACCCCCCCGCCGTGTCCCCAGGGCTGATGTGGCTGCAGCAGCGCGAAGGGGGAGGCGGCAGCTTACGCCACACGTGTGAGCAGAGCGACGGGCTGTCGCGATACGGCTGGCTGATGCACGACGGGGAGAAGTTCGGGGTGCAGGAGATTCGCGACGGGGACCTGCTCTTAAAGACCGAGTTCGTTAAGCGGCCGGGGGGGGAACACGGAGGGGACTGGAGCTGGCGCCTCACCGCACGGACCGAGGTGAGGGCGTTGGGGGAGCTGCGTGTGGCGGGAGAAGGGCCAGGGCCGCAGGCATCCCCCCCCCCACCCTCCTTCGCCCGGCTCTTCTTCATGTATCCTCCCCTCATCCTCTTCTTCCTCCGCAGGGTGTGGGTGGCCCAGCCCCCCTCCTCTCCCTCTTCTTCTACATCGCCACAGACGGGCAGGGGACGCTCCAGCCGCACCTGGAGAATGGGACGCGTCTGGCTGCCGTGACGGGGACGGCAGAGGAGCTGGGACACTTCACCCTCACCTTCCTCCGCCCCACGACAGAGAGTGGGGAGGACCCCAAATATGCCAGGTGCCTTGCCACGGTCGCCTCCCCACCCCATCCTCCCCTCCCATCCCTGTCCTCTCTCCCTGCTCCGTCCCCTGACCCCCTCTCCACCTTCACAGCTACAACTACCTGGACGCGGCGAGCCCGGGGCTGCACCTCCTGACCGAGGTGGTGCGGAGCAGCCTGAGCAACCGCTTCGTCTTCGCCCCGCCGGGGCCACCGCGCCGCCGCCGCTTCTTCGGGGTTGATGCTTTTCGGGGACTACCAGGGGCGGCAGGGGAACCCCCCCGCGGGCGTCTGCTGCTTCACCAGGTGACGCTGGAGCTGCCGGGCACGGTGGAGGTGACCTTTGAGTCAGGCAGCGCCTCAGGCCGGCCCGGGCGCCTGTCGGGGCAGTCGCTGTCATCGGCGCTGTCGCAGCACGCGGCCGACTTTGAGCAGCGCTTCGAGGAGACCTTCGGGCTGGAGCGCAAGGGCTTCCCCCCATCGCAGCGCCGCTTCGCCCAGGCCGCCCTCAGCGACATGCTGGGGGGACTGGGCTACTTCCACGGGCAGTCGCTGGTACGGTCCCCGCTGACAGAGCGCCCCATGCCCGGCCCCGAGACCGCCCTCTTCACCGCCGTGCCCTCCCGCTCCTTCTTCCCCCGCGGCTTCCTCTGGGACGAGGGCTTCCACCAGCTGCTGCTGGCGCGCTGGGACCCGGCGCTGAGCCGCGAGGTCATCGCTCACTGGCTCGACCTGATGAACGCCGATGGCTGGATCCCGCGGGAGCAGATCCTGGGCGAGGAGGCGCGGGCCAAAGTGCCCCCTGAATTTGTCCTGCAGCTCAGTGAGACGGCCAACCCCCCCACGCTGCTGCTGGCGCTGCAGCGACTGCTGCCCGACGCCCCCCTGCCCTACCTGCGCCGCCTCTTCCCCCGCCTGTGCGCCTGGTACGACTGGTACAACCAGACGCAGGCCGGGCCCCTGCCCCTCACCTTCCGCTGGCGCGGCCGCGACCCCCGCCCCGAGCGCTTCCTGAACCCCAAGACGTTGGCTTCGGGGCTGGACGACTACCCCCGTGCCTCCCACCCCTCTCCTGAGGAGCGGCACCTGGACCTGCGGTGTTGGATGGCGCTGGCCTCCCGTGTGCTGGCCGAGGTGGCCGAGCGGCTTGGGGAGCCGGCCGAGCGCTACCGGGAGCTGGAGCGGGCGCTGAGCGACAACAGCCTCCTGGACCAGCTGCACTGGGCACCGGAGCTGGGCGCCTTCGCCGACTACGGCAACCACAGCGCGGCCGTGGCGCTGCGCTGGCAGCGGGTGGCACCGCCAGCACCGGGGCGGCCGCCACCGCCCCCGGAGCTGGTGCGGGAGGTGCGGGAAGCCCCACGTCTCCAATACGTGGGTGCCCTGGGCTACGTCAGCCTCTTCCCGCTGCTGCTGCAGCTGCTGCGCCCCAACTCGCCGCGGCTGCCCGCAGTGCTGGACGCCATGCGCAGCGAGCGGCAGCTCTGGACACCGTTTGGGCTGCGCTCCCTGGCCCGCGACAGCCCCTTCTACATGCAGCGCAACACCCAGCACGACCCCCCGTACTGGCGCGGCTCCGTCTGGGTCAACATCAACTACCTGGCGCTGCGGGCGCTGCACGGTTACGCCGGCGCCCACGGGCCGCAGCGGGAGCGGGCGGCCGAACTCTACCGCGAGCTGCGCCGCAACCTCATGGCCAACCTGTACCGGCAGCACGCGGAGAGCGGCTTCCTCTGGGAACACTACAGCGACAGCACCGGCCGCGGCCAGGGCTGCCACCCCTTCGCTGGCTGGTCTGCGCTGGTTGTACTGGTGATGGCTGAGGACTATTAGTGCCACCAGGGTGTGGGCAGCTGTCTGCACAGCTGGCCCTGCCCGAATTTCTCAGGGGCGGGTGGGGGCGTGGAGCCCACCACCCCCAAAAATAAACCTCCACCACCGCAGCCCCTCGCTGCCTGTGTTGGGGTGTTGGGGGTGGGAGTTGGGTGGAAGGTGTCCCAGCAACGTCCTGCTGCAGTGTGTGGGGGGTGCCCACTCCCTCCCCTGCATTGGGGGCCCCCACTGAGCCCCAGTGCCCTCCAGTAGGCGTGGCCGTACTTCACATCTCTTTAATGGTGAGAGAACGCTACGTGAACTGCCCGGCTCCTGGTGGAGGTGGCCCCCTCCCCACCCCCACCCCTGCCCCGGGCAGCGGCACCGGCAGCGTGGGGGAGGTGGGGGGGGGACAACACCCAAACGGGGCAGGTGTGGGGCCCTGGTGGCTGCGGTCCCTGGAAGCAGTTTGGGGTGGGGCAGTGGGGCAGGGGTGGGGACGGACTCCGGCAGGAGCGCACCAGGAGCAGGGGGGGCTGTGCCACACGGGGTACCGGGCACGATGGAGGGCAAGGGGAGGGGGTCAGTCAGGGCGAGTGGCCCCCGGGGGCTCCAAGGCGAAAGAGTCCAGACCCCGGGGACGCCACCCTAAGCCCCCATTAGCGTGGGGTGAGGGGTAGGGGGCTGTATCCAGGTTGCAGGGCAGCACCGGGAGAGGAGGGCAGCCCCTGCCACAGCGCTCTCCCTCCCGTTCCGCCCACACTGGGCGCCCTCTGAGCAGGGGGGGTCACACCCACCGCACCCCCATGGCTGCTCCAAGGCGGGGGGACGTGGAGCAGGCCGGGTGGGAGCAACTGCCTGCCCCGGGTCCAGGCAAGGGGTTAGGCAGCAGGAAGGGGCCAGGCAGGCGAGCAGGCAGCGGGCAGGGCAGGGCCCAGCTGGCACCACGGGCTCAGATGGGCAGGGCAGGCGAGCCGGGCCCCTCGCTGCCCCCCTGGCCCGGCAGCCCGCAGCAGGGTGGGGGTGCAGGGCTGGCTTTGCCCAGGAGGTGGGTGCCTTCACCCTCCCCCTCTTCCTCCTCCTGGCAGCGCCCCACCTCGATGCCCGAGTCCCCCGTCAGGCGTCGGTGCCGGAAATGCTCGCCGCCGCCGCCGCTGCATTCCTCCTCCTGGGCTGTGCCGCCCTCCTCCTCCTCGCCCTCCTCGATGTCAGAGCAGGGGTGGCAGTCAGCCTCGAAGAAGTCCACGGTGGAGGAGAAGAGGGCGTGTTTGTGTGGGGCCCCACGGGCCGGCGCCTCCTCTGCGGGCAGCTCCCAGCTGGCGCCGGTCCCGGTGCTGCTGGTGCCACCCTCCTCGCTGGGCGTGCTGGCCCGGCTGCGCTCCGTCTCATCCGTCACCTGCACCGAGAGCGAGGTGCTGCTGGGGGACGTGGCGCAGCTCGACTCGCAGGAGCAGCTGGTGTAGTTCTCCGAGCTGGGTGAGAGGGTGAGGCTGCTGGAGCCCAGGCGGCTGCGGGTCCCGCTCAGCTGGGCCAGGATGGCGCTGTAGGGCGGCGGCGGCGTGCTGGGGCGGTGGGCCACCTCCTCGTAGGCGGGCAGCTTGAAGGAAGCCAGCATCCCTGCGGGGCAAGGAGGAGGGACAGAGGTCAGGGTGTTGCCACTGAGCCCCGTTCCCAGAGGGGCTGGATCTGGAGTGTGCAGGTGGGCATGGGCAGAGCTGGGGGGGGGAGGGCCAGGGGTCTGGGAGAGCTCCTGGGGTCTCGCAGGGAGGGAAGAAACACACAGGACAGGGCAGGGCCCCCTCACTCACTGAGGTCCATCATGGAGGTGGGGTAGTTGCAGGCACCATGGTAGGCGATGAGGTTGATCTCCCGCTGCCGCTGCTGCTGCTGCAGGCGCAGCTTGGCCCGGCGGTGCCGGTAGGCGCAGCAGCAGCTGAAGAGGATGAGGATGGTCCAGAGGAGCCAGAACCCTGCGGGGAGCAGAGCCAGGTCACCCTCCCCCCTCGAACCCCCCCTTTCCCCGAGGGGGCTGCAGCGCCCGATCCCCCGGAGCCCCCAGTCCTCCCGGGTCCCCCTCCCCTCCCCCCCCCCCCCCCGCACTCACACCACAGCTCGTAGTAGTAGGTGCAGCAGCCGGTCTCCCCGCAGCAGTGCCCCGTCTCGCACACGTAGGGCTGGTTGTTCACCCCCGGGCAGTACTCCCGGGCCTGCGGGCACAGCCACACCGTCACCCCGGCCCCCGCGGCCGCCCCAGCCCGCCGGCAGCGGGGCCTACCGGGCCCCGGCCGCCCGCTCCCTCCCGGGCCGCCGTACCTGCTGGTGCTGCCGGCCCAGCAGCGCGGCCCAGGCCCCCTCGGCGCCACCGCTCCCGGGCCGCTCCATGGCGCCGCCTACAGCCCGCCGCGGCCCCGCGCCGGCTCCGCCCTCTCGGCCGCCCCGGCCCCGACCCCGGCCCCCGCCGCCCGCAGCGGCAGCCGCTGCCCCGCCACCGCCGTCCCCATCGCGACCGCCCGGCCCTCCGCCGCCGCCCGGGCCGCAGCCTCCGCCGCCGCCATCGCGCCCGGGCCAAAACTCCCGCCCCTCGCCGCCGCCGCCGGCCAATCGGCCGCCGCCTCGCCGCCGCCGGCCAATCGGCGCCGCCGCCGCCGCCCTGCCCCCGCCAATCGGATGCCGTCTGCCTGCACCTCACGCCCAACAACAGAGACAAAGAGACCGAGCCCCGCCCCCGCTAGGATTGGCGGCCGCTGCCACCAACCCGAAGCAGAGCCCCGCCCCTCTAGCCGTGACTGACGGAGGCGCCGGCCAATGGCGGCCCCGACCCGCGCGGCCTCGCCCGACAGACGAGAGCGGCCGCCCCTGGCTGGCGGGGGCCCGCCCCCGAGGCGGGCGCTGGGGTGAGCCCGGCCAACGCGCGGCGCAGGCACGATCTGGGCTGCGGTTGGCGGAGGGGCCAACCAATCCGCGGCGCCGGTCTCTGGCCGGACAGCCAATGCGCGCCCTGACACGGCTCTTCCCTGTGTCCCGCCCCAGGACGGGGGCGGGACGTACCAAACCCTTCCCGGGGGGGGGGGGGGGGGGGGGGGAGGTGTTGGAGTGTCTCATTGCTCTCTCCGTGGGGGGGAAGGGGGTGTGTGGCGGGGGTGGGGGTGCCCGGCCATTCCCCGTCCCGTTCCGTCAGACCCACACACGCTCCTTCGCCATCAGCCTTTAATGAGATCCGCGGCACCGGGCCCTGGCACCACCGCGGGACCCGCCCCGGCACCACCCCTCCCCAAACCCACCCGCCCACCCCCCCAAAAACCGCCCCCGAGACCCCCCCCCCCCCAATCCCCATCAGTCCCCTCTGTCCATGGCGCAGGGGCTGGGACCCCAACCCAGCCCCAGCCTACGCCGCGGCCTCCTGCAGCTGGAGGTTCTGGAGGTTCCGGCGGTAACAGGCCAGGCTGCAGAGCGGCAGCCCGGTGCGGGAGCAGGAGTAGCGCTTGTGGTTGGAGCAGCCGGCGACGCCGCAGAGGACGGGCTGGGGCAGGGCGGGCGCCTGGGTGGGCAGCAGGGGCAGGGCCATGCCCACCGGGAAGGAGACGGTGATGCGGTCGATGGCGTTGCAGTAGTGGACGACGGGGCAAGGCGCCTGCTTGGCCTTGCGCTCCCGCAGGGTCTTCACCTTGGCCTTGTTGGTCTTGGTCAGGCGCTCGATGGTCTGGTTCTTGTTCTCCTCGGCTTTCTTGGCCGCCTGCAGGCGCCGCTTGCGGGCCCGCTCCTCCCGCTTCACCAGCATCTCCTCTGTCAGCTCCTTCGCCTTGTAGCCCATGGGCAGCTCAAGCAGCGGCTGGCTCTGCTGCTTGTGCAGCAGGGCTTTCTGTAGGGGCGCAGGGGAGCACCGTCAGGACCCTGGACATGGTCTCCTCAGCCTCTGAGGGCTGTGGCCTGGGACCCTCGACAGTTTCGGGGTTCCCACCTCACTTGAGCGGGCAGCGGAGCCAGCCTGGACCCATGGCTGACAGCCACGGTGGGCCGGGCTGCCCCAGGTGGCTCTGTGAGCCCTCCCTCCCGCCACAGCCCCCCCTCACCTGTCGGGCTGTCAGCAGGGACTCGTCCACCTCCTTTTTGAGCTCCCCATTGTCATCCAGCTCACCCTTCTCCAGGGCATCGAGCCAGCGTTCTTCCTCCTCTTCTTCCTCCTCACGGGCAGGAAAGCAACTCTCTGAGTCCAGGTCTGGCAGGGGCGAGGGGTCCAGGTTGCTGTCCTCATCTGGGCCAAGCAGCAGAGAGGAGGGAGAGTTATCAGGGGTGCAGGGGAGCGACGTGGGGTCAGGCAACAGGACCTGTCCCTGTCCCCTCTGCAGGGCTCTGGGCTCTTGGAGCCCCCCACCCCTGCACATCGATGTCACTGCCCCCAAGGCTCACCCAGCCAGGCCCGGTACTGCTCAATGGGCACCCCTTCTGTGGGCTCCTCCTCCTCATCCACCACCATCAGTGGGGAAGGTGAGCGTGGCGCCTCGGGGACCACCGTGAAAGTCGGGACACTGTGAAGAGAGGGAGAGAGAGAGACCGTGGCCACCCAAGAGCCCAGGATAGTGCCAACCAAGGTGTGGGGGAGCCTGTCCCGGCCCCAGAGAGGCCAGGATGTGGAGCTACATGCCCAACCAAGGACCGTGGTGCCTGTGGGGTGGGGGAAGGGACCAGCCGGGCCGCCCCTCACCTCTTGGTGCCCAGAATTTGCCCCCCTAGCTTGATCTTGAGCTTGAGCTGGGGCTTGCGCAGGCCGGCGGTGGGCTCAGGGGCTGGGGGGGGCGGCAGCCCGGTCGCCTCGTGGTGGTGCTTCTTCTTGTGCTTCTTCTTGTGCTTCTTGTGCTTCTTCTTGTGGGAACCGTGCCCGCCGCCCGCCTCGGCCTCCTCCCCTGCGGGGCAACGCAGCCATCAGTCTGGCCCGGGGACCCGCCACCGGGCCCGGCCGCGCCGACGAACAACCCGCGGGGCCACAGCTGCGAGTCCCGGGCGGCCCCGATCCCCGGCCCGGCCCGGCCTTCTCACCGTTCTCACCGCTTTCCATCCTGCCGCGCCGCCAGGCCTTGCTCATCCGGCGCTACCGGGGGGCCGGTGTCGGGCCGAGCGGGGGAACAGATTCCGGACGGACCCACTTCCGCCCGGCTCTGCGGAACGTCCGCCAGGATAGTAGTAGTGGCGGTGGTGCCGCCGCCGCCATCTTTGAAGTGGGCAAGAGGGAACGACGCCCGGGTGGAAACAGCAGCCGAAGCTTTTTCGGCCCGCCCTCGCCGGTTCCGGGAGGGGCGGTGCGTGTGACGGATGGGGACGGGGGAGGGGGGACGGGGGGGGGACGGGGACACGGGGGGTGTCCGCGCAGGCACGCGGACCCGCCTTCCCGCTCGACGCGGCGGCTCCTCCCGCCACGGCCGTTGCAGCACGTGCAGCCGCGGCACGCGGGCGCCCCGATGAGCACGTGCGCGCACACACCCCGCGCGCAAACACAAACACACCCCTACACACACCACACACACCCCCCACCCCCCCCCTTCCATCCACCCCCCTCAACCCCCCCTTCCCCGGCCCCGCAGCTGCCCGCGCTGACTCGGGGCATTGTCCCGACGTGCCAGGAGCCGCCCGGTACCGGCCCCGGTGACGCCGAGGCTGCCGCCGGTTCCCCCGGCACTCCTGCCAGTGCCTCGGCCGGCGGCGGCCCGAGGCAGCCCGGTGTGTGTCCGTCCCTCCCCCGTACATCCCGCCCCATGCCAGGAGGAGCGTGCCCCGAGGGAGCGCCAACCCGGCAGGAGCCCGGCACCGCCACCGCCACCGGTACCGGCAGCACCATGTTCTGCCGCAACGAGCGGAGCCGGGTGACCGTGGCCCGCGGCTCGGCGCTGGAGATGGAGATCCGCCGCGGCCGCTGCCGGCTCAGCGCGCTGCTTGGCCCCGCGCAGGTAGGGCCCCGGCCAAAGGCAGGGCGCCGGCGGCCGCTCCCCGCCGCCCTCGTCTCGCCCGTCCCGCCGGCGGCACCGGCTGCCACCGGCCCGGCCGGGATTTCCCGCCGCGCCGGCCGCCTCTCGCTGCGCAGAGCGGGGAGCGCCCGCGCCCTCGGCATGGCCGCCCTCGCCGACGGCAACGTGCCAGCCCGCCGCGGCGCGACGGCGGCCACGACACGCCCCGGCTCCCGATGCCGCCGGGGGGAGGCCCCAGCTGGGACCCCGGGGCCGGGGACTGGCAGGGTGCCGGGGCGGGGGCCGCGGTGGGAGCCCCGGAGGGCTGGGGTGCCCCGGGTGGGGCCCCACCGTCGTGGGGGCGGCAGGACGGGGTGGGGGGGGGGGAGGTGGGGGCACGCGGGGCTGTGGGAACGAGACCCTTGACCCCGCCAGGCATGAGGCACGGGGGGGGGGGGCCGACGCTGCGGTCTGGGGGGTCCCGGGGCACTCTGGGGGTCTCAGGGCATTGTGGAGGGGTCCCGGGGCACTCTGGGGGGTCCCAGTGTGCTCGGGGGTGGGGGGTGTTCCGGTGCTCTTTGAGGGTCCCAGTGCACTTGTGGGGGTCCCAGGGCACTCTGGGCGTCCCAGGGTATTGGGGGGGTTCCTGGAGCACTCTGGGGGTCCCAGGGCATTGTGGAGGGGTCCCAGTGCACTCTGGGGGTCCCAGGGTATTGGGGGGGTTCCTGGAGCACTCT
This sequence comes from Gallinula chloropus, assembly GCF_964237585.1. Classification (NCBI taxonomy): domain Eukaryota; kingdom Metazoa; phylum Chordata; class Aves; order Gruiformes; family Rallidae; genus Gallinula; species Gallinula chloropus. The sequence continues at coordinate 82,239,929 of NC_140088.1, forward strand.
GGGGGTCCCAGGGCATTGTGGAGGGGTCCCAGTGCACTCTGGGGGTCCCAGGGTATTGGGGGGGTTCCTGGAGCACTCTGGGGGTCCCAGGGCATTGTGGAGGGGTCCCAGTGCACTCTGGGGGTCCCAGGGTATTGGGGGGGTTCCTGGAGCACTCTGGGGGTCCCAGGGCATTGTGGAGGGGTCCCAGTGCACTCTGGGGGTCCCAGGGTATTGGGGGGGTTCCTGGAGCACTCTGGGGGTCCCAGGGCATTGTGGAGGGGTCCCAGTGCACTCTGGGGGTCCCAGGGTATTGGGGGGGTTCCTGGAGCACTCTGGGGGTCCCAGGGCATTGTGGAGGGGTCCCAGTGCACTCTGGGGGTCCCAGGGTATTGGGGGGGTTCCTGGAGCACTCTGGGGGTCCCAGGGCATTGTGGAGGGGTCCCAGGGCAATCTGGGGGACCCAGTGCGACCGGGGGTGTGTGTTCCTGTGCGCTTTGAGGGTCCCAGTGCACTGAAGGAGGGGTCCCAGGGCATTGTGGAGGGGTCCCAGGGCACTGTGGGGGACCCAGTGCGCTTGGGGGGGGTGGGGGTGTTCCGGTGCGCTTTGAGGGTCCGAGTGCACTTGTGGGGGTCCCGGGGCACTCTGGGGGTCCCAGGCTATTAGGGGAGGGGTCTGGGTGCACTCTGGGGATCCCGGGGCATTGCGGGGGAGTCCCGGGTACACTTGTGGGGCTCCCAGTGCACTTGTGAGGGTCCCGGGGCACTCTGGGGGTCCCAGAGCACTCTGTGGGGAGTTCCAGTTCACCCAGTACCAGCTTCCCACGGTGGCGGAGGGGTCCCGCTGCGTACGGGCGAGGCGGGGGGGTGGGGTGGGGGGGGGTGTCCTGGCACGCGGGGGGGGTTCCCCGGTGCACTCGGGGGGGGGGTCCCCGTGCACACGGAGGGGGGTTCACAGTTCCCCCCTCCCCGTACCGTCTGCACAGACACGCACATGGTGTGGGGGGGGGAAGTCTCGGTGCACACGTGGGGGTCCCGGTGCACCGGGGGTGAGGGGCCGCGAAGTCTCCGCTAGGGGGCGCGCTGCCGCCCGGTATCCCGGAGCCGCCGGTGCCGCCGTGGTGGGGGCGGGCGGCGGGGCGGCCCCTGTAAGCGGAGCCGGCGGAGGAATGGCCGGGGAAAGGCGGGGAAGGGGGGCGGGGGGGGGGAGAAGAAGGCGGGGAGGGGGCGGGCGGTCACCGCCTTCCTGTGCGCGGCGGAGCGGCGGAGCGGCGGAAGGTACCGGGAGGGAGGGAGGGAGGGGGGGGGTCGTGCTGCTGTACACACCGGGGCCGCTAGGGGGCGGCGACCGGGACCGGAGTGGGGGGGGGGGAGGGGGGGGGGTACGGGTTGCACCCCCTCCCCAGCACCCCCTCCCCTGCACCCCGTGTCCCGTCCATGCACCTCTCGCTCCCCGCCGTGTCCCCCACACCCCTTATCCCATCCCCCCCCCCCGTCCCCTTTCCCATCCCCCCCCCCCCCACCCGCCCCCGCTGCCCTTTCCCGCACAGTGTCCGGTTGTTCGGCGGGAGGGGGCGGCCGGTACTCGATTGGGGGGGGTAATGGGTGGGTGAGGGAAGCCGGTACCCGGTGTGGGGGGGGTGGGGTGCGATGAAAGGGCCCTTTTCTCTCCGCAGCCTTTTGGGGGGGGCGTGCGGGGAGGGGGGGGAAAAAGGAGAGAAAGACTCGACTGCTGACGGCGCTGGATGCAGCGGGGTCCACGGGTGGGGATCCGGGGTGGATGCGGGAGAACCCCTCCACCCCCCCCAGCCCCCCCCGAATAACCGGGGGGGTCCCGATGGAGGTCGCGGGGAAGGGGCAACGCCTGCAGATGCAGGAGAAGCTGCGGATCCTGGAGGATCTCAACATGCTCTATATCCGGCAGATCGCCATTAGCCTCCAGGTATGGACTGGGGGAGGGGTAGGGGGGGGGGCACACTACACCCCCCACCCCCCACCCCCTTCCCCAGGGACACCCGGGTCTCCCGGATTCCAGGCTCCCCAGGGGGTCCCGGGAAGGTGGAGACTGCTCCCCACTGATCCTCTCCTTGGTGGGGAGCAACCTCGCCCCCTATCCCACCGGGGGTGTCCCTGAGACCACCGTCCTGGGGGGGTGATGGTGGTGGTGGTGGTGTGAGTTCCCGTTTGCTGCCGCACCCCCCCCCGCACACACAACCTCCCCCCTTGTTCACTGCTTGAGGTTATTTATAGCAGGCGGTGACGTCACTGCGGCTCCATGGGCAGGGGGCCCGGGGGGGGGGATGTTGTGCAGGCAGCACGGGGGGTGCAGGCAGCAGCCGGTACCGGAATGGAGCCGCAACCGGTACCGGCAGTGAGTTGGGGGAATGGGGCTGGAAGGGGGGGGACTGGGGGTGCTTGGCATGTCTAGGGGGTTGCGTGGCTAATCCGTGGGGTGCATGATGATGTATCCGTGGGGCGCATGATGATGTATCCGTGGGGTGCATGATGATGTATCCGTGGAGCACATGATGTATCCGTGGGGTGTATGATATATCCGTGGGGTTTATCTGTGGGGATACGTGGTGTCCGTGTCCCCCCCCCGCTCCCGGGTACATGATGTATTCGTGGGGCTCGGGGCTTATCCGTGGGGTGTGTGTGGTTCCCCTGTGGGGTACATGGTATATCCACGGGGCGCGTGGTTTATCTGTGGGGTGCCTGACACGGGGTTTATCTGTGGGGTGCGTGGGTGTGTGGTTTATCTGTGAGGTGCGTGGTTTATCCGTGGGGTGCGTGGCACAGCTGTGGGGTGTGTGGTTTAGCCATGGGGTGCGCGATTCCCCCCTGGGGTAGATGATGTATGCGTGGGGTGCATGGCACATCCATATGGGGTATGTGCTGTCTCTGTGGGGGGCAAAACTCCCCTGTGGGCTACTGGGGGGACTGGGGACCATTTTGGGGTGGTGGGATGGGGTCCTGCAGGTGGCCGTGGGGTGCCCAAGGAGGGAGACCCTGAGGAGCGGGTAACTGTGCGACCCTGAGGGGTGCAGGCTGGCTGTGGTGAAGGCTGGTTTGGGGACAAGGGGGTGACAGAGGCGACCACCATTGCGAGTGGGGCTGGTGCCCCCTCCCCTCATTGCTCAGGGCTGAGTGCTGAGCAAGGGGTGCACGGCTGGGACTCCCCCTATGTGTGGGTGGCTGGGATGCCCTCAGGGATGCATAGCCAGGACCCTCCCCATCCAATGCGTGTAGCTTAGCCCCCCCCAATACATCTGCACCCCACCATGTGTAGGTGAGTGGGATGCCCCCCAAACCAGCGTGTGCAGCCAGGAACCCCATGTTTGGCTGGCTGGGATACCCCAGGGGGGGTGTATAGTTGGGACCGCCCCCCCCATGCATGCCCAGCTGGGTGGCTGCCCCCCATCTGTGTCTCAGGTTGGGGGAGGGGGGGGCAGCCCTGCTGAGTGGGAGGCTAGAGGGGGGACCCTCAGGTTGGGAGAGGGGGCAGCCCTGCTGGGTGGGAGGCTTGGGGGGGGGTACCCCCAGGTTGTGCATTTGGGGAGGGGGGGTATCCACCGTCTGTGTCTCAGGTTGGGGGGCGGGGGGGCAGCCCTGCTGGGTGGGAGGCTTGAGGGGGGACCCTCAGGTTGCGGGAGGGGGCAGCCCTGCTGGGTGGGAGGCTTGATGGGGGACCCTCAGGTTGGGAGAGGGGGCAGCCGTGCTGGGTGAGAGGCTTGGGTGGGGTACCCCAGGCTGGGGAGAGGGCAGCCCCTCTGGGTGGGAAGCTTGAGGGGGGGTGCCTCAGGTTGGGGTAGTGGGCAGCCCTGCTGGGTGGGAGGCTTGGGGTGGGGGGGTACCCCCAGGTTGTGCATTTGGGGAGGGGGGGTATCCACCGTCTGTGTCTCAGGTTGGGGGGGGGGGGGGCAGCCCTGCTGGGTGGGAGGCTTGATGGGGGACCCTCAGGTTGGGAGAGGGGGCAGCCCTGCTGGGTGGGAGGCTAGAGGGGGGTCCCTCAGGTTGGGGGAGGGGGCAGCCCTGCTGGGTGGGAGGCTAGAGGGGGGGTCCCTCAGTTTGGGGGAGGGGGCAGCCCCGCTGGGTGGGAGGCTTGAGGGGGGGGTCCCTCAGGTTGGGAGAGGGGGCAGCCCCGCTGGGTGGGAGGCTTGAGGGGGGGGTCCCTCAGGTTGGGGGAGGGGGCAGCCCCGCTGGGTGGGAGGCTTGAGGGGGCGTCCCTCAGGTTGGGGGAGGGGGCACCTGCTGGATGGGAGGCTTGGGTTGGGTACCCCAGGTTGTGCATTTGGGGAGGGGGGGTATCCACCGTCTGTGTCTCAGGTTGGGGGGGGGGGGGGGGGGCAGCCCTGCTGGGTGGGGGGGGACAGCTGTGCTGGGTGGGAGGCTAGAGGGGGGGGGGGGGGTACCCCCAGGTTGTGCATTTGGTGTGGGGGGGGTATCAGGTAGAGACACCACCCCCCCCCCCTTCTCCCTTCCTCCCCGGTACCCAGGATACGGAGATCCAGCGGAAGATGGAGCGCGAGCTGCGGATGCGGGACGGCGCGTGCAAGCTGCTGGCCGCGTGCAGCCGGCGCGAGCAGGCGCTCGAGGCCGCCAAGAGCCTCCAGCTGTGCAGCCGGCGGGTCCTGGCCTACATGGCCGAGCTGCAGCGCCGCAACGAGGCCGAGCTGCTGCGGCGCGCGGCGCGGCGGTGAGGGGGGGGGAGGGAGGGAGGGAGGGAGGGAGGGACACCCCCCCCCCCGCCCCCACCCAGCACCTCCAGCGTCCCCTTGATACACATAGAGAGACGCTTCCCCCCCCTCTCCCGCCCTGCAGACCCTCGGATGCCGGCCCTGCGGATGAGCGGCTGCCCTGCCGAGGCACCGTCTGCGTCTCAGGTTGGGAGAGGGGGGGGTTTGGGGGGGGGAATACCCCCAGGTTGTGTGTTTGGGGTGGGGGGGTGTCCACCGTCTGTGTCTCAGGTTGGCGGGGGGGGCAGTCCCGCTGGGTGGGAGGCTTGAGGGGGGTCCCTCAGGTTGGGAGCGGGGGCAGCTCCACTGGGTGGGAGGCTTGAGGGGGGGATACCTCCAGGTTGTGCATTTGGGGTGGGGGGTATCCACTGTCTGTGTCTCAGGTTGGGAGAAGGGGGGGGTTGGGGGGGGAATACCCCCAGGTTGTGTGTTTGGGGTGGGGGGTATCCACTGTCTGTGTCTCAGGTTGGGGGGGGGCAGCCCTGCTGGGTGGGAGGCTTGGGGGGGGTCCCTCAGGTTGGGAGAGGGGGTAACTCTACTGGGTGGGAGGCTTGAGGGAGGGATACCTCCAGGTTGTGCATTTGGGGTGGGGGGGGTACCCCCAGGTTGTGTGTTTGGGGTGGGGGGGTATCCACTGTCTGTGTTTCAGGTTGGGGGGGGGCAGCCCCGCTGGGTGGGAGGCTTTGGGGGGGGTACCCTCAGGTTGTGCATTTGGGGTGGGGGGTACCCACCATCTGTGTCTCAGGTTGGGAGGGGGGGCAGGAGGCTTGGGGGGAGGGTACTCCCAGGTTGTGCATTTGGGGTGGGGGGGTATCCACTGTGAATCTCAGGTTGGGAGGGCGGGGGGTAGCTCTGCTGGGTGGGAGGCTTGGGGGGTACCCCCAGGTTGTGTGTTTGGGGTGGGGGGGTATCCACTGTCTGTGTCTCAGGTTGGGAGAGGGGGCAGCCCTGCTGGGTGGGAGGCTTGAGGGTGGGGGTCCCTCAGGTTGGGAGAGGGGTGCAGCCTTGCTGGGTGGGAGGCTTGAGGTGGGTCCCTCAGGTTGGAAGCGGGGGCAGCTCCACTGGGTGGGAGGCTTGAGGGGGGGATACTTCCAGGTTGTGCATTTGGGGTGGGGGGGTATCCACTGTCTGCGTCTCAGGTTGGGAGGGGGGGTTTGGGGGGGAATACCCCCAGGTTGTGTGTTTGGGGTGGGGGGGTATCCACTGTCTGTGTTTCAGGTTGGGAGGGGGGCAGTCCCACTGGGTGGGAGACTTGAGGGCGGGGGTCCCTCAGGTTGGGAGAGGGGGCAGCCCTGCTGGGTGGGAGGCTTGAGGGGGGGGTACCCTCAGGTTGTGCATTTGGGGTGAGGGGTACCCACCGTCTGTGTCTCAGTTTGGGAGGGGGGGCAATCTGTGCATCCCCAGGGGAGGGTACCCCCATTCTCTGCATCCCTGGGGTGGTGGGGAGTGTGTCTCCCCAATCGATGCATCCCCGGGGGGGGGGGGGTTGTTCTCTCTATCTGTGCATCCCTGGGGGGAGGGTACCCCCAGCTTCTGCATCCCTGGGGGGAGGGTACCCCCAATCTCTGCATCCCTGGCAGAGGGTTCTCCCCAATCTGTGCATCCCCTGATCTGTGAATCCTCCGCGGGGGGAAGGAATCCTCCAGTCTGTTCATCCTCCCAGGGGGGCTCCCCTGATCTCTACATCCTCCTGGGGGGATCGCCCCAATCTGTGCATCCTCAGGAGGGGCTTTCCCCCTGCCCCAACCCATGCATCCTCCTGCGGGCAGGGCCCCCCCAACCCCCCCAGCCTCATCATCCTCTCGGGGGTCCTGAGGTGCAGGCAGCCAGCAAGGGGGCCCTCGAGTGTCCCTTCCAGGGGAGCTCAGTCCCCCTCAACCCCCCCCCCATCTCCCACCTCCCCCAGACCTGCGTATCCCGCTGATGTGGAAGGACACAGAGTACTTCAGGAACAAGGGAGGTGAGTGAGGGGTGCAGGGGGGCGGTACCCTCTCCCCCTCCCCGCTCTGACCCCCACCCCCCCTGCCCTCTTCCCCCGCAGAGCTGCACCGCTGCGCTGTCTTCTGCCTGCTGCAGCTCGGGGCTGAGATCTACGACACCCCCATGGTGCTGGTGGACCGGACCCTCACTGACATCTGCTTCGAGAGCGCCGTCCTCTTGTGAGCAGGGGGGACCCCTGCTCCCCCCTCCTGCTCCCCCACCCCTCCCTGCCCCTCCCCCCCCCATCCCTGGCTGCGGGGTCCTACGGAGGGGGTCACCTTGCTCATCCTGTGCCCCCCTTTTCTGCCCTTCACCCCTCAGCTCGGAGGCTGGGCCAGACTTTGAGCTGAAAGTGGAGCTGTACAGTGCCGGGCTGTCGGAGGGGGCGGCGCAGGGCAGCACCCCCAGGAAGCTGGCCACCCGCCTCAGCACCTCCCTGGGACGGTCCTCGGGCAAGCGGGTGCGCGCCGCCATGGACGGGGGGCCCGGCAGCCCCCCAGGCAACGGGGGCACCGGCCCCCTGCTGCTGCCAGCCCCCAGCGTGCCGTGAGTACCCAACCACCCCCCCCCCCATCCCCCTATGTGTGTCCGGGTCCCCCCCCTCACCCACTGTCCCCCCAGGGGCCCCAAGTTCCACTTGCTGGCACACGCCGTCCTCTCCCTGGCTGAGGTGCAGGATGGTTTCCGCACCCACGACCTCTCCATCGCCAGCAGCGGTGAGCCAGCGGCACGGTGCGACGTGGCACGGCGTGGGCGATGGGCAGGGGGCCTGGCAGGGTGGGGAAAGAGGGGTCTGGGGGATGGCAGGGCAGTGGGCAGGTGGGGCTGGGGTCCTGGTGTGCTGGGGAGAGCACCTTGGGGAGGTGGGGGAGGAGAAGGGGATGGGGTCCTGGGGGGCTGCAGGTCGATCTGGGGGGCTTGATGGGGTGGGGACAAAGGGGCTGGGGGCCTGGCTGGTTCAGGGCGGAGACAAGGCTGGGGTCCCAGCAAGGTGGGGTGAGGAGAGACATGGCCAGGGGTCCCAGCTTGTTTGGATGGGAGAGGGGTCTGGGGGTCCCCTGGGGGAGGAGGTGGGTCTGGGTTCCCAGCGGAGCGGCGAGAGGGTGTGTGCTGGTGGGGGTCCATGCCTGGACCAGAGTTTGACCCCCCCAGAGGAGAGCTCCTTCTGGCTGCCCCTCTACGGCAGCATGTGCTGCCGCCTGGCTGCCCAGCCCCGCTGCATGGCTACCCCGGTGAGGAGCGGCTTCCTCCGGCTGCAGGTGGGTGGCTTGGGGGGGGGCAGGGGGGTGGGATAGGGGTGGGGGATGGGGATGGGAATGGGGTTGGGGATGGGATGGGAATGGGAATGGGAATGGGAATGGGAATGGAGATGGGATGGGGATGGGAATGGGTTGGGGATGGGGATGGAGATGGGATGGGGATGGAGATGGGTTGGGGATGGGGATGGAGATGGGATGGGGATGGAGATGGGATGGGGATTGGAATGGAGATGGGATGGGGATTGGAATGGAGATGGGATGGGGATTGGGTCGAGGGTGGGGATGGGGATGGAGATGGGGGTAGAGATGGGGATGGGACAGGATGGGGATGGGACGGGATGGAGATGGGGCAGGGATGGAACGAGGACAGTGATGGGGATGTGGGCAGGTGGTGGCACGAGCCTGTGAAGTCTCTGCAGTCCCTGCCAGTGGGCTGTGGCAGGGATAGGGACTGGGAGATCCCTGTGCTGGGAGGGGGCTGCTTCCACCCGCTGCACCAGGCAGGGGCTGGTGTGCGGTGGGGCTGGTGAGGATGCCAGGAGGTTGGGGCAGCACAGTGACGGCACCGGCTCCACATGCAGCAGCCGGGTGCCGAGGCACAGAGTGGGACCCGCCTGTACTGCGTCCTGCGCGGCACCGACCTCCTCTGCTACCACGACCCCGGCGAGGCCGAGGCCGGGCTGGAGCCGGCTCTCACCATTGCTGTCAACAAGGTACGGCCAGGGCAGGGGTGAGTGGGGGGCTGAGGGGGGCTGTGGGCGCTGCGGGCTCTCAGGGTTGCTGCCGCAGGAGACGCGCATCCGTGCCACGGAGCGGGAGGGGCGCGGGCAGCCCCACGGCATGGCCGTCACCAACCGTTTCGGCGGCGAGGAGGTGACGCACACGCTGTTGGCCGAGAGCCGGGCCGAGGCGCAGCGATGGATGGAGGCCTTCTGGCAGCACTTCTATGACATGAGTGAGTGAGGGTGCTGCGGCGGGACCCCCCATCCCAGCAGGACCCCACATCCCAGCAGGACCCCCCATCCCAGTGGGAACCCCATCCCAGCGGGAACCCCATCCCTGTGGAACCCCTATCCTGGCAGTGCTGCCCCCTCCTGGTGGGACCTCTCCTAGCAAGACCCCCATCCTGGTAGTGCTGACCCCTGTCCCAGCTGAGCCCCTCGTCTAGGCAGGATCCTGATCCCAGGTAGACCCCCCACATCTTGGTGGGAAGTCCCTTCCCAGCCCTGCTGAACACGCTTCCAGCACTGCTGACCCCGTTACCATCCCTCTGCCCACCATCCTGGTGGTGCTGACCCCCCCTATCCCGCTGAACCCCCCGCCATCCCGCTGAACCCCCCATCCCACTGCCCACCATCCTGGTGGTGCTGAACCCGTGCCCACAGGCCAGTGGAAGCAGTGCTGTGACGAGCTGATGAAGATCGAGGTGCCGCCGCCGCGCCGCCCGCCCGCCATGCTGCCGCGGCAGGGCTCACTCTACCACGAGATGGGTGAGTGAGGGCCAGGGGGTTGGGGAGGGGGGGGGGCCCTGCCTCTGTCTCCCTCTCTGCTCTCCGCTAACCTGCCTCTGGGCAGCCCTTTCCTCGCCGCCTTGGCACCCCTTAATGCCACTGTTCTCTTCACTGCATCTTGTCCCCTCTCTGTCCCCCCATTCCTTTCTGTTCCCCCCCTGCCTTTCTCTGCCCTCCCCCTGTCTCTGTCCCTGTCCCTTCCATCTCTCTCTGTCCCTCCCCACCTCCGGCGGCTCCAGCCCTGCCCGGCCCGGCCGTGCCCCCCTCCGCCTGCGAAGGGCTCCTGCTGCAGGATAACGCCGTCGCGGAGGAGATCCGGGCGCTGCTCTCCTCCTATTACAGCGACCGGTGACGCTGGCGCGGTGAGCCCGCTGTGCCACGGCCCGCGGCGTCCCGGGGGGCAGCCGTGGGGTGGCTCGGCCATGGGGCATGCATGGCATGGCCACGGCACACGGAATGGCCACGGCACTCAGCCCGGTGGCCCCCTGCTCCGGTGTGGGTCCCAGCCACGGCACATGCCCTGGCCACAGCGCACATCTGAGAGCTGCTGCAGCCATGGCAGACGTCCCGCTGCCCCACGGCTCCGGGCCACGTGCTGGCTGCCGTAGCCACGGGATGTGTCCCGCTCGCCCTGGCTCCTGGGCATTGTCCCAGCTGGGGACACGTCCCCACTCCTTGGCCACCGAGCACATACCGGGTGTCGCACCGCCGGTACCGGCAGGTCCCATCTGCCCCATCCCAGCAGGGCAGGAGGGGTGAGGGGTCTTGCTGACCCCCTGCTCTTCCCCACAGCTATTGATCCAGCCGACGACATCGAGGCGGTGACGGACATCCTGACGCGGCGGGCGGGGGGCCGGGCGCCAGGGACCCCGCCCTGGCTCTCCCTCTTTGAGGGGAGCCCCTCACGCGGCCCCCCCTCTGGCCGGGCAGGCAGCCCCAGCCCCCCTCCTGCCCGCCACCCCTGGGGCCGCCCCCGCACCCTCTCCCTCGACGCCAAGCTCAGCACCCTGAAGGGGCGGGGGTCCCGGCGGGCAGCCCCCCGACAACGCCCCTCACCCCCCAGCTCCAGCCCCTCCAGCAGTGGCAGCAGCAGCCCAGCCACTGAGCATGACCCCCCTGGTCCTCTCCAGTCCCAGGTGTGAGCCTAGGGACCCTCACAGGAGGGGACACAGGACCCTTGGGGTAGCCATGGAGGGGTGACACTGTAGGGGGTCCTAACCCAAGGGGGTTGGGGGGGGTGGGACCCAGCTTCTGTTCTTGGGGAGAAACTGGAATTTCTGCCACCCTGCGCTGGGGGTGGGGGCCAGGGTGGGCTCAGGGCTGACCCCCGCCAAAGAGGGTAGGGGGGCTGTTCCCCGTCAGGGTGGGTGCTCAGGGCAAACCCCCATGTACAAGGGGTGCGGGTCTAACCCGGGGGGGGGTGTGCAGGGACCCCACCCCCCAGCTCTGCTTTCCCTCACCTCTAACCCAATGCCACTCCACCCCCCCTCATCTGCCACCCTTCCTGGGGGGGCAGGGCAGCACCCCCCAGCAAGGACCAGCCCTGCCCCCCCCCCCCAGGGCCGGGGACCCAAAGCTGCCACCTCATTAATATGCATTAAAATTTATTTAACAGCCGCTGTGTCTGATTGGGGGGAGCAGGGGGGTGTGTGTGTGTCTGGGTGGGCCTCTCGCTGCTGGGGGTCTGTGTGTGTGTCCCCCCCGCCCTGTGCCACCACCGGGAACCTCCAAAGCTGCTTGTGGGGTGCAAATGGGGGAGGGGGGGGGGGGGCTGGCTGCAGCCATGAGCCCCGGGGCTGGGGGTGAGTGTGGGGGGGGCTGTGCTGGAGTGGGGGACCGTGGAAGGGTCTGCAGAGTGCAAGGCAGGGTGCCCGTGGCAGGGGGACAGGACGGGCAGCCAAGATGCCATATGGGTGCCCCCACCCCGTCCCCTCACCCCAAGGGGCTACACGGCGTGGGGGGAGCGGTCCTCGTCCTCCGCAGTGGGGCTGGTACCCCCGGGCAGCTGCTGGTGGGGGGCATCCCGGGCCAGCAGCAAGGCGAAGCCTGGGCAGAGAGAAAGGGTTGGGATCTGAGCCCAGAGGGGCTACCACGGCTGGGGGGGCAGGTACCAGGAAGGGGGGGGGTACCAGTATGGGGTGGGTGGGTGGGTGGGTGGTGGGGGAGTACCTGGCGTGGCTTTGTGCAGAGGCTGTGGTGGGAGGATGGCAGCGCCGGGCTCATCCCCCTGCAAGACTGAACACTGAGGGGGCCCTGCAACCCCTGACACCCCCTGCCCCAGAGGACCCCCCACCAGCCCATTTGCCTGGCCCTGTCCATGCCCCTCCCACGGGACACACAGCCCCTTTCCCAGCCCCGTCCTACCCTCCCCTTGTCCCCTTCTTCCCTGTCCCCTCAACCTCAGACTCCAGTCCCCCGCCCCCAGCCCCATCCTGAACACCCCAAGTCTTCTCCCCAAGCCATCCACGGACCCAGACCCAAACCCACCCCCTTTCCCCATCCCCAGCACCCCAGCCTAGTGCCGCACCTGTCCCAGGTGGGGGTCCTGCTCCCAGGGGTCTGGCCAGCCCCCCTGCTTGTGGTCCTCGATGCCATTGTGTCCCAAGTCGCTCTGGGCTGGCTCCTGCCCAGGCTGCCCCACTGGCCCTATGGGTAGAGGGGCAGGCTGAGACCCCCTGCCAGCCCAGGCGGGGGGCCTGGGGTCTGGGACCCTCCTCAGACCCACGTTGTGGAGGCAGGGGGGGGTCCCAACCACCCACCTGGCTGTGGTTCCCAGGCTGCCGGGCAGGGCAGGGCCGGATCCTGTGTCAGGCTTGGGGGGCTGGGGCTGCGTGGGGGGGTCCTGGCCCGGGGCATCTGGGCAGGTGCCAGCCCGGGCTGGGGGGAGCTTCCCCCTAAGTTTGGGACCCCCTCACCCAGCCCCACCAGTGGTCCTGAAGACCCCCATGCTGGGGGGCTGGGGAGGGGGGAGGTGTCCGGTGGGGGCCCGTCCTCAGCTGGGGGAGGGCTGGGGGGAGGCAGCACCGCAGCCTCCTCGGTGCCCGGGGGGAGCTGCCGGGGGGGGCTGCTGGGGGCACTCAGCCCAGGAGTGCTTGGGGAGGGCAGGGGCTCTGCCCCACAAGTGCTGTTGGGGGACCCCGACCCGGGGGGTCCAGGGGGGCATCCTGCCCTGGGGGAACTTGGAGGGGGGAGGAGTGGCTCTGGCTCAGACATGGAGGGAAGGGGCCCTACCCCTTGCCCTGCCAAGCCAGGGGACCCCCAGGTGGTACGGGGGGGCGGGGGAGATGTCCCTATGGGGCCAGCCAGAGGGGGGCTCCCTATACCCACGGGGCTGGGGGTGCTCCCCGTGCCAGCACAGCTCCCCATCCCAATGGAGCTGGTAGCAGGGGGGGTCCCTGTCCCCGCGGGACCGGTGGGGGTTGGAGGCTGGGGCCGGGGGGGCGCAGCCCCGAACGGCCCATGGTGGAGGGGTCCGGGCACAGGTGGGGTGTCCGGCCGGCGGAAGATGAAGGCCGATTCGGTCAGGCTGCGCTGGTACCGCAGGAACGGCCGGCGGGCACCTGGGGGACAGGGTGGGGGGTCAGCAGCAGCCACCCGGGGGGGGTGGCTCCCAGGCATCATGTGTCCCCCCCCCACCACTTGCGGGGGCACTTACCGGGCCTGATGCCGAGGGGGCTTGCGGGCGGCGGGGTGCTGGACGTGGACCCCGACCGCTCCCGCTGCCGGAAGAAATCCCGGGGGTTCTGCGAGCGCTGGGAGACCAGGGCGGCCGCCTCCTGCCAGCAGCCAGGCGTGTCAGCGGCCGTGCGTGTCAGCAGTCACGCGTGTCCGCGCCCACGTGGCACCAGCAGTCCCGCACGGCGCGATGGGGCACCACAGGGGTGTGACAGGGGAGTGGCGGGGTGCAGCGGGGGCACGCGGGCCCCCCCCCTCCCCGCCTCACTCACAGCCGCTTTCTCGATGGACTCGCTGCGCCGGCTGCGGTCCCGCATGGCCTCCTCATGCTCCCGCTGCTGCTGCTCCTGCAGGGAGGGAGTGTGATGGGCAGCCCTGTGATGAGGTGAACCCCCCACCACCACCACCCCCAGCGGCTGCAGGGCCCCCAAACCCATCCAACCCCACTCACCCATCGTGCCTTCTCCTTCCTCCGCTCCTCGGCCTCCAGCCGTGCCTGCTCCTTCCTGCGAGGGGGCAGCGTCAGGGGGGTGTGGGGGAACAGCCATGGGGCTCAGAGACACGTGGGATGGGGGTAAATGGGGATGGGGATGGTGGCGGGATGCAGGATCCACTGTGGGTGTCTGTAGTGAGCCCCCCATCAGGCTGGGGGCACTGGGGGGTGCAGTGGGTAAGGGTCCCCCCCCATGGGGCTGGGAGCACTGTGGGGTGTGGGGTCCTCCCATGGGCGCCACAGGGCTGGTCTCGTGCTCCCCCCCGCGCCCCTCACCGCTGCGCCTCGATCATCCTCTCCTTCTCCATGCAGCGGAGCTCCCGCTCGGCTGCCTCACGCTTCTCCTCCTCCATGCGCTCCCGCTCCCAGCGCCGACGCTCCTCCAGCGCCCGGCGCCGTTCCTCCTCCTTGCGCTGCTCCTCCTCGCGCTGCGTTGCACCGCGCTCAGCACCGCGACCCCCGGCGTGGGGCTCGGCGCCAGCACCCCCACCGCCAGGCTTAGCACCGGCACTCCCACAGGGAGGATGAGGGGGGCCATCAGGGATGCAGACAGTGCCCCCTTCCCCCAGTGCGCTCCCCAGCTCACCTCAGCCTGGGCCCAGAAGGAATCCCGCTTGGTCCGGCGGATCTCCAGCGCCGGGTTGGTCTTGCGGTAGTTGGTGCCCTGCCGGCACCCAGATGGGGTCTCAGGACAGAACCCCCAGGCCACCCTCCCCTCCTCAGCCAGGAACCCCCTGGGAGGGCACGGGGAAGGGTGGTCGAGAGCCCTGTTGCTCCGCTGGGTGCTGTGACAGTTGATGTTCATCCCCACAGGCACGGCCTCCTCCAGCTTGGGACCCCCCCCTCCCCTCCCCACTCACCACCAGCTCCTGGGCATCCGATGGGGGCATCCTCCTGGCACGGGTGGGGGCAGCAGCGGGGGCCAGCTGTGCCAGCACCCGGCTCAGCCCCTCCTGCGTCACCTCCTCGGCACGGCGGGCGCTCAGCACCACGCTGGCCTCCTGCCGCCGAGACGGGACGGCGTCATTCCCCCCCACAAGCACCCACAGCCCCCCCCCCTCCTCCCGTCCCACTGTGTCCCCCCCTCCCCCCGGGAAAGATTCTCAGCCTCCCTAGGGAATCCTGGCGCCATTCCCTCACATGCTCCAGATGTGGAGCCGCATCCAGATGTGGGTGCCAGATCCAGATGTGAAGCCGGATCCAGATATAGGACCCAGCCGGGTCTCTGGGGGGCTGGGACATGGGGGCAGAGGCCAGGGCAGGAGGCGGGGTGGGGGCAGCAGGATGCGGCTGCATTGGGGGGGCGGGGGTGGGGGGACAGGGAGCCCAACCACAACCCCAGATCGTCGGCCAAGGCTGGGAACTGGGAACGGCGGCGTCTGAGTCAGCAGCGCCAGGAATGCACCCGGCGCAGCAAGCAAAGGTCGGGGCTGGCTGGGACGGGGGCGGGGGGGGGGGACACGACAACATGACATAGCAGGGGGCACGGGACCCAGACCCCAACCACGGCCACCCCAGCCCCCCCAAAGGTCCCGTGCACCCTAAACTCACCCTAAAGAAGGCTCGGATGGTGGGCAGATGCCCGGCACACGCCTCTCGTTGGGGCTCCGGTGTCCTCTCCCCAACCTGGCACCGGCACACGCTGTTGAGACCCCCGTGCCATGTCCCCCAAGGAGGGGAAGGATGCTCAGAGCCCCCCCTCGAGCCCCACACTCACCCAGTTTATGAGGACAATGCGGTGAGCGCCGGTGCCGGGGTCCTGGACACGGCACAGCCCGTACATGATGCTGGTGGTGGAGAATTTCCCGGCCAGCTCATCGGGACCCCCGGCTGTGCATGGAGGGGGGAAGGGTGGATGGGGGGTATGTGTGTGTGCCAGGGGACACCAACCCCCCCACCCAACACCTCCCCCTTCAGCGTGGCTGCCATATTACCTCCAGAGTCCAGGAGCTTGAGATCATTGTGCTTGTCATAGGCAAAGATGGCCCTGGGGGATAGAGGGGGAGGGGGTCAGAGGTGGGGGGTACAGCCGAGCAGCGCGGGCAGCTGACCTTGTCCCCATGAAGTCACCGGTGGCACACGTCACAGGCACCCAGCCATGCCCAGCTGCGGCAGGCAGTGACCAACCCACTCTGGGCAATGCCAGCTGGCCACAGCTGCTCTCCCAAGGGGACAGAGCTGGGAGCTGCCCCAGGGGAACCAGGGGGTGGGACGTGGGGAGGCAACCGCAGGACCTGCTGGCTCAAGGGCACCCCCTCTGTGCCCCCCCACTGTGACCCCCATGCCGCCTGCCCGTGCTGAATTCATGGAAGTGCCGCCGGCAGCATCCGCCCCCGGGACAATGGGGCGGCGGGAAGCGCCGCAGCAGCACAGCACACCCCCCCCCCAGCCCCCCGGGCTGCCCCCAACCCAGCCCCTCAACAGCCGGCTGGCACCGCACGGCCTAACCGGCACCCCCACCACCGGCCGCACAGATCCCGACCCTTGAGAGGAGCATCCCTGGACCCCAGCCCCGAGGCTGGGGGGCCGTGGGCCGTGGGGCTGGGGACCCCTGCCTGGCGGCAGCCCTGCCGAGGCATTCCCTACCGGCCCTGCGGCCTCTTTGTCTCCGCATGGCTCCGATTACACGCGCATGTGGCGGCACGCTGCGCTCCACGCCGTGCGCGACACGGCGCGGCTCGGGGAGCACACGTGCGGCGTGGCACGGCACGGCGTGGCTCGGCAGGGCTCGGCAGGGCACGGCACGGCGTGCCGGGGCTTGGCACAGCTTGGCAGGGCTTATCAGAGCGCAGCGTGGCACCGCATGCCATGGCACACCACGGCGTGGCACGGCACAGCGAGGGCACGCAGGCGTCAGGCCTGGCCGGCCGCAGGGATGGGCGCTGGATGGAGCCAGCCTGGCCAAGCCCTGGCAGCGTGGTGTGCCAGCTCAGGGGCAGAGGGCAGCGCCCAGGCAAGCGGAGGCCGTGCGGCCCAGCCGAGCGTGCCACAGCCAGGCTGCGAGGCGAGGGGCCGGTGCCAGCGTGGGTGCAGCTGTTGCCCCCACCCCACCATCGTTTCCCACCCCGGCTGTGCCAGGATGTCAGCCAGGTGGGCGCTGCCACAGCCAGCCCAGGGCACAGTGTGGGGTTTTAGGGGGCAGCCGGCTCCAGCCCCCCGCCCGCAGCACCGGCCCGGGACAGGCGCCCAGCCCCGGTGTGGCCGGAGAGTCCCGGTGCCCGGGCAGGTTTTAGGCCCCTGCTCCCCCCGCGGGGAAGGGCGGGGTGACGCGGGGCAGGGCACCCTAAACGCCCCGGCGGGCACCCCTGCCGCTACCAAGCCCCTCTACCCGGGACCTGCCGCAGGAGCTGATGTCTGGGCTCGGCCGCCCCCTCTCGCCCCCGGTGCAGCTCCCGGTGCGGCGCCCCCGCCGGCGGCGGCGCCGCTCCCAGCCCGGCGGCAGCGGGACCGGGCGGGGCGGGGTGGGACCGGCCGCCCGGTTCCCAGCACGGCTCGGCGGGCGGCGATCGGCCCCGGAACCACGGGGCCGTCCCGGCACCCCCCCCCCGCCTCCCCGCGTCTCCGACGGGACCCCGGTGCGTCCCGGACCGGACACCGGTGCGTCCCGGACCGCCCCGGTCCCGGTGTCCGGCGCGTCGTGTCCTCCTCCCGCCCCCTCTCCGCCCGCGCCCGTCCTGCCCGTGCCCGTTCCCGGTACTAGTCGACAGCACTGCTGCCCCTGCCCGGTGTCCGAGCCCGGTGCCGGTGCCCGCTCCCGGTGCCGGTGCCCCGCTCTCCCTGCCGGCGCCGGTGTCGCCCCCAGCCTCACCAGTTAGTTCCAGCCCGGGGGTTGCCCACGTCCTCCTTGGCCGCCAGCAGCGCCAGCCGGTGCCGCTCCAACCCGGGGGCCGCCATCCCGCGCCCGCCGTCCCGCACCCCGCGGCCCCTGCGCGCGCCCCGCCCCCGCCCCGCCGCCCACGGGCGGGACCGGGCGGCACCGGGCGGGGCGCGGGGCGGTGGCGGCGCCAGCCGGGCGGCGCGGGGGGCGCGGGGCTCTGCCGGGGCCGGGGGGTCGGGGGCCGTGGGGGCTGCGACCGGGACACCCGGGACGGGACGCGGGTCCCGCGGCGGGACGGGGGTGCTGAGCGGAGGGTCCCGCACTGGGCAGGAGGTCCCACACCGAGGTGTGGGTGCTGAGCCGGGGTCCCGCTCTGGGAAGGGGGTGCCGTGCACATGGTGGGTCCCGCACCGGGCCAGGGGTGCTGTGCAGGTCCCCGGGGAACAGGACGTAGGCCCGCAGGCGGGGTACGATGCCGGGCCACAGGAGCAGGGCCGTGCGGGCAGGGCCGTGCGGGCAAGCCAGGGTCGTTCCCTTATTTGGTCACCACGAGCTCCAAATCCCAAAATCCCAGGGAGGGAAAACATTCCTCGTGGCTGGAAAAGGCGACCTGGGGGACGATGGGGGTGTCCGGGCCCCCACCCCCCACCCCAAGCCCAGAATTCCAGTCCCTCCCAGGCAGGGGCACCCATCACCTGTGGCCACCAACCCACCGCGGCCACAAGCCCACCGTGACCACCAGCCATGTGAGCCCCTCGCCCACTGCGGCCCCCGCTACCCGGGGAGCCCGGGGAGCGGCTGTTACCGGGGGGCGCGGTGGGGAGGGGGGACCCCCTGGACTCGGCACCACGTTGAGATGGGGGTGGGACACACACACACCCCCCCCACATAGGACGGGACTCGCAGCGTTGCTGCGAGTGGCGCTGGGGTCACAGGACACGGGCTGGCGCTGGAGGCTGCCGGTGCGGCCGGTGCGCGCCGATGTCGCCGGTTCCACCCGCGCCCACTGGTCCCGGCTGGTCGCACTGGGGCGCAACTGGCGAGAGGCGGGTGCCGGCTGCGCCAGGCGTCCGGCCGGCGGGGCTGGGCGCTGTCCCCGCTGTCGTCACCGATGTCCCCGCTGTCGCCGCTGCCCCTGGTGCCGCCGGTTCCCGCCCCGCCCCCCCCCCCCGCGCTGTCCCTCCGTGCCCCCGCCCCCCGGGCCGCGCGGGGCGTGTCCCACCGGCCCCGCCCCCTCCCGGGGCGTGACACCCGATGCGGGGGGGGGGGAGCGCGGGAGGTGGTGAGGGGAGGGGAGGGGGGGGCGATCACGTGGTCGCGCGCGCCCCCTGGCGGCGCTCCTTTGTCCGCGCGCGGGCGGGGCCGCGGCGGGGAGGGCGCGGATTGACGGGCGGGGGGGTGTGGGTGCGAGGAGGGGGGCGGGGCGAGGCGGGAGACGCGGCCGCCGATTGGCTGCGGCGGCCGGGCGGGGTAGAGTGGGCGGGACGTCCCGGCGGGGCGGGCGCGGATTGGGCGCGGGGCGGGGCGGGCGGGGTAACGGGCCCGGGCGGCGGCGGGCGGCGGGGCGGCGGGGCGGTAGCGGCGGGGGGCATGGGAGGGGGGCGGCGCTGAGCGCGGCCGCTCCGTGCGGGGCCCCGCTGCCCGCGGCCCGGCGTCCCTCCGGTGCCCGGTGAAGCCGGCGGCCCCCATGGACCTGGACGTGGACTACGAGCGCCCCAACGTCGAGACCATCAAGTGCGTGGTGGTGGGAGACAACGCGGTGGGCAAGACGCGGCTGATCTGCGCCCGCGCCTGCAACGCCACGCTCAGCCAGTACCAGCTGCTGGCCACGCACGTCCCCACCGTCTGGGCCATCGACCAGTACCGCGTCTGCCAGGAGGTACGGGGCGGCGGGGGGGGGGCGGCGGGGCGGAGCAGCCTCCCCGGGGGGGGCGTTCTGAGGACCGGGCTCCGGGCCGGGGCCGTGAACGGCGGTGGTCGCTGTCCCGGCAGGTGTTGGAGCGCTCCCGAGATGTGGTGGACGAGGTCAGCGTCTCCCTGCGCCTCTGGGATACCTTCGGGGACCACCATAAGGACCGGCGCTTCGCCTACGGCAGGTGGGACTGCGGCACCCCCCACCCTGAGCCCTCCTCCCTCACCTGCTACCCGCACCCTAAGACCCCTCCCACCCGCACCCCATGTGCCACCCGCACCCTGAGACACTCTCCCCCCACCCCCCCCCGAGCACCCCACCCCAGACCTGCCCACCCGGAGCTGAAGGGGCCCCTTGGGCTGCTGCCAGCACCCAGAGAGCAGCTCCAGCACCCTAAACCAGAGGAGGGGCGGGAGTGACCCAGCTAGGGGCTGCTTTCAGCACCCAGGCAGCAAGCACCACAGCCCCCAGATTGGGCAGCAGCAGGGCTTAGTGCCCTGACAGCCCCCCCGATTTGAGCAGGGGGCCCTGGGTGCTCCCAGCTTCCCCGGGAGGGCAGCCAACACCACCCGTGCTGGGGCTGCCCATCTGGGGAGCGGGGCTTGGCTCTGGGGTGCTGGGGCCCTTTCCTCGAGGGTGCTGGCCTGGCCCCGGCAGCTGCCCTGGGGCTGTGGCCGAGCGGTCACCGGCCCCCCTGACCCCCCCCTTGCTCCCTGGCTGTAAACACCCCGTTCCGTGGCTGCTGGCACGTGCAGGCTCTTATCGCCCACCGCAGCGTGCCAGCGCGGCTCGGCAGGCTCCAATCTCCCCTCCGCACTGCTGGGGGACAGCCTGGGCCCACAAGTTGGGGCACCCCTGGTCGGGGAGGTCTGTTTTTGGGGTTGGGGGGCTGCTCCCACCTGGGCTGCCCGAGGTGCTCAGTGCTGCTCCAACCCCATGGGACGGTGGGTGCCAGGTCCCAGCCTGGGCCGGCGTCGCTCCCGTGCTGGCTGGGGTCCCACGGGAGACGGCCGGTAGCGTCTATCTTGGTTCCTGCCGCGGGCCCGGCTCCAAACGCGCCTCCTGGTCACGTCTCAACAAGGCGCAGCCTAAAAACAAACCAGGTCTGGGGCCACGTGGCTGCTCCCAGCCGCCTTATAAGGCCCCGGGGGCTGTGGGGACTCAGGCGCTGCTGGCACCTCCCGCGTGTCCCCTGTCACCTTGCCCAGGGAGGCTCCCCGGAGCCGCTGGCAGTGCCGGGGATGACAGCAGCAGCATGCCAGCCCCTCACCGGGCACAGGGAAGGGGCCTGAGGTGGCTGGGCAGGGTCCATCCCTGCAGCCGTACCCGTGCTGGGGGCTGGCACCTGCTCTGGTGCTCACCTGGTCGCTATCTGTGGGCCCCTCCTCACACCCCCTCATGCCCCAGTGTTCTGTGGAGGGATTCCCAAGGCTAGAACAAGCCCTGTGCTCTGCTGTGCTGTGCTGGTGCCCAGGCTGGGGCAGGTCTTGGCTGGGCCAACCATGGTGCCCCAGAGCCAGCTGCCTGAGGTTGCCTCCTGAGGCTGCCCCCCAGGGCTGTGAGGCTCCCCAGGGCCGTGGGGCAGAGCCTCACACAGGCAGCCAGGGGCACAGGGAGCTTCAGCGGGTCATGGCAGGGCAGAGCTGCCCTCACCCTCCTCCTCATCCTGGCCGCAGGTCAGATGTGGTTGTGCTTTGCTTCTCGCTGGCAAACCCCAACTCCCTGCGTCACGTGAAGACGATGTGGTACCCTGAGATCAAGCACTTCTGCCCCCGGACGCCCATCGTGCTGGTGGGCTGCCAGCTGGACCTGCGCTATGCCGACTTGGAGGCCGTCAACCGCGCACGCCGGCCACTGGCCAAGTGAGGCTGCCACGACGGGCGGGCGGGGGGTGGTGGGGCTGTGGGGGCCGGGTCCCTCCGTGCGCAGTGACACGGCCCTGCTCCGTGTGTCCTCTCCTTCCCCAGGCCCATCAAGCCCACAGACATCCTGCCCCCAGAGCGGGGCCACGAGGTGGCCAAGGAGCTGGGGGTGCCCTACTACGAGACCAGCGTGGTGGCCCAGTTCGGCATCAAGGACGTCTTCGACAACGCCATCCGGGCCGCCCTCATCTCCCGCCGGCACCTCCAGTTCTGGAAGTCCCACCTGAAGAAGATGCAGCGGCCCCTGCTGCAGGCCCCCTTCCTGCCCCCCAAACCCCCGCCGCCCGTCATCCAGGTCCCTGACCCACCGGCCAGCCGCAGCTGGGGCCCCGCCGCCCTCTTCTGCACCCCACTCTGCGCCGACGTCGTCTTCCAGCTGCAGGGCGGCCAGCGGGTCTTTGCCCACCGCGTCTACCTGGCCACCTCCTGCTCCAAGTTCTACGACCTCTTCACCCTGGAAGGGCCGCGGGGGGCAGCCAAGGAGCCGGCCACCCGCACCAAGAGCCTGGATGGGGAGCGGGGGGCCCTGGCTGAGGGAGCCCACGCCCCACTGCGGACTTCGCAGAGCGACGATGCCCTGAGGCCAGTGGCGGCGGCGGTGGCAGCGGCGGCAGGGGACGGCGTGGCGTCCGGTGGCGATGGCGGCGACCGTGACTTGTCAGCGTGGGGCCGTGGCTTCGTCAGCATGCGCTGGGAGCTGGTGGAGGACCCGGT
Source organism: Gallinula chloropus (assembly GCF_964237585.1). Lineage (NCBI taxonomy): Eukaryota > Metazoa > Chordata > Aves > Gruiformes > Rallidae > Gallinula > Gallinula chloropus. The sequence goes on from NC_140088.1 coordinate 82,261,927, forward strand.
GGCAGGGCGGGAGAAGCGGATGGCAGTGGTGTGCATGGACCGGCGGGTGCAGGCGGAGCCCTTCCGTGCCGTGCTGGAGTACCTCTACACCGGGCGGCTGGACCAGGCCCGCGGGGACCTGATGCAGGTGGCCACCATCGCCGAGCTGCTGGAGGTCTTCGACCTGCGCATGATGGTGGCCAATGTGCTCAACAAGGAGAGCTTCATGAACCAGGAGATCACCAAGGCCTTCCATGTCCGCCGTGCCAACCGCATCAAGGAGTGCCTGGGGAAGGGGGTCTTCGCAGGTAGGGGGGTCCCTGGTGGGAGGGGAGTGGGCATCAGAGGGAGGGCTGTGGGCTGTGGAGTCTACCCTGGCCGGGGACATCACCCAGTTCCTTCCCCTCCAGCTGGCTATCCTGGCTCCCACAGTGCCCTGCCTGGACCTGGGGCTCCTGGCTGTGCCGATCCCCCTCCCCGCCCTCCTCTGACCCCAGTTGTGGTCCGGGGTCCCAGAGCACCCATCCCTTCCTTGTGCTGTTCCGGCACACACGTTGCAGTACCAGGCTCAGTGGGCTGTGGTGGGGCTGCTGGCTGGGCTTTGCGTCCCACAGCAGCTGTGGCAGGGGCCAGCATGGCTGAGGGGTGCATGTCCCCACGCTGAAGCTGTCCCTTCACCCTCCCAGATGTGGTTTTCCGGGTGGATGATGGGGCTGTGCCGGCGCACAAGCCCCTGCTCATCGCTGGCTGCGACTGGATGATGGCCATGTTCCGGGGGGCTTTCCGGGAGAGCTACGCTGCTGAGGTGAGGGGCCTTGGGGGTGCTGGGGACGGCCAGAGGGGTGTCCCCACTGGCTTTGCCACAAGGACGAGCAGGATGGGTGCCCCTTGGCAGTGCTGGCTGGGCTGGGGGGGGTCCCTGACAGCCCTCAGCCCTGGCACAGGCGAGTTGTCCTCCTGGAAAGAAAGTGGGGGGACTGTGTCAGGCAGGAAGGGGAGTGTATGTGCCAGGACAGGTGCTGCTGGTGGCCATGCAGTGCTGCGTGCTGGACCCTCCCAGACCCCCTGTCCCACAGGTGTCCCTGCCCGGCACTAACTGCGCCTGCCTGCGCGCCGTCCTCGACTTCCTCTACACCGGCATCTTCACGCCCACGCCCGACCTGGACGCGATGGAGCTCCTCATCCTCACCAACCGCCTCTGCCTGCCCCGGCTGCAGGCACTCACAGGTGAGCCCTGGGTGCCCCCAGCACCCCCTTTCCCTCCCAGAGCCCCCCCTTTCCCCCCCAGCACCCCCCTTCCCCCCCCAGCGCCTGTTGACGTCATGTGTCAATATGATTACGGTGCTGCGAGGATGGGGATCGATGCGTCCCCAGCGTGTCATTAACGGGGTTCTTATGTAAGAGCTGGGCAAGCCTGGCTTGGCCCCGGGGTGCAGCGCAGCTGCCGGGGTGCACGTCCCCAGTGCTGACCCACAACCCCCCCCGCTTTTCCCCACCCCCAGAGCAGTACGCCGTGGACGAGCTGCTGCGAGCCTTCATGCAGCGCGTGGAGATTGACGAGCAGGTGATCATCTACCTGGAGATGACACAGGTGAGCAGTGGGGAGCCGAGGGCAGGGGGAAGGGAAGGGGTGCTGCCGGTGTCGGGGGCCGGGCAGCTGCCCCCCCCCCACTGCAGCCAGCTCACCCTGGGTGCCCGCAGTTCCACAACGCCCGGCAGCTTGCAGCCTGGTGCCTGCACTACATCTGCACCAACTACAACAGCGTCTGCCGCCGCTTCCCCCGCGAGATGAAGTTCATGTCTCCAGGTACGGTGGTGCGGGAAGGGGAGGGCAGGCACACACGGTCAGGGCATGGGGATGGGGATGGGGATGGGGATGGGGATGGGGATGGGGATGGGGGGGGGTCTATACCATTCTCTGACAGGCCGCTGCCATCCCTGCTGCAGAGAACCAGGCGCACTTCGAGCGGCACCGCTGGCCGCCGGTGTGGTACCTGAAGGAGGAGGACCTGTACCTGCGCTCCAAGAAGGAGCGGGAGCGCGAGGAGCAGCTGCAGCGCAAGCAGCACACCCGCAGCAAGTGGTGCTTCTGGCGGCCCTCGCCCCCCGTCTCCTGAGCTGGGGGGGGTTACAGCTGGACAGGGTAGGAGGGGGCACGGCTGGGCTGGGGGGCTGCCTGCTCGGCCCCTCCACCAGCAAAGGGCTGTTGTGCCCCCCCCCACCCCCCCACCAGCCACTGCCCGTTTACACAGACACCCCCCCATCCTCCCGCCCCGGCTGTTTACAGGCGCTGCTGACCCCCGAGGCTGCTCGCTGGGTCGCGGCCCGTCCGTCCCGCCGTGCCTTTCCCCGGCACGGGAGCGGGGCTGGCCGTGCCAAGCCGTGCCATGCCGGCAGGGCCCCCCCCGCCCCGCCCCGGCCAACGCTGGTGCTACCTCTGACCGAGCAGTATTGTGGGGCTGGGGGTGGGCTGGGCAGGGGGGGTCTGTCGGCCCCCTCTTCCTTCCCATGGGCTCCCCCAGTCCCGTGCCGGGTGCTCTCCCGGGCAGGGCTCTCTGGTGCTGTATTTCCCCCCCCCCTCTTCCCCAATAGAGGAGGGGTGGCCAAGCTGTGAGTGGGGTGCGGGGTGGGAGGGTGGGGTGGGCACGGGGTGGGGGGTGGGGGGTCCCTGGGTGCTCGTGCAGCTGTGGGAGCTGCTCCTGCCTGGGGGAGGGGATGGGAGGGGGAAAGGCAGCCTGCCCCCCCCCCCCCCCCCCCAGCTCATCTCTGTGCCTTGGACGTGCCCTGCGGGGCCACGGGCCGTGTCCCGGGGGTGGGGACCACCGTCCCACGTCCCGGCGGGTCCCGGGGTCCCCGGGCTGAACTGCACAACCGTTTTTACACTTTTTTACCCCCGCCCCATGAGCACACACCGCCCCCCCAGGGCCCCCCCCCCCCCAGCACTGTGAGCGGGGCTGCTCACGCCTCTCAGCATCGGCTGTTTTAACCTTTAATAAAACCTTTTGTAACGGGCCTGGACTGTGTGCCCCCCTTCCTTGCTCCCCTGCCCCACCCCATTCTTGATCCCCCAACCCCCACAGGAAGACTCGACACAGAGGAAGTGGATGTTCAGGTGGTTTTATCATGGGTGGGTGGAGTACGGTGTGTGGGGTCCTGACCCACGGTGGGGAGGGGTATTGGGGGGGTGACTCCCTACCCTGAGGGGCGCAGGGACCCCAGGCCCTATGTGGGGTTGGGGGGGGGGGGGATGCCCCATATCTTGGGGCTGGGCAGCACAGTGGGGCTGGAGCCCCAGGCGCAGCTCTTGCGGAGCGTGGCAGGGATCTGTCCCGGGCTGAGCTCCCCCACGGCCCCGGTACCCCCCCCCCGTGGGTGTCTGGAGCTCCCAGCCGGGGCGGAGCCGGCGGTGACCCCGGTCGGGGGCTGGGCTCAGCGCGGTGCAGGCGGTCCCGCGGCTCTGGGAGGTTAGAGGCTCCTCTTCCCCCCCCTCCTCCCGGTACCCACCGCCCCGGGGCAGGGCGGCCCACGGGTGCCGCACCCGCGGGTGGGACCAGCCGCGCTCCGGGCGCAGCAGCAGCAGCAGCGTGTAACGCGGGTTTGTCCGGGAGCTGCGGGACGAGAGGAGCCGGCTCTGCCCCCCCCCCCGCATCCTCCCTCCCTCCCCCCCGGGAGCCAGGGCCCCCCCCTCGGGCTAGGGAGCAGCCAGAGCAGCTCCGAGCCCCCTGCCCCGGGGATGCTGGGGAAGGGAAGGCTCAGCACCACCTTCACGCAGACTTCCACCCCCTCTGCCACTGCTCGGCCCCCAAGGAGCGGAAGTCGGGGGGCTGCACCGAGCCCCCCCACCCGGCTTAGGGTGCCGGGGTAGCCCAGCTGTCCCGGTGCGGCCGCGGCCGGCCCCTGGGGCTCGCGGCCTACGCCGGGCCATAGCGGAAGATCTCGCTCAGGTCGTAGCCGGTCACGGCGAAGGAGTTCCCTTCGGGGTCGCAGAAGCGGGCGCCGCAGACCTGGGTGTCGGTCACGCACTCGGCGTGGCGGTGCTCGATCTGCAGCGGGGAGACGCTCCGTAAGCCGCAGCCGGGCGCTTGGCCTCCGGTCTCACGGTGACTCGGACCGGGGTGAGCAGCGAACCCCTCGCCGCGGTCATGGTGCCTCACTGGAGGCCACAGGAGAGAGCAGCTCCTGTGCCACTGCCCCCATCCTGTGCCACGGCCCCCATCCCGTGCCATGGCCCCCATCCTGTGCCACGGCCCCATCCCGTGCCACAGCCCCATGGCTCAGTCCACTGCGTACACACCAAGGGCTGTCGCTGCCCAGACTCACCTCGATGTCATCGGTGTCCAGGTTCCTGCTGAGCTGCCAGACGTGAACAAAGGAGTCCTCTGCGCCCGACAGCAGCTGCATGGGGAGCGGGACAGGGGCGGTGGGGACTGGGAGGCTGGAGGGATGTGGAGGAAGGGGCAGAGCCGCATGCGAGGGAGCAGTAACCCCAGTGGGTGCCCTGCTGGGTTGGGGTGTCCCAGCACAGCCAGCTGTACCTTCCCTGTCTGCGGCGCCAGGTCCAGGGCGTAGATCCATCGAGCGTGAGCGTTGATCTCGGCGCGCAAGAGGCCGGTGGCCGCCTCGTACAGCCGAATCTGCCCGTTGCCGTAGCCAGCAGCCACCACGCCGTGCCACAGCTTCACCGAGGAGCAGGTGCAGCTGGGCACAGGGGCTTATTTCATTGGGGGCTGAGTGACGCCCTCCTGCCACCCTCACACCCCTCGCGAGACGCCAGCGTGGCCTGGCTGGGGACACCCAACATCACCCACAGATGGGACCCGTCTGTGTCGCTCCACCCGCCCCTTGGGCTCACCCAAAAGCCGGGATTTTGCTGAGCAGGGTGAACTCCTCTCCCACGCTCCAGACGCAGAGAGCCCCAGCGTCGTCAGCGGTCACCAGGTCACCATCCCCGTCCTGTGAAGCAGAGGTGTGTCAGCCTGGGCTGCGGCACCGCTCGCGGGGCAGCCGGCTCTGCCGCCGGCAGCTGACTCACAGCCCCGGTTCTGGCTGCCCCGGCTGCCTGCGCCGCTCAGGGTTTGCGCAAGGCCATGAGCTGGAGCCTGTGGTGAGAGCACACGTTGTGTTTGGCAGCACCCGCTGCCGGGCTTTGCGGAGGAGCGAGGCGCCCGCGGGCACACGCGGGCACGGCCCTTTGACCACGCCAGCGTTTGGAGACACTAATTACACAGGGGATGGATTTCTAGGAAGAATTACTGCAGCCCCCACCCTCCGTGCTCAGGTCTCAATGCTCTTCGCCTTATGGGTGGCTGGGGTCCCACACACCAGACCCCCAGCCTTCCCTTTAGCAATGAGTGAGGCAAAGCTCGGTGGGGCACTGGAGGAGTCCCGGCAGGCACGGGGAGAGGGCGGAGTGGGGCTCCCGTAAACAAGCTCCATATCCAGGCTAATTGGGAACCAGTTCTCAGCCATTAATTGTTCAGGGGAGTCCCAAACGCTGAGAAAGTTAGATGTGACTAATTAGGGAAAGCGTGGGAAAGCGTCCTCGTGGGGAAGGAGGGGGTGAGCGACGAGGAAGCCAATTAGTGCGGCTGCAGAGACGCAGACTGGAGTAGAGGGGAACTGAAGGGGCCCCACCCCGGCTCCAGACCGTGCCATGGTCAGGTCAAGGTGGGCAGCTTGGGGACATCGTCCTCCACTGGCAGGGAAAAGGCTCATCCCTTCAGCTCCCGCACAGGTACCGCCCTCCCCAGCACTGGGGACCTCACCAGCTCCCCATTGGCTCCTTGGGCCCAAGAGGCTGCTGACAGCACAGAGCGACACGTACCGCAGCCTGGTCCAGCTCCGCCGCGATGTCAGTGATGGCGTCACGATGCTGCTCCAGGACCTCGCTCACCGTGATGTTCGTCCCTTTTGGGGGGATGTCAAACACCAGCACCTGCCCGGAGGACGTCCCTGTGGGTGGGCAGGAGGAAGCATCAGTGAGGGGCTCGTCCTGCTCTGTGCCGAGCCCCAGCCTGGCTCTCTGCACCCCTCAAGACTCCCCCATGGGGCTGCTCCTTACGAACGCTGCACAGAGCTGCACCATGAACCCAGCCCCTGCATTACACCATCCCTGGGCCCTGGTGACACCCCCCGACCCTGTGCCACCCTCCCTCCCTGTCCTTCCCCAAACCCTGCTGTTTGGCTCACCCACGCAGATGAAGCGCCCGCCAGCCGCAGCGATCCCTCGAGCAAACACAGCTTGTGCTGCACGGGAGGAAACCAAGAGCAGGTTGAGGATGTGCAGCGGCCCTCAGGAACCAGGAGAGGGGCCGTGGGGGCTCCTCGCTGTGCTCCCACCGTGGGGTTTACCTGGAGGATGCTCTGTGATGTCCAGTGCGTGCCAATAAACCATGATGGAGCCATCAGACTCGTACATCTGGTGAGAGAAACATCAGGGTGAGCCCCATGAGGGTGGGGAAGTTCTTTGTGTGGCTTTGGGCTCACCTGCTGCCCCGGGAGGTCCCCAGGAGAGAGTGATGGCTCACTGGGCTCACAGCAGGCCCTTCCCCTGCACCCCCAGGAGCTCAGCTGACCTCACAGCGAGCTCGCCCTCCCGCCATTGGGACTTGGCTCCTCATGCCCCACGGGAACGCAGCCTACCTGGATCCCTTTCTGGGAGGTCAGCACCAGCAGCACCCGCGATGGCAGGACACACCAAGCAGCCTGGAGGGAAAGGAGGCTGGGCAGGAAGGGAAGACAGGCCAAACCCCTCCTTCCAGGGGAGAAGACAGGCTGCTGTCACCCACAGAGGCGTGCGTCTTTCTGGCTGCTGTCCTGGGTCACAGGAGGGTCCAACTGTCCCCAGGGACTGCTCCCTAGACCTCGCAAACATTTTTGGGAGGCTCCTTCCCCTTCCCTCTCCCTGTAATCACAATGCTGGAGGCTCCTGCTTCATCCCAGCAGTTCTGCAGCTGCGTGTGCTGGGAAGGCCCTTCCTCCCTGCTCTCTAGTTCTGCTGCCCCCTCCCCATGCTCAGCAAAGGGACAGTTCGGGGGTAGTGGCTGATGGGTCCCACCGCCCTGGGTCGGAGCAGGCTGCCATTGAGGCGCAGACCTCTGCGAAAGCCAAGCCCCCCCACCGAGGTGAGCACGGTCCCTCATCAGGGCACAGAAAAACGCAGGGAAGGCCAAGAGGTGCCGCCACAACCAACGCCAGGTACCCCTTGTCACACCACAGTACCCCACCCCAGCGATCCCACCAGCAGCACCGTGCTCCCCTGCAACCATCCCTCCCCACCACCACCCCCTCCACGATCCCCTTCCCAGTTTACGGGGTAGCTCTGGCTTCACATCCAAGGCGGTGGGCCCCTGCTCCCAGCCCGGGAGCCTCTACCTGTGTGAGCAGGGAGGTGCTGAGGGCCATCCCGCCCTCTTTCGCCTGCAGCTGGCGGTGGGTGAGGCCGAGCCCGTCGGCGGCGGCGGTGACCACGGTGACACCGGGGCCGTGCACGGTGCTGAAGCAGAGCAGCGGCCTGCCGGGCGGGCGCAGCACGCTCAGGTTGTTGTACAGCGCCGCGCTGCTGCTCTTCAGCTGGATGCTCTTCTCCTTGCGGTACATCCTGCGGGACGGGGCGGGGAGGGGACCGGCTCCAGGCCACCGGGCAGGCTCCGGGGGCACCGCCCGCGCAGCCCCCGCCAGCGGCCCACAGCCGCCCTGGCGCCTTCCCCCTGCTCCCGCCGGGCTCTCCTCGCCCCAAGGCTCCCCCGCCGCTGAGTCCCCACCTCCCAGGCGCCCCGCGCCCGCACCCCGCCCGCTCCTTCCCCGCTCACCCGCTGCCCGCCGCAGCCATGGAGACGGCGGCGCGGCGTGATGACGCAAGGGCGGGGCGCCGGGGACGGCGTTGCCGTGGAGACGGGACGCTTCCGCGCCTTCGGGGCGGGATGGCCGAGGTACGTGTGGGGTAAGGGGGGGAGGCGAAGGGCCGGGGTGTGCTGGGGGCTGGTGAGGTGTGCTGCGGCATACCGGGCTGCGCTGGGGCGTACTGGGGTGTACCGGGTTGTACTGGGTTGTCCCGGGGCGTATTGGGGTGTACTGGGATATATTGGGACTTGCTGGGGTGTGCTGGGGTGTATTGAGTTGTGCCGGGGCGTACTGGGGTGTATTGGGACTTGCCGGGGCATACTGGGATATATTGGGACTTGCTGGGGTGTACTGGGGTGTACTGGGTTGTGCCAGGGCGTATTGGGGCATACTGGGATGTATTTGGACTTGCTGGGGTGTACTGGGGTGTATTGGGTTGTGCCGGGGCGTATTGGGGCGTACTGGGATATATTGGGACTTGCTGGGGTGTACTGAGTTGTGCCGGGGCGTACTGGAATATATTGGGACTTGCTGGGTTGTACTGGGTTGTGCCGGGGCGTATTGGGGCTTATTGGGATATATTGGGACTTGCTGGCGTGTACTGGGGTGTATTGGGTTGTGCCGGGGGGCGTATTGGGGCATACTGGGATATATTGGGACTTGCTGGGGTGTGCTGGGGTGTACTGGGGTGTATTGGGTTGTGCCGGGGCGTATTGGGGCGTACTGGGATATATTGGGACTTGCTGGGATGTACTGGGGTGTACTGGGTTGTGCCGGGGCGTATTGGGGCGTACTGGGATATACTGGGACTTGCTGGGGTGTACTGGGGTGTATTGGGTTGTACCGGGGCGTATTGGGATGTACTGGGATATATTGGGACTTGCTGGGCTGTACTGGGGTGTATTGGGGTGCACTGGGGGGCTCTCCGGGGTGCACTGAGTCCTCCTGTCATGTGTCGTTTCCCCATCCCACCCCCGGCTTCCTCCTGCCCGCCGGTACCCCGGGCCTGCCCTGCCCGTGGCTCCTCCCTGCAGAAAATGCCTCCCCGGGAGCGGGCGGCCGCCCCCAAGAGCCGCTCGGAGAAGTCCCGTCCGTCCCCCGCTGCTGCCGCCGCCGGAGCCACCGTGGTCCCCGAGCATCCTCCCGACTTGGAGCGGGGGGACTGGGACATCGGGGACATCATGGCAGAGCTCTTGTCCCGCGTCATGGACGAATGTGCCAAAGCCGACACGGCTCGGCTGGTGAGTGCTGCCGGTACCGGCCTCTCGCAGCCCCCGTTCCGCAGCGCGGGGGGAGCGGGGGGGGGTAGTAAGGTGGGCGAGGGCTCGGGGGTGGGGGCTCAGCCCTGCTCTGCCCCGCAGCGTGTGCCCTTCGCCGTGGAGCAGGCGAGGGTCGCCCTCCTGCAGATGGTCCGGTGGCAGTTCCTGGTGCGGGACGAGGGGGACACGGACCCCGCAGCAGACGGTACCTGGCGAGAGGACGAGGAGCCCGAACCCCGCGTCGGGGATTCCTGGGCGTGGGGCTCCGTCCCCGTCCTGAGCGACCGCCCCTGTCTGTGTCCGGACGAAGGAGAGGTGAGAATGGAGCCCGGGCGTGGGGTGCCGAGCGGCGGAGGGCTGAGCCTGGGCTGTCTCGGAGCCACCGGACACGGATGAGGGACTCGTCGGGTTCCCCCCTCTGTACCCTCCCGGGCAGGTCTCCGGTAAGCGGTACGGACGGCAGGACGACCCCGCGGCGGCTGAGACCGGAGCTCCCTCTGCGCAGCCCCTGCATGCCGGCCGGGTCACCGACACCGACACCAGCACCGGCACTGATGTGCCCGCGCCGGGGCTGTCCTGCCCGGAGCTGCTGCCGGATGACGCCGCCGTTGCTCCCTGGCAGGGACCCCCCCTTCCCTCCCGGCCCCCGCTGCGGGTGCCGCCGGCTCCCTGCCCATGCCCGGGCCCTGCCAAGTCCCCGGGACAGCCGGAGCGGGGGCGGCATCTGCCGCGGTGGTCCCCCGGGGACACGGAGGGGAGCAGCTCAGAGGGGTCCATCCACGGGGCACTGCCGCCGGGAGCCTCCCGCAGCAGCCTGGAAACAGTCTGTCCGGGATGGACCCCGGGCAGCTCCAGGGCAAAGCGAGAGGGGTCCGGCACCGTCCCAGGGGTCCCCAGGCTGCACCCTAGCCAGAGGCCCGAGCGCTGGATCAGGCCGCAGGTGGAGGTGCTGGATCTGGGCACAGAGGACAAGGGGCTGCCGCGTCCCCAGGGTGCCCCACAAGGTGCCCGCTGGTGTGGCCGGGGGTCAGACCTGGGCAGCTCACAGCTGGCCCGGGGGCTGGTCACCACGGGGGGGGCACGGCTCCATCTGTCCCTCCCGAGGTCCCCGCAGCACCCCAGCACCCTACCCCAGCAGTTTGGTTCCCCACTGGACTCTGTTCAGCTGGCGCCCGGCGTGACCATCAGACGGGGCGGCAGCGTGAAACACGGGAGCTGCAGCATCCCTGCACATGGCGAGGAGGAGGAGAAGATTGAGGAAGCCAAGCAGGACCTGAGACCCATCTGTCCCACCGTGCCCTTCCCAGTCACTGTGGCCAGGAAGGTCACGGGGGACGGCGAGAGGTGATGGCGAGAGGTGATGGTGGCCAGCAAGGGCTGGGGCCGGCACAGGGCAGGGCACTGTTGTGGTGTGGGGCAGCACAGGCTATCCCAGCTGCTCAGCAAGGGCAGGAGCTTGGCACCCTTGGCAAGCTCTGCTAAAGAAAATAAAATTAAAACAGAGGTTTCTGTCACTTGGCTCCTGTCCCCCACTGAAGACCAGCCCTGTGGCTGCCACACCGCTGAGCTGGCGAGTTCCTGCGCCGGGGCAAAGTCCTCAGCAGCCAGCGGGGCCACCAGCCCGCCAGGACCCAGCACACTCTCTCACAATGTACTCACTGTTTTTCAGCCACATACTCTGCAGCTGAGCTCCTCCCAAACGAGACATGAGATGTAGCGGGGTGAAATGTCAGCATGGCTTTACCATGTGAGCTCTCCCCTGGGTTTGCCGCCGCCCCGTGTGCTGGGACTGCAGCCCATGTCTTGTCCATCAAGAACCAGTTTCTGGATGTGATGGTGTGGGGCCGTGCTCAGGGATGGGGCCCAGTTCCCAGCAAATGCTGGAGGCTTTTGAGGCTGACACAACTGGAGAGCAGCATCATCCTGTGGCTAGCGGAGCTCATCCAGTGCCAGAGGCTCAGAGGCTGGGGGAGCCCTGGAAGGCTGTGCTGGCTGCTGGGTGCCTGGGGAGGGGCTGTGCCTGCATCCCCACGCTGCCAGCCCCAGCTGGGAGAACAGGGACCTAGAGTCAAGGCTGCCATTCTGGGGCTGCCAGGCTGGGCAAAGGTCCACGGCTAACCTCCGACCCCAGGTGGACTCTGTTCCCCAGCCACACCCTGGTGTCCTGGCCAGATCCTGCACCCCAGGCAGGCCCCACGGTCCAGCCATGGAGCTGCCGAGCGCCTGCAGCCACCCGTGCTGGTTCCTGCTCACGCTGCCCCTGGGGCTGATCCTCTGGGCCAGGAGGAGACCCGTGTGGGACCCCCGCAAGTGTCCCACCGACCTGACCGGCAAGACAGTGATTGTCACCGGAGCCAACAGTGGTGAGTGGGGGACTGGTGGCATCGGTGTGCACGGGCTGCAAGGGCTGGGCTGGGGCTGGGGAGTGCAGGACCAGATGGCCACAGGGCCTGGGAGATTCAGGATCTGGGCGCCAAGCTGCGGGTCCTTGGCCACAGGACCCAGCTGCTCTCCTTTAGCAGCAGGAGCCGGGGGCAGTGGCAGCTCCCTGTTTCCCCAGGACTGGGGAGGGGCTGGGTGTGTGCACGCGGGCGTTGCCACAGTGGCATGGTGCTGTGGGGTAGTCTGCAGGGGACATGGGTCCCCCTTGTGCAGATGCTGAACCACAGCAGGTCCCTGGGCACGCACGATGTGCCCACGGCATGCTCAGGCTCATTGCTCTCAGACATGTCCCACACCACGCTGACTGCCTATGGCTGCACTATGTGCTCAGGAGCTGGTCCCTGGTCAGTGAGCTGCCCCAGCCAGGCAGCGTCCTTGGCCCAGCAGCAGCTCTGCCTTGCTGGGCTCAGATCAGCCCCACGCCTGCAGCCCCTGGGCCGGACTCTGCCCTGGCCAAGTTAATGACTGACAGGCAAGGCCAGTGTACTGCTGGCTGCACCCCAGCCGACCACCATGCTGCTGGCAGCCCTGGGTACCGTGCTGGAGCCGTGTGTCAGGGATGCAGCTGCTGCTCCCACCTGCATCACACTGCAAAGCGAAGGTCTGGGCTGGCACAGCCTGTGGCAGGGGATCTGTATGCCAGGGCTGGTGTGTCCCCCTGTCATTCCCTGCTGTGTCAAAGCACCGATGTGGAGTGGTGTCAGCACAGCACGGCTGGGTGGGTTTAGTGGTTGTGCCAGCCGTGCTGCCCACATGGGATCTGAGCTGTGGGGAGCTGCCACCACCATCTCCTCCTTGCACCTAGTGCCCATCCTGTCTTTCCCCGTCCCCATCTGACACCCCTTGGTCCAAGCTGGGGCAGCCCAGGATGGGAGCTGGACTCCTTGCAGCAGCTGAGCTGGGACAGGGTCCCCCTCTATTGCTGTGTCCTACTCCCAGGGCTGCTGAGACCCTGGGGTCGGGGGCATGGACCCTCAGGGACCCTTTGCTCCGGGGACCTAGCAGAGACCAGCCCGTACCCCTTCCATGTGCCGCAGGGATTGGCAAGTGTGTGGCCTTGGAGCTGGCCCGCAGGAATGCCCGCACCATCCTGGCGTGCCGGAGCCAGGAGCGGGGCCAGAAGGCGGTGGAGGAGATCCGGGCGGCCACCGGCAACCCTGCGGTGCTGCTGCGGCTGCTGGACACCAGCTCGCTGGCTTCCGTGCGGGCCTTCGCCCAGGCCGTGCTGCGGGAGGAGAAGAGGCTGGATGTGCTGGTGAACAACGCTGGCCTCACTGGTACGCACGGCGTGTGGGGTCACACATTGGCTGTCCCCATCCCGGCTGGGGTCCAGCTCCCTGTCCGGCTGTGGCTACGCCAGCCTGGCTCCCAACCCGGTGCCCCCTCCTCTCCCTCCCAGGGCTGCCCTTCTCTGTCACGCCAGAGGGGCTGGAGCGGACCTTCGCCACAAACTACGTGGGCCCATTCCTGCTGACCAACCTGCTGCTGGGTGAGCATGGAGGCTGCCGGGGCTGGTGGGGGTGGGGAGGCTCTGGGGATCCCTCTGTGCTCACCCCCTGCTCCGCGCAGACCTCCTGAAGGCATCGGCGCCCGCCCGCATCGTCAACGTCTCGTCCTTCCGGCACAGCGTGGGCACCGCTGACAGCCGCTACCTCACCGGGCAGGAGCGGCCCGGCAACTACGCCGCTGCCTACGACAGCACCAAGCTGATGAACGTCCTCTTCACTGCCGAGCTGGCACGGCGCCTGCAGGGCACAGGTGGGTGCTGAGCCGAGCTGAGCCTTGCCATTTCACGGCGCGCCGCGCCATGCGGTGCTCTGCGGCACGGCTGAGGGGTCTCGGCCCTGGCACGTCCCCCAGCATCCCCTCATCTCTCATGGGTGGGGGAGGCCCTGGGCAGGGATGGCCTCGTCCCTTGGGGCTGCTTCTGGTGGGATGGATATGAGGGATCGGAGCCCTGGAGGCAGGGGTCTCCTGTGGCCCCCAGCCCGGTGCTGACAGCGTGGCTCAGCAGGGGTGACCGCCAACGCCCTGAGCCCCGGCGTGGTCAGCACCAGCATCATGCGCCACTTTGGCTGGGCCATGCGGACGCTGTTCATCCTCATCCGCCCCTTCATCAAGGTGAGCAGCAATGGGGGAAGATCCCACCCGGCACCCTACCCCATCCCCAGCGGGTGGGCTGGGGGGGAGCAGCCGGGTACCCTCCTGACCCCCTCTCCACCCGGCAGTCGGCAGAGCAGGGGGCTGTCAGCACCATTTACTGCGCCATCTCGGAGGAGGCCACGGGCATCACCGGCAAGTACTTCGATAGCAACTGCAGGCTGGTGCTGCCCTCCATGGCCGCCCGTGATGCCGGCCTCGCTCGCAAGCTCTGGGAGGAATCGGAGCGGGTGACGGGGCTCAGCGATGGCCCTCGGCACTGAGCCCACGGAGGCTCTATGTGGGGACACAGCCCCCCACCCCCCCGTGCTGGGGTCCCTGTGGCCACCCGGGACATGGGGTTGGATGCTGTGGGGGGGGGATGCTGGGGCTGGCCACAGCACCCCGAGGCCCTGCAAAGGGGTCACTCCAAATGAGCCAGACCCCAGACTCACAGGCTGCAGCCCCTTCCCACAAGGGAGAGTGGCCACGGAGCCTGGCCGTGCTGGAACGGCTGCCACGATGTGGCACAGACGGTGTCATTAGCCGTGGTGTAATGCCTTTATTAAAGTGCCCTGTGCTGCCAGCGCTGGCTACGCCCAGGTGATGTCCAGGTCCAGCTGCTGTTTCCAAACTGCCTGCAAGAAGCCATCATAGTCCCGTCGGTGGATGTCCCGGCAGTGGGACAGGTCCAGGCGGCGCAGGTGGCTCTCAGAGGCCATCAGAAGCTGTACAGTCCGGCCAGACACCCGGCTCTCAGCCAGTGAGAGCTCCTGCAGCTCGAGCAGGGGCGGCCCCGGTGCAGCCAGCACCGTCTCAAACACCGAGTCCAGAGGGAAGGGGATGCCGACCAGGCTGAGGGTCTGCAGGTGCGGGGCATGGCACAGCACTGAGGCCAGTGTGGCACGCAATGCCAGCCCATGCCAGGCTGGGAAGATGCCCGTGGTGCCAGCTAGGGTCAGGGAGAAGCTCTGGAGCCGGGGCAGGGTGTGGGGCAGCAGGTTGGTGTCCCAGCGGGATGGCTCGTCTGGTGTCTCCCCGTTGAGGTCGGTGTCCGGAGGGGCGTGCAGCTCTGCAGTGAAGCGCTGTAGGACGGGGCAGTCAGCGAGGAGGGTGGCCAGCGAGAGCTCGTCCTGGCAGCAGAAGCCGTGTAGGGCCAGGGTCTGCAGGCGGGGGCCCAGGCTCTGTGCCAGCGGCAGCACCTCTGCCAGCTCCCGGCCCACCCGGCCGGTGCAGCCCAGGGTCAGCCGTGCCAGGCAGCCCCAGCCCACCAGCTCCCGGATACCCGCCAGTCCCGGGCCATCGCCCAGCCACACGCCGACCTCCTCAGCCTGGGGACAGATGGTGCGGACGGTGGCCAGGGCAGGCTCCTCCACCTCCTCCACCTGCCGCAGCGGCAGGGTGAGCAGGGTGTCCCCCGCAGCTGCCCCCCGCCACCGCGCCAGCTCCTCCAGGGAGGGGAAGCCCTCGGGGTCCTTCTCGCTGTCCAGCTGCTGCCCGTGGAGGAGGTGGAGGGCGTCTGGCACAGCACTGTGCGCCAGGAACTCCAGGCGCGGCAGGGCCAGCAGCAGGAAAGCCAGTGTCACTGCCATGCTGGTGTCCCCACCAAGCTCCAGACCGTGGGCCAGCAGGACACGGAGCACCGGGCAGCCAAGGGACTGCGCCAGCGGGTCGTAGGCCAGGTGCCGCAGGGCGCGTGGTGACACCTTCTTGCAGTGGGACACGTCCAGCTCCTGCAGGCGCCGGCAGCAGGATCCCACCGCCGAGAGCACCTGGACGTTGGCTTGTGTCTCCGCCAGCCCCAGCCGGGTCAGCAGCGGCAGCCCCTCCGCCAGGTCCACCAGCACATCCGCTGACAGCCGGCTGCAGCCGTGCAGGTCCAGGGAGCTCAGGCCCTGCAGCCAGGACACACAGCACCATCAGTGGGTTCCCCAGCACCCCTCCGTCCCCACCCCACCCGCACCCTCGCTGCAGGGTGGGCACCCCCTGCCACCCCCCATCCTCGGGGCGGATTCCCCGGCCTGCTGACCTTGCAGCGCAGGGTGATGAGCTGGCCGATGGCGTTGCTGGCCAGGCTGGGGCAGGGGCGCAGGCTCAGCTCCCGCAGGTGAGGCACCAGGAGGAGGTGGAGTGCTGCCCGCGTCAGGCGCCGGCTCTCGCCCAGCAGCCGGATCAGGTCCTGCACCAGACTGCCAGCTGCAGGGGCAAGGGTGGGGAGACAGGGGTCAGCGCTGAGAGCCTCAGCATCGCTTGCCCGACCCCCTCCTTCTCCTCGCAGAGGGGTGCCCGGATCCCCACGTCTCACCCAGGTCGTTAAAGGGGCCCATAACGAAGCGGAACTGGTACTCATCCAGGTAGTTGTCGCTGTAGTCCTTCACCCAGACGCTCTGCATGTGCCGGGCCAGGCTCTGCAGGCAGAGGCTGCCCAGCGCCGGCACCTCCTTCCTCCTGGGCATCGCTGCTGCAGGGGAAAAGGACGGTCAGGCACGATGCACTCTGGCCAGCGGTGCCAGAGCTCCCCACGGGCCCCAGCAGCACTGTGACTCCTCAGTGCCTGAGCTTATTTCGGGTGCACTTCAACCATTGCCCCAAAACGGGTTGGGGACAGTCCTGCCCCGGTGCGTGTGGCCACACGGCACAGCCCGCGGCGGGGTGTCTGCTCTGCCGGGGCTTGAGTGAGCTCAGCGAGCTGCGCGGGGCTGGTTTCGGTTTTGCTCGGCTTTGCGCACTGGGATGATTTCCCTGTCCCAGCCAAGAGCTGACTAACCAGCACGGCTCGCTGCGGCACACCCTGAACCTGACAGGAGAAGGGAGCGGGCGGCACCAACGGGGACACCCCCAAACCTCACCACCATCACCACCGCAGGCAGGATAAGCGCCGTTAACACTCGTTAATCCCGCTGTGTTAGGACCCCCGCAGTTAAGAAAAGGGAGGAAGGGCCGGCTGAAGTGTCAGCCCGGCTCACACTGACCCCGGTCCCCAGGTCTGTAAAGTCGGGAGATATCCCAGCGCAGCCAGTGAGCTGGGGAGAGCTTAACTGGGATGGGGTGGCTCAGCAGCGTGAGAAAGGCACACCACTGGCAAAGGGGGCCGGGGAGCCTGTGGGTCAGACCCCAAGGAGAGGGAGCAGACCTTTTGGGAAGCCGCCTCCAGGGAACAAAAGGGGTGAGAACTCGGCAGGCGGCTCGGAAGGATGGGGACACCCTGTACCCTCGCGGCTGTGAGGGAACCAGCTCCGTGGGCACCGGGGACGTGTCACCATCGCTTCAGCGGCGGACACGCTGGCCAGGTACGGGCAGCTTCCGGGGCAACGGGGGCAGAAAACCGGCCACGCCACCGGCATCAGAGCGCTGCGACCGGCGGGACACCGGCGGGGATCGCCCGGCCGGGGAGCAGCCTCGCCGGGACGGGCTCTGTGGGACCCCGGGACGCCATGCCCGGCTCACTAAGGCGGGAGATGGGCCCGGCCGGGGGAAAAGGGGGGCTGCACAGCCGGGAATCCCCCCGGAGAGCGGGGGGAAGCAGCCAGCCCGCCCCTTCCCAGAGGGGCAGTGCGGGGGGAGACTCCCGGTAGGGACGAGGGGCAACTTCCTCCCCGCCCCGGCGGTCGCCTCCCCGCCGGCTCCGCGCTGGGGAGCGGGAGCCGCCCTCGGCCCCGCGCTACCCCAAGGACCGGAACCGGGCCCCGACCCGGGGAGGCCGGGAGCGGGGATCCCGGTACCTGCTGCCATGGAGACGGGATCCCCGCTCCCGGCCTCCCCGGGTCGGGGCCGCTGCCGGGCCGGCAGCACTTACCGGCGCGACCCCGTCCCGTCCCGTCCCGTCCCGCTGCTGCTGCTTCCTCTTCCTCCTCCTCCTCCTCCTCCTCCTCCTCCTCCCTCCCGCCCGGCCCGGTCCGGCCCGGCCCCACCCCCCGGCAGGCGGGACCCGGCCCCCCCCCTCCCCCGCTACAGGCGCCGGCGGACCCCGCCCTGCCGCGCCCCATTCTGCCGGCCACAAGGCATCCCTCTGCCAGGCCGCCCCGCTCGCTGGAGGCCGTCCCGGTCCGTCCGTCCCCCCCCGCCGCCGGGCAGAGCTGCCCCGCCGCCCCTCGCCGGCGCCGGGCACTGACCCCGCCGCCCTCCCGTCCCTTCTCCCCGGCCACAACGTGCCCTCCCTTTTGCCCGCAGCTGGCCAGCTTCACTGCCGCCCATGCGCATGCGCGTTCCGGGAGGCCCCATTCCACCCTTCCATCTCCTGAGGGCTGCCCCGCGCCGCGCCTGTCGCCAAGGTCGGCCGGCGGCGGGGCTGGGCGGTGCGGTGGCGCGGCGTGGGGCAGGCCGGCGGGGCCTGGCGGGGGCTTCCCGGGCGGACAGAGGCCTCTGGTTTCCCTGAGCCGGAGCCGGGGAGCGGCGCTGGGGAGCGGCCGGGCGGCAGGTACCGGGAACGGCGGGGGAAGGGAGGGAGTGGGGGGCTCCCCGCCTGGCGTGAGGGACTCCCCGCCTGGCGTGAGGGACTCCCCGCCTGGCGTGGGGCGCAGCTGTCGTGTCGGCGCTGGGGTGCGGGGCGTCCCCTCCTCCGCCCGGGGCCTGTGCGAGGGGAGGCCGGTGCTTGAGTACCGGGGGGTACTCCGGCCTGGGCGCCGGCGGGCCGCTCCCCCCGGAGCCGGGGAGCCCCGGCCCCCGCCGCTGAGGCGCCTGTCGGGAGCGCTCCCAGGTACGGAGCAGGGCTCGGTGCGGGCTCCGTTCCTCTCCGTGCCCCGCGCTGGGTACGCTCAGTGCGTGTGGCGCGGGCGGGGGGTGCCTGGCTCCGGGGGGCTGGGCGGGCGGGGGGGGGGGGGGGGGGGGAGGGAACCCCCGCGGGCGGCCTCCGTGGTGCCGCTGTTTGCTGTATCTACCGGGGAGCAGGGCCTTGGGGAGCGCGACGGGAGCGGGGACACCCCCCCCTCACGCTCTCTTATTTTTGGAGGGTTTTTTTTCCCCCCTTTTCTTTTTTAAATCAAGCGTTGCCCTTGCCCTTCAAGCTGCCGCTGGTGGGAGCTGCGGATTTTGGGGGTTAGTGCCAGGGTAATTCACCTTTTTCCTGAGCGTGGTGCTGGAATCCTTCGCTCCGTCCCAGGCGCGGGGGGTGGCTGCCTTGCGCGGGGTGTGGCGGGGCGGTTTCATGGCGGAGTCACGCCGGGTGAGGGGTTCTGCAGCGGAGGAAAGGAAAAGATACCAGTCACCCTGCCTCTGTGGGAGCCCCTCGGTGGAGGGAGAAGTCGTTCTGACCTGTGAAGGGAGCCGGGAGTTCGTGTGGGTAACCTGCGGCTTTGCTGTCTGTGAGAAACACCAGTTCTGAGTTAAAGGCTGGGCTGAAACAGCTTTTGGATTGGGAAAAATGGGGGGTTTGGAGGTGGGAAGGGAGCAACTTAGCCTTTGGATGGTTGGTGACTGGGCTGGTTGGTGTGGGTGGGTATTTAGCAGCCACGATGAAGAGCGAAATCATCGTGGCCAAACATTCTCTCCCATACAGTCTAGTGAAGATGTGGGGTCACCCTTCCGCCTGAGGATTCTGCCTGTGGGCACACAGGGGTACAAACCGGTGCCCTTGGTCGTCAGCAGAGTGTTTGAGTGACAGACTGGCCCAGGGAGGGCTGTCCCACCTGTGTGTGGGGTCGCAGGGTGCGAGTTAAAAGCTGCCTGTGAATAAACACTGGCACTTAGGGGTGCTGCGTGTAATTGGTGCCTCGAATGCTTCTGGTCAGTGTGGTTGCTTTTGTGTTTGGAGGGATTAATTTTCTCCTCTGCAGCACGAGGGACAGGAGCCCCAGGTTTGGGTTGTGTCACCCCTTGCCCCTGTCCCGTGCATGTTGCAGCTGGGGCAGTGCTGCCTCACACTGCACCACCCACACTGCCGTGGTGTTACGCCTGTGAGGAGAGAGCCTGAGATTAAGAGGAGCACCCTGTCTCTGCTCTGGGGGTACAGTAGTGCTCTGTGAGGGGGTGTGAACCCTCAGAGAGGAGCCTCACGCCAGAGTTGCTGCATTCCCAGCCCAGGGGCACCAGTGTATCCTGTCTCCCAGCACTGCTGTCCCCTTCACCAGCCTTCCCCAGAGGAGTTTCCCCAAAGCGCCTGCCTGGTGCCTGTGAGCTGAGGGGCTGTGCCCAGCTTTCATTATTAACTGGGTCTCTCACAGCGCTGGGGCTGTCAGTTTGTGCTGTTTCACTATCCAGCGAGGTCCCGGCAGGTTTCACTGGCAGGATCAGTTCCCATCAAGTGAAACCTCTCAGTGCTTGGACTCGGCGTTGCAGACGAGCGCGGTGCTTGGCACAGAGCATCCCATTTTCCCTTTTTTGCTAACAAAACCTCCTAGTTTGTGTCTGGTTAGCAGGGGGATTCCCTGAGCAAGCCTGGCAGAGTGTCTGATGTTGGCCATGGGTGTTGTGTTTGGGCTGTTCTGGTTTGGTTTTAACACCCAGTCAAGGTCTTGCCGCCTGACCTTGGACCAATTCCTCCTTTTCCTTTGCTTTCTCCTTCAATTCCCAAACATGAAGCCGAGGCCCTGCCTCTGACCTACTTCACAGCACTAGGCACTTCTCCTTGGTGATATTTGGGGGGGGGGGGGGGGCAGCGAGCAGTCTTTGTTTTGAGCAGAAGGGCAGCTTCAGGGAGCCCCAGCCTGGGGAGCTGAGGCTCTCCCATACATGGCTGTGAGTACTAATGCCCCATAAAGCCCCAAACGCTGCAGGGGGACTTGGGGAACCAGCATCCCATGGGCTTTTGCACCCATTCTTACAGAGCTGGCAAGCCTGTCTCACTTGAGAACCCCCTGAAGAACAGCAGGGAAGGAGATGGGCCACAGACACGCAGGGACTGGAGGAGCCAGAGGTACCCGGCTTTTCCTCCTGGCATGATGAGGAGCGTTATTCTCTGCCAGGTTTTTGATCAATTTGTGTTCTATTTATTATCATTTTTTAATATTCTTTTGGTTCGTGGCCCCAGGTAATGCTGGCACAGACTGGGAGAGGTGGCATCGTGCCTCACCACCACCACCACCATCCCCCGTTAGCTTCCCTCCAAAGGGAAAAGGGGGGAATGGCTGGGAATCCCGTTAACGAGCGGAGAAGTTCGTTAAGGATGATAATCGGTCAGGAAAGGAAGTGGAGGCAGTGGTATCAGCCCTGTACTGCACTGATGGCTTTTCCAGCAGTTGGCCAGAGTCTCCCAGGGAATAAATAACGGGTGGTGGTGGCTGTGAGCGTTTGGGGCGTAAAGCGGAGCACGCGTTACTCAAATCGGCTTCTCCTGACGTAGCGGCGCCCGGTGAAGGGTAAATGACGGGGGACAGGGCTGGGGGCCCGATGGCAGGGGAAGGGTGCTGGGCTGTGAAATGATGGATGGGTTGTTTTGATGGAGATGAGCTCAAATCGACTGACCTCCTCCTGCTACCCGCGAGCTGGGGCTGGTCCGCAGCATCCTTTGCTTTTCCGGGTGCGTTGCCGCGGTTACCGTCTCCCCGGCAGCGCTGCCGTTGGTGTTATCGATCGCAATCCCCCAGTGTTCTGGGGTGTTTTTAAGCTTAAAAAGGAAAACCAAAGCCAAAATTCTTAGGTTCGTGGTGTAAGCCAGCGACAGTTGCCCCGGCCTTGAGCGGCAGCCGCCTGCCTTGGCTGCGGCGCGGCTGCGGCGGGGCTGTGCGGCGGTGCAGGGCGCAGGCTCGCGGCGAGTGCCAGCCGGGTCCTAGTGCCTTGCGTGGGAAGAGGGTTTTGTGCCTGATGCAGCCTGAATTGCCTTGTTTGAGGTGGCAAACTGCCCCTGCTGGAGGTGGGGCTAGGCTGGGGTGGGGTGCTGGTTGAGCGCCTGCTGTGGGTGTGTGGGACAGGGGGAGCGATGCTCCGCGCTCCAAAAAGAGCCTGGCCTAAAGATGGGATGGGATGGGTGGGGGATGCGTGGAAGGTGGGGAGAGTCTCTCACTGCTCAGCAGGGCTTTCAGCCTCCCTGTGACAGCACAGTGTCTGTCCTTTGCTACTTGGCCATCACCACAAAGGAGAACTTCTGTTCAGGTCTTTAACGGCTCGGCGAGGTTTTCCTCTGTATCGGTGACCCTGTGTGCCAGCGCCTGTACCTGACGTCTGTCAGCCAGCACAGGTGTAACAGGGCAGATGGAGTTCCCCTCACTGTTCTTCTACGTGTCAGGCAAGAGCAGAGAAGAGCCTGGGCTGACTTTCAGGCTGCCTGTGGGGAGCCTGCGTAGCCCAGGGTCAAATGAGGAGTCCCCAGCTCAGCGAACTCCATCTGGCTTCCTACTGACGTGGCACAGGCAGAACCCTGAAGTGCCACTCGTGGAATTTCTTTTCTGAACAGGAGTTTTTGCTGGGAAACTAAAGTAATAAAATAGAGAGAAATGCCAGGAAAAAAGGAGCTTTGCTGAAGCAGTTTCATGGGGAGGTGTGTGCCCCTGTATAAATGTGTGTATCTAATTAAATGATCTGGAGTTTCGCTCTTCCTAAACTAGTAGCAAGGAGTTTTCTGAAGGCTCTCAAACCTCTTTTGGGGCTGTTCAGCTTAGAGAAAAGAAGACTAGGAGGGGATCTTATTAATGTTTATAAATATCTCAAGTGTGGGATACAGTGGGAAATGTCCAGCCTCTTTTCTATGGTCTGTGGGGACAGGACAAGGGGCAATGGCTGCAAGTTGGAGCACAGGAAGTTCCACACCAACATGCAGAAGAACTTTTTCACAGTGAGGGTGACAGAGCACTGCAACAGGCTGCTCAGGGGGGTGTGGAGTCTCCTTCTCTGGAGATATTCAAGACCTGTTGGGACACCTCCCTGTGTGACCTGTCCTGGGGAACCTGCTTTGGCAGGGGTGTTGGACCTGATGATCTCTCAAGGTCCCTTCCAACCCCTGTGATTCTGCCATTCCTGCTCTGTTTGCTCCCAGGGAATGAGCTGCTGGTGTTCAGCTGCTCAGTGCCTGGACTCTTTCTTGCCCTGTGCTTTCAGCTGGTTATTCTCTGGCCATTGTACCATAGCTTCTCTGTAACAGGTACTGTGTCAAGAGGCAGGGTGGCTCCCTGGCAGTCGTGGTAGGTCCTAGGAAAGCCGTGGAGACAAAGGGTGCTGCAGCCTGCACTCGTGCCTTGCTGCTGCAGAGGTGCTGTGTGGAGAGCTGTAACTTTTGCCACCTTTTAATTTTGTTTTTCCCCCCCCACAGGCGAAGGGAGATCGCCCCAGACTTGGGCAAGAGTGACCCCAGTGCACGAGTTATGCCCCGAGCTGATGTAGTTCAGCCTCCCGCGCTTGACACGTGTCTCCTGAGAGCCAGCGAGTCGGGTTTGTGAGCGTGCACAGCCTTTAAGGTAGGTGTTGCTGCCTTATAGACACCTGGAGTCCTGAGAGGGGCTGTGCTGCACTGGCTGAGGGTGAGGAGGTTACTGCCAGCCCCTTCCTGGTGTGCCAGCCATCCCTCTGCCTGTCCTTGCTCTCCTGAGTGCCCAGACCCGCTGGAGCTGTCTCCAACTTGGGGGATGTCCAGTTCCTCTCTCTAACAGGAAGTTTTCTTGTCAGTGCTCTGGAAAGCGAGGTTGGACTGGGAATCTGGTAGCCTCTTTGTGCAGTGGCTGGTGTGGCTTGGGAATAAACCATGCCAGGGCTCTGTTGCCGGTGATAAGCCCAAGCTCTGGTGGTGAGGCGAACCTGGCAGGAGCTCCTTGGCCATTTCTACACTGTACTGATATATTTTAATGTCAGCTGTTGTGGTTTTACCCCAGCTGAGAGCCAAGATCCGTGCAGCTGCCTGCTCTTTAAAGGAAAAGAGCAGGGGAAGTGTGGGGGGGTGTGAGGCAAGGGAAGGGAAAAGGAAGGGGCAAATAGCAACCCCAAACCCAAGAAACCAAAAGCCCATGGGTTGGGATAAGGATAGTTTACTAAGATAACAGAAAGATAAAGTATAACAATGCTGACAGGACTTTAGAGCAAAAAATATATGAACCTGTTTCTCACCGAACCCACAGCTCAGGCCGTGCCACCCAGAGCCGTCCCAGAACCCGACTGTCCCCCAAAAACCGCGCATCCTGGAGCTGCCCCCACTCCTCCTACCCTCAGCCCCCTTTATACTGAGCATGAGGTGATTGGCATGGAGTACTCTCTTTGGCCAGTTTGGGTCACCTGTCCTGGCTTCGTCCCCTCCTTTCTCATGAATAGAGAGATATGAAGAGCTGAGAAAATTCTTGACTGTCTCACAGCAACTAAACCCATCAGGGTGTTATCAGCACTGCTTCCATTTTAACACCCAAACACAGCATTCCAACCACTGCTACAGAAGAAGTTAACTCCATCCTGGCTGAAACCAGGACATCAGCTTACAGGAACATTCAAACCCTAGCCTTTATTAAAGCTGACATTTCCTAAACAAAGTTAATTAAAGGATGTTGAACCAGCAAATTTAATCTCAGCACTTCGTATGAATCAAGAGAATTGGGTGTGTTTTTGTGGAAAAGGGGATGCTGTAGTTCCTGGTAGTGGTGGTGGCAGCCCCTGGAAGTGCTGGGAAGATGTATTCATCTTGAGTGTTTGTGTGGGTGAAGGAGCAGTTCATCCAGAAGCAACAGTGTCTGAGTTTGGAGAAAAACCCCAAATCACTTCCTCCCTGTAGAGCAGGGCTTGGGCCGAGATTGGGTTCTTTGGGTGCCATGGCAGCCAGGCTCACCTCATGGTGACCTCACGGGTCTGTTGATTGCTTGCACTGCTTGCTTAGGCTGCTCTTAGTGCTTTAATTGCAGGAAGCTCTCCATACCCCCCCTGTAATGCAGTTTCAGTTAACTAATAAAACGCTGCCTGACGTTGGCTTCTTGTCTTTCCGTCGAGTTTTATTTTTCACCCCAAATTCCTCATGGTAAATGAGAAGTGAGACCTGGAAACGGTGTCTGTGGCTTTGTGGTTTGGCTGGGCTAAGAAATGAGCCCTCTTTGGGTGGGGGGGAGAGTTGCTGTTCCATCCTCCTGCTCGGCAGGCATTCAGCCTGCATCCAGTCACAAACTCACTTTCAAAGGCTGGTTTGTGTGTAGCTGTTTCCCTCTGGGTTGAGGAAACGCTGAGGCAATTTCAGAAGGCTCTGTTGGGAATGGAGGTTCTGCTGCTGTGGGGAAGGAGGGCGGGTGGAGAGAGGATCTGGGCAGAAATCCTTCCCAGGGAGAGTGGGGAGGCCCTGGCACAGGCTGCCCAGAGAAGCTGTGGCTGCCCTTGGGTCCGTGGCAGGGTTCAAGGCCAGGCTGGATGAGGTTTTGGGCACCCTGGGCTAGCAGAGGGTGTCCCTGCCCATGGCAGGGGTGGTACTGGGGAGTGCTCTGAGGGCTCTGCCCACCCAAACCCATGGGGGGTTCCATCCTTGGTGGTGCAGTCACAGGGAGAGCCGTGTGGTTTGGTCACTCTGAGCCTGCCCGTGCTACAGCGGAATGTTCTCAAGTATTTTCATTTCAGTGTTGAGTGACCTCAGCTCGAGGCTGCTTCCCTGTCTCTGCAGCTTTTGGAAGGGCCATGGGGGCTTAAGTTACCCTGGGCCTGTTGTCCTTTTTGGGGCTAATCACAGGCTCGTTCTCAGGTTTCCCATAACTTTCCAGTGATACTTAACGAGTCCCTGGCTGTGTATTAGAAATTTGGCAGGTGTCCTTACTGGAAGCATCCTCCTCCTTACTCCTTGGTGTTGTCTCATTCACTGGGCGTTTGATTTCTATCCCTGCTGTGTTTGAGTGGCTCTGAGAGGAAACTGGGTGCTTTGCTATGTGCTTTGTTTGTCAGTGCTGCTCTGCTGTTGGTCATGAGGATGCTGGCCACTGAGCTGACTGGCAGGGGGGCTGTGGGGACCTGGGGGAAAACTGTGCCTGGGGAAGGGTTCCCATGCACAGAAAGCCCTGGGATTGGGGAAGGGGGAGGAATTCACCATGTGGCTTTTGTCATTTACTTTTTAAACAACAGTCCCGCTCTTTTAGCCCCGGCTGAGCTCACTGGGAGGGAAGCCTTCCTGTCATTCACAGGTATTTTGCTTCTCCTGCCATCTGTCCTGTTATTCCTAGGGCTCTGTGGGAAGAGCAGCAGTAAGTTCCTGTCCCTTGAGGGGGAATGTGTCCCTCCTTCCCTGTCCCCAGGCTGCTGCAGGACCATTCCCCCTTCTGTGCTGATTCCTGAATTCCTATGGCCAGTTCCCATTTTTTTTCCTGCTTGCAGGAAGGGTTTAACTCCATGTCCTGGGTTCTCATCTCATTGGTTTGAATCCAAACCCTGCTGTTGCTCTCCTGGGATCAGTGCCCTTTGAGTGTGTGTGTGAGATGGCTGTGCCCTGTTTGGCCAGGGCCTGTCTGTGTTGTAGGACCAAAGTTGTGCTGTGCTTGGGGGCTCAGGGGGCTCTGGTCTCCCAAGGCTCTGAAGTGTGCTGCTGCCTCTGAGGGAAGAGGTCAGGGCTTTCCTGGCTCTGCAGGTAGGTGATAGCTCCCTTGTGGGTGAAATCCAGTGGATGTTGGCTCAAAAGGGGGAAAAAAATAACCAATCAAGATAAAGCATATGTGGTTTGTGGTGAGGTGTCTGCCCTGGGTTGGAAGTCCAGCTCAGCCAGGAGCCCCTCTGAACAGTGGCCAGTGGTGGCCACAGAGGAGAGGAAGAGGTGAAACGTGGCGACGTTCCTTCCAGTGTAACCTCCTGGATGCTGGCAGCAAGTCACCAGAGGCTTCCAGAGCTGGTGACGCTTCTGCCTGTGGTTAGAAGCACCTGATGGCTTCTCTGAAGGGGAAAAGCTGTGGTTTGGGCTTTATTGGAGAGGAACTGAAGCAGTGCTGGCCTTGTGAGCCCGAGCAGGGCAGGGGCGCGGGGCTGGCTCAGCCAGTGCTGGTCTCGTGTCGTCATTTGGGTATGTTTGGCTGGTTCTGGCTGTGTTTGACTCTGTTTCTGTCCAGATAACGGGGGTTTTGGCACCAGATGCCCTTGCTCTCTCCTGGGGCCAACAGGGCTGAGTGGAATGGGGGCTCTTGGCTTTTTGTGACTTTCTCGGTGACATTGGGGTTGCATTTCTGTTTCCTTCAGAGCAGCAGGGAAGGGGCTTCAGCTCAGACATCTGAGTACCTGCAGCAGGCTGCTTAGGAAGTGTTGGGCAGGTTTTTGCTTTCCTTTTGTGCGGGGATAGCTGGGGCAGGTTTGTTGGCTGCAGAGTGCTTATCCAGCGGGTGATTTCACCTGGGCTTTGCGTGGGAAACGTAACTGTGCTCAGAAGCCCCCCCAGCTCTCCACTGGTTCCTGCAAATGCTTGTTGCTGTATCCTCAAAGGATGTTCTTCCCCTGTCTTGAATGTGCTGCTCCCTGTTCTGAGCCGTGCTTGGCTCTTTCAGTGCATATCTGTGGTGTTCAGGCTCCTCCATCCAGCTTGTGGCTCCTGGAGCAGCGCTTCGGCACAGGTACGGGCGGTCGGAGAAGCCCACGTTTCTCCACAGCCTTTCATTGGAGACCCACAGCCATGCAGGCATGGGGTAGGGCTGGGTAAGGCACCACGGGGCACCCGGGTCGCTCTCATTCCTTGTTCCTAGCATTCCAAAAAATGCAGCCCCATGTTGACCCATCCAGAACTTTCCGAGCAGGTTCCTCTTCGCCTCTTTGGAACCTTGCTGGTGACGTTGGCTTTGCCCTCGCCTCCTGCTCCGTGGTGGCTGCAGCCAGGAGTCACGCTGTGGTAAGATTTGGTGGTGTGGCCCCTGTGTTGAGATACATGCCAGGGAGGGGGATGATGGCTGGGTGCTGGTGTCCCGGGCTGTTGGTGGGTGCTGGTGTCCTACAGCCACGGCATGAGGCGGCTGGGTACGGTGCCGTGCCAGGAGTGCCCCGCTAGCCCCGCTTGCCGTTTTGCCAGCCGCAATTAGCGCTGCAGACAGCTCTGAGAAGAGGGGCTGATGACTTTAATTAGCCATCTATTCACATCAGCCAGGGAAGGAACAATTATTGATTTTAAAAAAATACCCCATGATTAACTGTTTGGTCCCCGTGCCGCCCGTCTGCCCGCGCACGCCTTTTCCCCGCGGCGCCGTGCGCGGCCGCGGGGGTGCTGGGGCGAGAAGGTGCACCACGGCCTTGTTCCTACATGTGCTTCTCTCTGGAGGGGTGCAGTGCTGGGACAGAGGGAGGAACGAGGACTGGCTGGTGGGGGGCAAACCTTGACGCCGGGCAGTGCCGCCGCTGCGGTGTCCGGGGGCAACTTGGGTGGCTCAAGACGGGAGGATATTTGGGTGGCGGTAGGAGGAGGCGTTATTCATCCTGGTGCTCCGGCACGAGTGGGTGAGTGGCAGCCGTGCTGGTGGCCGTGCCGGGGCCTTGCAGTGGCTGTGCTGGTGGCCGTGCCAGGGCCTTGCAGCGGTTGCGTCGAGGAGGCGGTTGCGCCGAAGCCGTTTCCTTCCCTCCTGCGGCTCCAGTAGGAGCTGGGTAGCGTTAGGACCCAGCGAGCTGGCAGCGGTGACAAGTCTGGAGCAGCACTAGCGCAGAGTAGTCTCCATCGGCTGGGCTGGATTGCTGCGTGTCCCTGTGTTACAGAATCGCTGCCAGAAAAGGGCTTTTTTTTTTTTTTTTTCCTTTTTTTTCTTTTTTTCCTCCCCCTTTATTTTTCTTCCACCCCCCCTCTCCCCCCGCCCCGTTCTGTGTGGCCCCAGCAGAGCCTCGCTGGAGGGACGCGGGGATGTTAGATCTGCCTAAACGTGGAGAACCTCTGCTGAATTACTGCCGGCCATGAGCTGAGAGCATTATCTAAAAATAATAAATCTTTAAAATAAAGAGGAGAGGCGGCACAGCATGGCCCAGAGCAAGAGACACACATACAGCCGGGTAAGATATGGGGATGGGGGGGGGGGGAGGGAAACTTATTTACAAACTCCTGGCTATACTGATGGATAATATCATAATGCATCCTAGTGCTATCTGTTGCAATGAGAAATAGGGCTATTTTTGTACTGAGATCTAGATTGTGCTTCCCCTGCTTTCGGATTGCTGGGATTTGGTAGCTCCATCGCTAACGATATCTGTTATCCTGTGTGGTGGGTGGATAAATAGCCTGAATTTCATTAGCAGCCGTGTCCTTTTGATTTAAGTTAGTCTGTCTGTGCTGTTCATTATCGCTGATAAACGCGATCGAGGCGTCAGCTGAGCCTCCAGTTGATGACAGAATCTTTCTAGGGCTTTTCAAGCACAAAGATTCGGGCTTGTTTTCCTTCCTGCATCGTGGTTTTTCCCTTCCTCTTTGCTTATTTTCCAGGTTGCACGGTGAGATACTGAGCTTCCGAGTGCCTGAAAATCATTTCCAGGTTTTACCGTATTGCAGTTAACCCTGGGCTGTGCGGTGGGCAGCAGATCCGGAGCCGGGCACCGGCCCTACAGCGAGGCCTTTCTTTGGAGTTTCTTTCTTTTGTCGTTTTGTTCTTCCTGGCTGGGCTGGTGACAGACACTCGCTGTTTTGGGGACCGGGGCAGCGTGTTTTCGGCCTCTCTGTTACTGGGCGCTTGCCAGCTCGGCAACGCGCTTTGTACCGCCGGGGTCGGTGGCAGGGGTGGGAGGGCAGACCCCTTCCTTCCCACCGCGGCTGCCGGGCGGAGAAATGCTCGGGGGGAGGGGGGGGGAGGCTGTAGGGAGATAGTGTGAGGCAGTGGGAATGTGGGAAGTTGCTTTGCCCACCCTGTGTGGGGTAGAAATGTGGTTTCCGTGTGGGGATGCGGCTGCGGAGCGCTCCCCTGGGCCGGGGGATGATGGCTGCGGGTGTGTAAAGCAGCTCGAGCTGCTGGGGCTGCCTGCCTGCCAAACCTCCCTGCTCGCTGGGAAGGAGGTGAAATTCCTGACTGAACTGTGACAGCCCTGTCCTGCCCTGCTGCCTGTGCCGGGTTTCGGTCAGGCAGGCCGGCTGCTGAGGCTCTTGGATGTGAACAGGCTTCTGTGCCTTTCCCTCAGAGCCCATCTGGGAATAGGTGCTGTGCCGGCCCTTCTGGCAGGGCTGGACAGCCTGGCTGTCCCAGTGCCATCCCTATGAAGGCTTTGGTGACCTGTGGTCCTATGCCAGGGCTGTGGCTGGTGCCACAGTGTTCAGAAACAGCTGAGCCATTCCCAATTTGACCTCTTGCTTCCCAGCCTTGATCAGGATGAATCCAGTACCGCTGGTGGGTGGGTGGGGGGGCTTCATCCTGGCTCATCCACAATCCTGAGGGCGGCAGACCCGCACCGCTCTGGCTTCTGCTGGGCGAGACGGCAGCCACCCCCACCATGTGGGTGATGGGTCTGATATTAATCCTGGGGTAATCCCCCCCCTTTCAGCGTGGCAGCGCTGTGCACTCTCTGCTTGGTAATGGCTGGACCTGACAGGCATTGGAATGATGTCCCAGTCTTCCCTTATTCCGGCCGTGCCGGGTCACGTCTGGCGTTTGAGGCTGAGCGCATCGTACCTGCAGCCGTGCATCTCCTCTCAGGGCCCTTCAGAGGCGCTGCCTGTGCTCAGGGTTCGCCTGAAACTTTTGATCTGTACTTTGAGTGACAGTTTGAGGTTCAGTTAGTCAGATCTGCACGGTGGGGGGGGAGGTGCCCCTGTGTGATGGTGAGAGCCTGGCTCCGGGAAGGAGTACAATAAATATTCCATGGGTGTCACCCGCTGTGATGGAGCGAAGCGCTTGTAGCAGTCGGTGCTCGTGGTGGTGACCCAAACCTCGCTGAAATGGCAAGTCAAGTCACTTGGAATTGCACCTGTTTTCTGGTGACTAAGGACTGGTGTCCTTGAATAACCGAGGGGATGCTCTGTGTGCTCACGTGTAGTGCTTTGAACAGAGGTGGAAGTGAGTGAGCGGTGCCTGGTGTGTGGATGGAGCACTGGGCAGTTGCAGTGAGGCCCATGGGCTCGGCTTCTCAGCCAGAGGAGGTTTCTTCTCCAGCCCTGCCTTGTCTGAGCAGGACTGGCAGCTCCTGGGACAGTGGCTTCCTGGATCCACTGTGTAGGGACTGTCTGGTTCCACATGGGCACACTGTGCTCCCCATGCACCATCAAATGCGTCACTGCCTTGTGCCCAGTGCCTGAAATTGGGGTGTGTGGCCAGCTGCAAAGGCTGGTGTGACCAAGAGGGTGCTTGTGCTTTCCCTGCCTGTTGGGCACTGGCAGAAGGTGTTCTCTTGATCACTGGTGGCAGGGAAGAGTTCCTAAAACTCACCCGAATCTTTGTCTGTCGGTGTCCTTGGGGCTGGAGCGTGGACTCTGCAGGCTGTGGCGTGCAGCTCTCGAGACTCACCCTGGCTCTTGGGAAGGGATCAGTGAGGAGCTGGCGCTTTGTACAGTGTCTGCAGCCTGAAGGAGTCCTGGGTCATGTCACTGGCTGTTGTGCCTTGGTAGCCCCAGGGATGTCTGTCCCCAAGCTGGCGGTGTGTCTGACCCCCATCTCCTTCCTCCACAGCTGGCAAGGGACTGTGGCTGCAGCTGGGCTCCGGCCTCATGTCCCACCCCTGACCTGGTGCTGCCCTTCCACCTCTGCCTGGGAAAGTCATTGGGTCCCCAGCCGGCGGTTGCCTGGCTAGGAAGGTAGATGGGGATGTGCTATTTCGAGCTTGGACAGGTTCTCTCCTTTTAAAATCTCAGATTGTGGTGATGGTGGTGTTGTGAATCTTGGTGAGAATGCCAGTCTTGGGTTAACCCAGGGAAGTTGGCTTCTGGCTTGTCCTGACACCAGGGGAGATCTGAGGCAGGAGGTTGGGTTGAGCCTGGTGTCAGTCTGACACGCTGGCAGTAGCGTGAGGAAGGGAAGGCATCGGTGCTGAGGCAGGGGCTGCAGCCATCCCCAGCTCCTGCAGCTCTGCAGCTGCTGCGAATGGTCAGAGCAAAGGGGTGTGTATGTGTTATCAAAACCATGCTCCCCTGCGTGGGGGGAACGTGGTGAGCTCCTGAGCTTAAAACCATCAAGATGCTGGTGAAGGATGTGTGCCATCATCCTCCCACTGGAGCAGGGTGACTGGTTGTGCTGCCCCAGCTTGAGGTAGAACCAACATGCTGAGAGAGAGCCTTGCCCCAAAGGGTGTGAGTTCATCAGCAGCTTCTCTAGTGCTCTCCTGGCCATCCTGAACGGGAAACATTTCTGATCAAATTAGCTCTGGTTGGCACACGACCTTCAGCTCTGATGGATTTCTGTATCAGACAGACTCATGGAGAGCAGATGGTGCTACCCCAGCGCTGCCTGTGCCTGTCGCTGCCATGGTTGGATGGTGAGCTCGGGACTGGGGGCTGAGTTTGGGAAGGGGCATTGCAGCCATCACCTGTGTATTTCACGGGCTGCCTGAGCGGGGTGGTTGGTGTGAGGTCCATTTGGGCACAGAGCAGCAGGGCACTTCTCAGTGCAAGCTGAGGAAGAAGCCAGGGGAGGCTGGTGCAGCCCCTGGTGTGGCACAGATGACCACGTGGACTGATGGTGGTGAGCCTGCCCGAAACACCAGAGGTGTGGGTAAGGTGTGTGGATGGTTTGTGTGACTGTGCTCTGATGGTGTTACACTCAGCAGCTCAGCCTGGCTGCTTCTGGTTCTGCAAAGAGCTGGGGGTGTTTCGGCAGTTATGTGAGCTGGGGGAGATGTTCCCTTTGCTCCCTCTGTGGTGGCTGGGACCGTACCTGTCACCCAGAGAAAGCTGTGGGGGGGTTGTGGCTCCTTTTTAGGGGACTCTCAGTCGTTTTACCGTGTGCCTTCTGACTCTTTCCGCTCGACCTGTGCGTCAGTCTGTCTTTCCTTTGGAAGGGTGGGTGGACTTGGGACTGTCCCACCTCTGCTGGCTCCCAGGGAGCTGCAGCCTTGGTGCAAAACTGCCTAGGGTGGGCTTCACTCAGCTCCCTGAGTGGCTCTTTATGGCACTTGTGCTGTGTCCCAGTGGGACCAGGGAGCACAGAACACTTTTATACCTTTGCAGGACACTTACGTACTTTCATGGGGGTTGTAAAGTAAAGAAACTGTCCTTTTTTTGCCCCAGTCAGCACTGCAGCCACCCTGCCACCCCACCAGAGCTCCTTCCAGGAGGGTCTTTATGTGACCACAGAGTGACAGAAGAGTTTTCATTGCCACACTGAGTTCACTGCCTGCATACATGTGAGCACAGGTGCTGCTCTCCAACTTACCACCCTGTGGTTTGGAGACCATCAGAGAACAGAGGCAGGGGAACGAGGTACTCTTCTGCAGGGAGGTGTGCTTGCTTGGGGTTGACTTGGTGGCTGAAGGAGCTCCGGGGCCCTGGCTGAGGGAGGAAGAGGAGGAAGAGGTTGCCCTAGACCACTTCCTAGAGGAGGAAGAGATCACACTATTCCTCTGCATGAGGGGGTTGGAGGTGGAAGGAGATGGAAATGGCCACGGTTTCCCGATGAGGCGTTTGGGGAGTTGTGCTCACCCATATGTTGCACCCACATGGTTTCCATCTGGGAAGGTCCCTGTCCTGGGGTTGACCACAACTGGGTGCATGGGACTCTTCTCAACTTCCAGGGCTCCCCTAATTATTCTTGTTGCCTTTATCTTTTTGTTCTTGTCTCCACTGGGGCTGAGCGGTGCCTTCCCTCGCCCCGAGCGCGTGCACGGCTTAGGAATCCTGCTCCTTCATCAGTTGGCTGGTTGCTGTTTCATCTGGGGTGAGCTTTGCCTTGGTAGGAGTTGGTAGGAGTCCTCTTCTGGGTTCTCTGAGTCAGATGTGCCAGGGGAGGGGAGCTGCAGGCCTTCAGAGCACAGGTTGTACCTTTTCAGTGCTGTGACTATCGAGGTCTCATTTCAGAGAGGTGCTGGGGACCGGGGCAGGGGGGGGGGTCACTCTGAAAGTCCCCCAGTGAGGTGCAGTACACCAAAACTGCTTGGGAGCTGTGAGTCCAAAGTGCTTTGTTTGCTGATAGCACAGACAAGGGGCTTCCTCGGGAAGGGAGGGCACTGGGCACGAGAGCACCACGGAGTTAATAGCCTCTGTGTGGGTTTTAACATGAAGCCTCCTTCCGTGGCTCCACAGAATTCCAACCATTTCATAGCTGAGACCGTGTGCCCCTCCTTTTGCCAGACCTAATTGCATTAACTCTTGTCCTTCGGCACTAACGAGATCGCTGGCGTGCCAGGAGGACGCTAACGACTTGTTCCATTATGTTCTTGTGGCAGGGCACACCCATATGTTGTTAATTGGCCACTGTGTTAATTACAACAGCTGGAATGGTGACATGCCACCAGACTGACCCGTGTCCAAACTGAGGGGAGTCATGGGGTGAAGGAACACACAACTTTTTTGGGGTGTCTGCAGTATCATTAAGGAAACCTGTTGTTGGGGGGTGGTGGGGGCTGATGGCTGGGGCTTGGGCAGGTGCTCCCGTTGTCCCTGAACATGGAAACACGTGTGGATCTGTCTGCTCTGCCTCTGCCTGAGCCTCCCCAACCCCATCCCTGGGCTTGGCGTGAGCAGCCGTCGCTCTGCTCAGCTGAGGGAGCCCGTCTGTCCCACTGGTGGGACTGCAGCTGCCAGTGCTGCTGGCTTCAGATGTGGTGACCATATGCCCTGTCCACAGCAGAGATGTCCCAGGGCAGCTGAGGTGCCAAGCAGGCTTGTATGGCCCTGCTGAGGTCCTCACTGTGCCCCTTCGCTGCCTGGGGTGGTGAGGGAGCAGTGTGGCTCCACAGATGCTCTCACTGCATTATTGGGCTGTGGGTGGCATCAGTGGGAGATGCTGTCCTGGGTCTGGGCAGGGCTTTGTGGGGAGAGGAGGAGGAGGAGGTGAGTCAGGGAAGGGAGATATGAGGGGCTGGTGCTGGCTTGGCTCTGGGTCTCCATTGCTGCAATGTTTCAGCCCTTGACTATGTCCTTCTCCTTCAGCACTTTTTGTCCTTTAAAAGCAGTTAAATGGTGCTTTGCAGGCCTCAGATCTGTCCTCCTGAAGTGTGCAAATGTTTGAGACCGAGGTGGGTGCCCCAGGCTGAATTTCCTTGTTTTTCTTGGCCAGCAGCTTTGGGTGAAGTTCTGGTGTCCCTGGGGCAGAAACACTGTGATGCAAAAAGCATCCTTCATCCGGGTTTGCAGCTAAGTGCCTGTTGGGATTTACTGGGGCAAAGCAGCTGGGGTAGCTCGCTGTGTGCCCCTGTGTTGTGTTTTAGGTTGCAACCCAGTAATTTAAAGCCTTTTTTATGTTTGATGTGTTGGGGGCTTGGCCTGGACCTGATGCAGCAGTGATAAATCCCCTGCCAGAGCGGGCTGAAGGTTGTGTGTGCACCCAGCTCAGGTCTCTGCTGACACTTGGCTCGTCCGCGGTCATCGGGTACAGCACTGCTGTGAGCAGGGCCTGGCTGTTTGGGGGGGGACAGCTGGGCACCCAGCATAGAGGACTAGCAGATACCCACAGCACCTTCTCCTTGCTGTTCATGGGCACTTCCAGAGAGAAAACAGAGGTTTTTAGGGCTCCTGGGGGATTTCCTGTTGGTTTACCCTGGTAAAAAATAACCCTCAAATGCGTTGCCAGTGTGACGGGATGCATAGAGAAGAAATACAAAGCCCTTGGTCTTATTTGCTAGTGAAAATGCCAGCACTCCTTCCCAACCAGCCTCTAAAAGGGGGGGCCAGGCCTTTAAAAAGGGGGGCCAGGCCTTTTAAAAGGGGAGCCCTCCGCTGCCTGAGCTGGCAGGTCTTTTTCAGACGACTCAACAGATTTACAGTCATTTGCATAATGCTGTGTGTTGCTGCGCTAACGTCAATTATTCTGGTCTCCCCTTTCACAGCACCACAGAGAAGAATCCATCTCCTGATGGGTGGGAAATGTGCACATCCCAGAGGCTTTTACCTGCACTTTGGTTATATCCCCTCACCCCTCAGCTGCTGGGCTGTGGAGCTGGGAGGGGGGGCTTTCTGGGGAGGGCTTTCTGGTGATGGCTGGGTGCGAAGGGCTCTGGCCAGGCGCTGACCCGTGGGATGATGGTTGTTATTCTCCTTTCCAGTAAATCCGGTGTTCGTTGCTTTCTGCTGTGCTAATTAGGCAGCTGGCTGCAACCTCAGGGTGGCTGGATGCAGGGAAGAGGCCTTGTTTTTCTGCCACGGGACCGCTCGCCCCTCTGTAGGCGCGGAAGAGGCTCGCTGGGGCAGCGGAGCACATCGCAAGTGGAACTGGTGCAACTTCCCAGCCAGGCCCCTGGAGCAAGCAGCTCCTCTGGCTTATGGTTAGCCCCAGGGGCTGGTCTCTGGAGGGGGATTTTGCAAGGAACAAAGATGTGCTCCTTTCATTACGCTGCAGCTCTGCCTCATGATTAGTAAAACAGGCCCTGAAGAGGTTTTGTGGTTTGAAAGACATCAGGAAATTCTTTTTTTCCATGGGAAGTGCCCCATTTTTCTTCCATGGTGAGGGGGAAGGCAGCCCTGCGAGCCTGATGGCGTGCTCATCTGCTGCAGCTCTGCTCATCATTGCCCCAGAGTGGGAAGTCTGGCTTGAGAGACTCCCCACCTCCAGCTCTCCCCATGGTGGGCACCTGTCTGCACCTGCTGGGGCAGCATGCTTGGCAGGTTGGTCATCCGTGATGGGGAATGGGCCAGGAGCTGGAGGGAAGGATGTGGGAAGCCTCCTGAAGTGGTCTTGCTGTCAGGAGAGCTGTGGCTGTAGCTATGTTGCATCCTGTACCTGGTGTGTGCAAACAGAGGTGCTGTGGGGGCTGTTGACACGCGCTTGTGCTCGGAAAGGAAGCAGGGAAGGCAAGTGGCTCTCCCTGCTTGTGTGTGACTGCTCTGCAGCAGGCGCTGCCCAGGCACCTACACGCAGCCCCTGCCACCACGTGTGACCCTGCTGCTGCAGAAGCAGTGGGGTAGCTGATTGTTGAGGCCAGTTTGTCTCCTGCTGCTCTCCTGGCTGGTCTGTTGGGCACCAAGAATCGGATAGTTTGTGGGGGGTGTGTGTGGTGAAAGCCTGGCTGGGGCTCTGTGTGCTCAGAGGCTCTTGCCTTGTCCCGTGGGATGCAGCCTGGGCTGGTTCCCACAAGTCGTGCAGTTTGGGCTCTGCTCCTTCCAAACCATCTCCTGGGGCTTTTCCCTGCCCTCCCTTGGTTGTGAGAGTCTGCCCTGCGTGCTCCTCCTGCTACAAGTGCAGGAGTTTGTCCAGCCTTGCAGTCCGTGCGGCTGTCCGGGAGCATCTCCTGGGACATCTCACCCTTTGGGAAAGTCAGTGTCAGCAGTGCTGAGCTGGAGCTGGAAGATGTCAGTGGATCTCAGGCTGTGGCTGCCCGTGGCCACCACAGTTAAACTGGAAACCCAAACCTGGGTGGGCAGAAGTGGAAGCGACGGGCTTTGCGATGGCTGAGCGGGGTTCTCGCTGTCCAAACGGGAGCCTTGCTTTTCCTCCAGCTGCCTGCGTTCCTGGGGTTTTTGCTCTCGCTCTGTCCATGTGGGGCATGCTGATTTTTGGAGCTGGGAGTGTTCAGCAGAGTGCTGCTGTCAGTCCTCCTGAGGGCTGGAAGGATCCTCTGTCTTGGCAGGCTTTTATTTGAGGGTGTAACGTAAGCCTGAGCATGGCACCGCAGTTCTTCATCACAAAACTTCCCGGGCGCGATGGGTCTGTTGTGTGTTTGGAGCTGAGGGAGCCTTGCCCTCTGCTACAGGCTCCCACATGTGCTGGTGAGGGTCTGTCCCCACATCCCCCAGCTCTCCATGGGGCTGAGGTCTCACTCCCTGGGCGCACAGCCTGGCCCTGTGCCTGGCTCACCATCCCTTGGCGTGAGAGCGACGTTTCTCATCCCCTTCCCGTGCCGTGGCTGGGGGAGGGAGAGCTGCCCTCTCTCCTCCTCTGAAGAAAGGCTATATTCTTCCACCCAGCAGCGCTCCAACAGGAATATTCTCTGCACAGTAAACAGAACAAGTGACAAACAGGGTGATGTAAATGCCAAGTGTGTTTGGTCTTAGAGGCCGCTGGGAAACAACGCAGCAGCGTCGGGCCGAGCGACGGGGCTTGGGCCGAGTGAGACGGACAAACGTCCCCCTCCCTGCTCAACTACATTCAGTGTAGCCTTTTAAAGGCCCTGGTGCTTGGGTGAGGGCACTCCTGGCATGATGATGCTCTTTAAGCAGCTAAGAACAAGGAGTTAAAGTAGATCCGTGGCAACACAGCATTGACTTCAGCTATTTTACTTGGGCTTAGTTCATTGGGGTGGGGTGGGGGGGAAGACCCCCAAATTTCACTGCAGCTTAAGTCAGAGCGAGGGTCCTGAGTGCCTTGATGGAGCTCCTCACACCCATCACCATGCAGATGCTCTGGAAGAGTTGGTCAGTGTGGTTAAGGTTATCCTCAGCTGGGAGGTGCTTGAAATCAGGGGGTGTGTGCTGACTTGTAAATGTGGACTAATTCTTGTGGTAAGGCTTCAGAAGCCTAATGTATGGACCCAACAGTATTTTCTGTTCATCAGCATCACCCTCACAACGAGTTCCCTGGCACAGGGGGGTCCCACAGGTACCCTGGGGGCTGGGAAGCGAATGAGTTAGATGATGGTTGAGGCCCCTTTCAACCCAATGTGCTCAGTGCCAGAACCAGGTCTGCTGTTCCTGTGCAGGTGAGGGCAGAGGCTGGCAGCACGGGTGCTGCAAGAGCTGTGGGCAGCTCTGGGACTGTGCAGAAAGGATGGAGCCAGTTCAGGTTAAGGCGAAGACGAGTGCCCTGGTGTCTGCCGTGTCATGGTTGTGGGGTGTGTTTTTCCCCCAAAGCTTATAAAAAACCTTATAAATTGGGTGGGTGAGCCCTGGTGGGTGTTTGTTAACTGCTGAACAGTAGTGGAGCACCTGTTATCCCTGCTGTGGGTCTGTCTGCCTGCACCACCTGTGTCTAACTTGCTGTGCCTCTGCTCTCTATCCTCAGGCAACCGGCACCAGCACCAGGATGAGCGTGGAAGGGAGCAGCAAGCCCCTGAAGGTGGGCTCCAGAGTCGAAGTCATCGGGAAGGGGCACCGTGGGACCGTGGCCTATGTCGGTGCCACCCTGTTTGCCACAGGAAAGTGGGTCGGTGTCATCCTGGATGAAGCGAAGGGCAAGAACGACGGGACGGTGCAGGGCAGGAAGTACTTCACCTGTGAAGAGAACCACGGCATCTTTGTGCGGCAGTCGCAGGTACCACGCTTCCCTCTGCGGGTGCCCTGCCACAGCCCCTGCCTGCCAGGCTGCTCCCAGGGCTGTGCACCTCATAGGTTACAGATTCGTAGCATAGTTCTGGTTGGAAAAGGCCTTTTAAGATCATGGAGTCCAATTGTGAACCCAGCACTGCGTGTCCAGCCACTAAACCCTGTCCCTGAGCAACACCACGTGTACATGGCATGGTTCTATTTTGCCTCCAAAATGAGGAGCAAGGCCTGTGCCTGCCCTCTGTTGCCTCAGAGAGTTACCAGCTGTGTTGTCTGTAGCAGATGAAGTTTGGGACCAATATTCAAGTCAAGTTAGGGGTGGCTGGGATCTGTTGTGCACCTCTCTAAAGCTAAAGGAGGGAAGGTTTAGATTAGATATTAGGGGGAAGTTTTTTACAGAGAGAGTGGTGAGGTGCTGGAACAGGCTGCCCAGAGAGGTAGTGGATTCCCCGTCCCTGGAGGTGTTCAAGGCCAGGTTGGATGGGGCCCTGGGCAGCCTTGTGTAGCTCCAGGCCTGGAGGTTGGTGTCCCTGCCTGTGGCAGGGGGGTTGGAGCTCTATGATCCTTGGGGTCCCTTCCAACCCAGACCATTCTATGATTCTATGATTCTCTCCAGCTGAGGAGCACGTGGCTTGCTCAAACCCAGCTGTTTTCCCTCCGTCATGGTGAGTAGCTTCTCACTCTCCCCTGCAGAAGAGCAAGTCCCTGGTTGCTCTTTTCCCAAACCCCTGTGCATGGGCACAGGAGATGCTCCAGCAGCAGCAAGTGCCCCTCATGGGCACTTGTCACCCGAACGTGGCGAGCACAGGGAGCGGCATCTTTGAGCAGCAGGTCCAGCACAGAGGGTGAACCTCAGCAATTCCCTGGTGCATTGGCTGCCAGATGGGTGCAGGGCCATGGCTGCCTGTTTCCCAGCTGTTTTCTGTAGCTCTGACTGCAGAGCACAGTCTCCCAGGGGGTCTTCCTGCTGTGGGACTCAGCGAGCTGCCCAGTCAGCCCACACCAAACCAATGAGGCAGGGGAGAACGGTGCTTGGGGTGCGGGTGGCAGCTCGCCTCAGTGACCCTCACAGTCCAGGTGTTCCTTTCTTCAAGAAGCAGGTTTAGGGTGTAAGTGGAGGAATGTGGTTCCTTTTGGGCTCTGTGCTCTCCGCTGTGTATCTGTCTGCTGCCTCCTCCCATGTCCTGCTCCCAGGTCTCCCCAGTGGCTTTCCTGTGGTTACACACCACACCAGACCCCGAACGCCGACGGTAAATCCTCTTTCGGGGAGAAAAAGTTCTCAATGAGGAATGTTTTGGGTTTTTTTTTTTTTATCCTCCCTAGCACCAATAATAAAACCTCCCCAGCATATCTTGTTAAATGCTTGTAAAGGGTTTTTAAGAGTTTCTGACCTTAAGTAACTTTCTCTTCTCCCCTCTGCTTACAAGTACATCCCAACAGTGCCGGTAAAGCCCGGCAGAGCTGTCGTGCTTTTAATGTGCTGTGGAGTTTTAGCTTGAGAAACTTACAGCTGGGAAAATCTCACAGACTGTAGGTAAATTGTGTTTCTCTTTCCTGCAGTTGTCAGAGTAGATCCTCTGGGGGGATTTGATGCTGTGCTTTAGCTACAATGAAGCGCTCCTCCCCTGGGGAGGGACGGGGCGTGTGCCCGCTCGGCTTGGAGGGCTGGACCCCAGCTTGGGGTAGATGAAATGTCACGAGAATCCCTGCAGCACCAAGTTGCTCCAGGGGGTCAGCCATGTCACACAGCCACTTCCAGTGGGGTTGGGGTTACTGCCTTGTCCTCCCTCTCCATGATTTGAGCATCCTGCAAGTTGGTGCATTTTTGTGATTTCCATGGCACAATTTTTGCTCAGCTTTTAATATAGGAATGCACTGCTGGAACTTGAGAACCTTGCCCAGATACAAGCTGTGACCAACAGCTCTATGGATTATTTCTGGTTTTAAACCCAACCCCCAGATGTAGAGCTGTCATGGAGTGCAAAGAGCAGATAACTGTCAGGAACAAACCTTCAGAGGCAAGGGGATGGTTCTCCAGAAGTGATGTAATCCTTTCCAGCCTTGGCTTCTGTATTTTCCAACCAAACTATATGTCCAAAAAGTAGTTAACACAGAAAACCCCCACCCCAAACCTCCAACCCCTAGGTAGCCCCTAATATGAGCCAAACCTGGACATGGGCCTAGGGGAATCAACTTTTTAAAAGGGTGGATAATGGCAGGACAAGGAGGAATGGATTGAAGCTAAAGGAGGGGAGGTTTAAATTGGATATTAGAGGGAAGTTTTTTACAGAGAGAGTGGTGAGGGGCTGGAACAGGCTGCCCAGAGAGGTGGTGGATGCCCCATCCCTGGAGGTGTTCAGGGCCAGGTTGGATGGGGCCCTTGTATAGATCCAGGCCTGGAGGTTGGTGTCCCTGCCTGTGGCAGGGGGATTGGAGCTCTATGATCCTTGGGGTCCCTTCCAACCCAGACCTCTGCTTCCTGCGGTGCCCAAGAGCTTTCGGATGAAGAGACAGGGCCTGTGGCTGCATCACAGTGAGCAGCTTTCCCTACAAAGAGAGACTCATAAACTGGCTTTGGCTGAGGCACCACGAAGCCCAGTGAGCAACCTCTGCTCTGTGTCAAGCATTGGGACCTTCCTGTCCCTGTCACACCCAGGTTCAGGAGCTGTCGGGTGCTGAAGGTGCTCGGGGCTGCCAAATGCTGGGGTCCCACCTGTGGAATTCCCTGGGTGAATGTTCCTTTTCACCTGTGTGAAGGAAGAACACGTGGCTGGTTTTGGGAGGCGGGTGGAAGGAGGCTGGTCAGAGAGCTATGCTTGAAAACGTGTGCCCAGATAATGTGACCTTCTCTGTTGGGGTCTGCTGCTGAAAGGGACACACTTTCTGAGCGTGGTGTGGGTGGCTTGGGGCTTCTTCTAATGACAGTTGTTATGCTCTTTCCAGATCCAGGTCTTTGAAGATGGAGCTGATACAACGTCCCCAGAAACACCAGAATCTGCTGCCTTGAAAGTCCCCAAGAGAGGTACGGTGGGTCTGTTTTGCCTCAAAACCTCATCTCTGCCTTGGTCTGGACCAGAGGAGGTTCCACTGCCAAGTGGGTGTCGGGGGAACCAGGTGCTGGGGAGGTGGGTGCCAGCTGCTGAGGTGCCCATCCCGGCCTGGGGGGCACACTTACACCCTGGCTCATCCCCTGTCCCCTTGTCCTCACCACACCATCCCACACAGGGAATGGCAGAGGGAAGTGCTGCATGTAGCAGATGTTCCAGGCAGTCTGGTGGGAAGTGGGTGGGAGATTTTTCCTGGGGGAGGTGGGAAATCCTTCCTGGAGGAGGGATGGCCACATTGAACCACCCTGAGGCTGTGCAGCTGCATCTTACAGGCTGCTGGAGGCTGTCCCCCATTCCTCCTTGGTTGGCAGTGAAGGCTTCCCACTGGCGTTGAGCCTTCCTTCT
This sequence comes from Gallinula chloropus, assembly GCF_964237585.1. Lineage (NCBI taxonomy): Eukaryota > Metazoa > Chordata > Aves > Gruiformes > Rallidae > Gallinula > Gallinula chloropus. The sequence goes on from NC_140088.1 coordinate 82,304,124, forward strand.
ACTTTCTCTGTCGTCAGGAGGCTCCAATGGCTCACTTTGTTTGGTGCCTCCACAGGCTCACCTCCCTGTGAGGGCTGGTGTTGCTGAGCAGTTATTTAGGGGTGCACTTGGGGATCCCAGAAGCTTGCAGATAAGGCTCTGATGGCTTCCTGCCCTGGGCAGTGTGTGGGTGATGTGTGCTGAGCTGGGGATTCCTTGTGTGTGAAGCCAGGGTCTGAACACCAGCTTACTGCTTTGGGACAGGGCTGGGTGTTTGGGTGGGGCCTGTTCCCACCTCCCCCTGGCCAGGAGGAACCACACTACCCTTTTATTTGGCCAAATGAAATCCACCCTCGAGCTGCACAGAGTGTGCCCACAGGCATCAGAGGGGGTGATGCTTAGCCTGGGAAGCGGAATGTCCCCCTGAGATGTTTGTTTTGTCCCTCCCATGAGTGGAATGGAAATGTCCCTCAGCATTCAGGGCTCTTGGCCTTCTGCCTTTGCCTTCTGTGGGGAGTTCCTGACCCTGGCAGCTCGCTGCTGCTGGGAGAGCTTGGCCTGGGTACAGCCCAGCCATGTGAGAGCATCTCAGGTTGGGACCCCGCAGTGCTGAGCGGAGGAGCGATGGAACGAGATGGTGGTGATGTGGGGTGGGGGGTTAATGCCAAGAGACAGAAACTCTCTGCTCAGTGTGCTGCTCTGAGCATTTTTTTGTGGAGTGCTGGAAAGCCCAGCCCTTGGCGTGCGGCCTCAGCCTGTTCCTTGGATGAACCCTATCACAGGATCACAAGGTTGGAAAACACCTTTAAGGTCATCAAGTCCAACTGTTCCCATCCTAAGCTAAACCATATCCCTAAGTACCTCACCTACCCTTTCTTTAAACACATCAGGGGATGGTGACTCAGCCCCTCCCTGGGCAGCCTGTTCCAGGCCCCAACAGCTCTTTCAGTGAAGAGCTTTTTCCTAACATCTGATCTGCCCCTGCCCTGGGGCAGCTTCTTGCCATTTCCCCTTGTCCTGTCTCCTGTCACCTGGCTGACGAGGCCGTCACCCACCTCTGCACCCTCCTGTCAGGTCAGTTAGGCAGTGATAAGGTCTCCCCTCAGCCTCCTTTTCTCCAGGCTGAACACCCCCAGCTCCCTCAGCCGCTCCTCATAGGATTTTACCCTCCAGCCTCTTCACCAGCCTGGTTGCCCTTCTCTGGACTCGCTCCAGGACCTCAATGTCCTTCTTATGGTGAGGAGCCCAGAACTGGACACAGTACTCAAGGTGCAGCCTCACCAGTGCTGAGTACAGGGGCACAATCACCTCCCCAGACCTACTGGCCACTCTATTCCTGATACAAGCCAGGATGCCATTGGCTTTCCTGGCTGCCTGGGCACACTGCTGGCTCATATTCAGCCTGCAGTCAACCAACACCCCCAGGTCCTTCTGTGCCTGACAGCTCTCCAGCCAGTCTCCCCCAAGCCTGTAGCACTGCAGGGGGTTGTTCTGTCCCATGTGCAGCACTCTACACTTGGCCATGTTAAACTTCATCCCGTTGGTCTCAGCCCATCAGTCCAGTCTGTTCAGATCCCTCTGAAGAGCCTCCCTACCCTCAGGCAGATCAACACTTCCTCCCAGTTTAGTATCATCTACAAACTTACTGAGGGAGCATTCAATCCCTTCATTGATAAAGATACTGAACAAAACTGGACCCAGGACTGAGCCCTGGGGGACATGGATGTTAGTCATCAGTGGGAACATCCCTGAAGGCCTGTCTGATCCTTTTCATAGAATCATAGAATCATAGACTGGTCTGGGTTGGAAGGGACCCCAAGGATCACAGAGCTCCAACCCCCTGCCACAGGCAGGGCCACCAACCTCCAGGCCTGGATCTACACAAGGCTGCCCAGGGCCCCATCCAACCTGGCCTTGAACACCTCCAGGGACGGGGAATCCACTACCTCTCTGGGCAGCCTGTTCCAGCACCTCACCACTCTCTCTGTAAAAAACTTCCCCCTAATATCTAATCTAAACCTTCCCTCCTTTAGCTTTAGTCCATTCCCCCTTGTCCTGCCATTATCTGCTCTTTTAAAAAGTCAAATCCCCTCCTTTTGGTCCTTCTATTTCAGGCTTCCCAGCTGGCAGCTCAGGCTCCTCGTTCCAGCAGTTGTGTGGGGTGAGGAGCTCATGTGGAGCTGTGGGGGTGTCAGTGTTTGCAGGTCTGGGCTCCCTGAGCATGTGTCAGTGGTGTCACCCCTTGGAATGCCCAGCCCGTGTGAAAGCCACGAGCCAGCGCTGGGAGTCTGATGTCATTCCCCTCATCCCTGCGGTGTGTGGAGCTGGGGAGAGAACACAAGTGCTCTCTAGGCCCTTGCTTAAAGCCCTGAGAGTTCTGTGTGGCTGGGCTTCCCTCGAGCCAGCAGCCAGGGACACAGAGACTGGGAATACATTAGCTGTGCCCCAGCAGGGTCGGAGAGCTGGTGGCTTGGGGAAAGCCCTTGAGCAAGCGGTGCTGCCTTTTGGTTCCTCGGCGTCTGTGTGTCCGTACGGGGAGCTGTTAAGTGCTGTGCCATCTCCCCTCTTATTAGTGCAAGCCTTTTGAGGCTCGAGGCTTCTGCTGCAGGCCTGTTTCTGGTTCTTCCAGGAGGCTTTGGGAGACTGGCAGTGACTGCAGCACCTGGGGCTTTATAGCTGCTTCCCCACAATGCTGGGTTGTGCTCAGCAGTTCCTCTCCGTTCCCGGCACGACTTGGGCTTTGTCATGACTGGCCAGCAGTGCTCACTGGACTTCTGGGGTGATGCCTATGCCCCCTTTGCCCCACTGACAGTTCTGCTGCAGAAATGAATAAACCCCTGGAATTCTGATGACCCCTCCCAGTGCACAGTGTCAGCATCACTTCCTCTGCCCTCTTTTGGGGCAGGAGCTCCTGAATGCCAGATGGGAGGGGAACCAGGGATGTTTGGCTCAGGTTTGGGGGTGCAGGGTGGGTCAGCAGCATTCTCCACTGCCTCAAATGCCCCTGAATGACAGTTGTATGGTGGGAAGGGAGCCCTGCCTGTGGCAGAGGGGCGTGCACCCAAGCTGGAGTCAGATATTGGTTGTTGAACTGGTGAGCGAGGGGTCCTCAGGCACACAGGTTTGGCCTTGGGGATCGGGATGCTCCTTGGATGCAGGCACTGGGATGTGACTGCTTCCAGTGCGTTTCCATGGAGATAGCAGCACTGGCTGCTGCAATCTGACTGTGGGTGCAGGGTGCTCTTCCCTGCTCCTGGAGCAGCAGAGGTGTGGGGCACGCAGCAAGGCAGCTCCTGTCTGATATTTGTGAGATGCTTCTGCAGCGTTTACGGTCGGGGTGATCAGTGACATGGTTGGAAATGTGAAACCCCGGTGGAACTGCAGCTGGGAGAGGAGGGAGGCAAGCAGCCCCCATGGCCCTGAGCTACTCCTGGACCCCCAGACATCCAGGAACAAGGCAGAGGATGTAATTTAGCCAAACCTGTGGTGGTTACCTGCATCTCTGACATACCTAAGCCAGGGTCACGCCACCTGGTCCATCCACACTCTTGTAGTGGCACTGGCTGTGCCATTTGACTGTGTGCACCCATAACCTGCAAGGGGGTGGGGGACACAGGTGGGTTTGTGAGCACTGGGGTGCTGATGTTTGGCATCCTGCTGTGATGGGTGTGCTCTGTAATGAGGTGCTTCTTTAGCATGGTGAAATGGGAGCACCCCGTAAAAGCCAGTGCTCCATGAGTTTAGGGCTGTGATGTTGGCTGTGGGAGGTTTGCTTTCTGAGAAGTGGTGATGGCTGAGCTCAGGACTGCTCAAGGCTGGGGATGTCTCCCCCTCAGGGAAGGGACCCCTGCAGTTCCCTGGGCTGAGGTGGAGAGTGGGGGAGCAGGGCCGGAAGCACCTTGAGTGTGTTCAGAGCCCTTGTTGTATATGGACTGGGCTGGAAACCTTTTATTTTCCTGTGGGAAGGACACACGTGGCCTCTGGACCTGTGTTTCTGTTGGTGCTCACAGATTCTCCTTGGAAATCGATGAGGTTGTAGCACTGGTCACATGCATCCCTATGGACTGCTAGGCTGCTGTGTGTTATCTGTAGTGACTCATCCATCTCTGAACCATGGTGATTTAACCTAAGGAAAGCAGCAAAGCCTGGCCTAGCCCTGGTGCTTTCTCAGGTGGTACCAGTGGGTCTGATAAGGGGGTCCCTGTTCCTCCAGACCCATACCCTGTCACACCACCGTTCCCGGTTTATCCCAGTCCCTGCTTCATGCCGCTTCCCTCGGGGTGTGTGTGTGGACACTCCATTTGGCTGTGCCTTGGCCCTTGCTGGGCTGCAGACACCCTGAGCCAGAGGCATCCTCTGGGCCACAGCTCACGCTTCTCCTTCTCTTTCTCTTTGCAGATTCCCTGGATGCCACCAAGGCCAGCAAACTGGTGAGTGCTGAGCCCCTTTCTGCCCAAACACATTGGCTTGGCAGCCTGGGGCTAGTGGGAGAGGCTGAGGTGCACATGCTGCTCCTACTGACTTGGCCTTAACTTTTTGTGCCTCCCCAAGAGCTCCAGTTTTGACCCCCAGAGATGTGGGCACACAAAGTGTACCGAAAGGACGGGGGTTTGTCAGCCTCTCTGTTACCCCTGTTCACGTGGGGGATCTATAACCATACTGCCCATGGTCAGGCATGGAGAGACAGGGCCTTATACAGAGCCATTCTCACCCAGTGCCCCAAGGCAGCAGGTTACTGCAGCTTCAACCCCCAGCGCAGTCCCTGTGTGACACATGGAAGTTCCATGGGTATTGCTGGGACTGGCGCCCAGCCTGCCTCCTGGCTGCACTGCCTTAAGTGCCCACCCTGATGTCCCACAGGAAGGGGGGACTCCTTGGGGTACCTGAAACTAGGAAATCACTTTCTCTGCCTTGTTACCTATGGCTCACAGAGAGACAGCAGGTGCTTCTGTGTGCCCTTACCCCCAGTCTTAGTGCCTCTTGTGGCGTAAATGGGTACGTGTTGTACCCAGAGGCGATGGGTGTTGCCAGAGGAGCAGGAGATGGGAGCAGGTACCTGTCCTCAAACACTTCTGCCCCCCAGCCAAGCCCAATTTAAAGAACTATTTTAGGTTGAACACACAAAACTGTATGCAGGTACTGTGTACCCCCAGGCTCTGTGCTAAGGCTGGGTGACGCAGCAGGTTGGGCTTGTCTGTGCTTTGGGACAGACACCAGACATTTCTCAAGGACAGACAGCTCTGTGGAGGAGAAAAGGGCTTCTCAGGAGCTAAGGGGCTTCACCACACTGCGCTGCCCATTGTTCTGCATCTGGCAGTGTGCCAGCCTGTGCTCCTGCCTTGGAGCATCAGTAATGACCAGGAGTGAGAAGACTTTTCCCCACCTCGGTGCTGAGCTGTGTGCTGGGTCCTGGCTGGCCTGCCTGGCGTTGGGATCTGGCCACAGCTGGGAACGGGAGACAAGGCTGGCACTTGGAGTGGCTCCAGGCCTTGATGTGGCTCAGGATTAAAGGGATTTGGAGGATTTTGCAGGAATTGCCTTTTTCTGCTGCGTGGGGCATGACTTACCTACAGGCGTGCTGGGTCTGATCCCCCTTCCCATTGCAGGGGCTCTTTTCCCCTTGTGCTCTCTGCCTGTGATACACAACGTCCAGTCTGCTGGTTTAATTCCACACTGGAATTAGCATGCAGGCTGCTCAGAGAAACGGGACAGCTCACCTTGTCAGGGAGGTCAGGTCACGCTGGGCCTGCCAAAGGGAGGCGTGGGGCATCAGAAGAAAAGATGTGGCTTTGTTTCAGAGCATCAGTAGTAAAAGGCAAAGATAATTACTCATGAAAAAAATGCTTCTTGTGAAATCAGTGTGGGAAAGCAGCCGCTGCTCCTTAAGTTCTTAACACTGCTTAGGTGCTGAGAAGGTTGCAGGAAGGGAGAGAAGCCAGGAAGGTTTGAACCCAGCAGGTTTAGGAACCCCCAGGTTGAATATCTCACAGTACAGTCCCTCTGTAGGCATCACAGATACCTCTTTCCTGCATAAGAAGCTGGCATAAGCCATGCATAAGCCATGCTGGCTGCCCTTGGAAGCAAAACCCTCTTGGCAGACAGGGCTGGAGTTGCCACTGCTCGAGGCACTGCTGTGCCCTGGGTCGCAGGGTCTGGTTTGTCACCTTCCAGCTGCTGTCCATGCTGCCACAGGCAGCTTCAGCGATGCCACGGTGATGGGTGTGTGTGAGAAACAGGCGTGTTCAGGCTTTGCTGTTCCCTGTCCCAGAATCCACAGCTGTCCTGCAGAAACATGGACTTGCCAGCTCTGCCTCTGCATCTTCCCAGAAGGGTGTCTGAGCAAAGCAGGGCATGTGGGAGTGGGCTTTGGGAGGGGGGTGCTAGCTGTGCTGTGCTGCCAGGGAGTCCCCCAGTCACACAAGTCGTTGTTCTCTCCTGTTTCTGTCCCATTCAGCTGGCTGTATCTCATCTGATCAGTTCTACCTTTTTCTTTGGGTCTCTCCTTGGGTACCACAAGGGGTCAGCGAGCAGCTGGGTGGTTGTTTTAGTCGCGGGCTAGGTTAACCCATGACATTGGGGCAGCCTCGGGGGGGGAGGGGATCAGGCATCACATTTTAAAAGGAAAACCCCATGTTCCTGCCAGCCATGAGCAGGCTTTGTGACCTGAGGCGTGGGGAAGCACACCCACAAAAGATGGGAAGTGCTCGGATAGGGATCTCCCACCCTTGGCAGTGTCTGATGCAGGGCAGGCAGTGTGGGAGGTGAGTAGTGTTTGTGGGCTGGGGTGTCATGTGTCCCCCCCCAAAATGCTTCCAGGTTTCAGTCAGCTGGGCACGTTGGGGAACTCTGCTTGTGAGTGCCATTGGCCTCTGTTGAGCGAAGCTGATTTCCTTCCAGCATCTCTGGGCACCTTGGAAGGTTTGGTGCTGGAGGAGCAAGAGGCGAATCGACACTGGCATAAGGCTCTGAAGTTGGGGTGGGGAAACAAGCCCTGTTGTCGCTTCCCCCTGCCAAGCCTCCTTATGTTGCTTGAGTCCCCTTCTGATGGCACTGACCTTTGCAGCCTGGGGTGGCTTCCCCGAGCATCTTCTCTCCCCTGAGCAGCTACCTCTGAGACGCTGAGCACACGGCGAATCGCACCTGAGCGCTGGTGCCACACAAGCTCTAACCTTGTGCCTTTTGTTCCCTCCTCATGCAGCGTGGAGTGAAGCCTAAAAAGGTGGTGCTTTTCTGACAATTAATCTGTGTGTTGCCGGGTCCCCCCGGCCGCATGAAAGACCCTTCGGTGCATCCCAGCTCATTCTCACCCACGGCTGCTGTGCCTCCATCCTCCCGCTGCATGCCTGCTCGTTGCATGTGCTCCCCCCTCGCCTGCCCCCTGGGTGCTGGGAGGATGGGAGGTAAACACCTGAGTCTGATTTGCCTCTGTGCCTGACCCCAGCCATGCAGAAGGCACTTGTGTTGCCACGTTGGGGCAGGCACCAGACCGGCCTTCATCTACTGTCTGGCTGGGAGATCTCCCACCGTTCCCATTAGTCGCCATGGGGTTTTCCAGTCAGCACTGGCATCACCCTTGGCTGTGCCTGGTGTCACTCCCCACATGTTGAGTTTTAAATCAGCTGCCTGTGAGCCCTGGATGCCAGAGCCAGCGCAGCCGTTGCTGCTGGCACCCCTCAGGCTTTGCCTGCCTTCCCCTTCCCTTAGCTAACAGTGCAATACAGCGCGTGTTCCCTGTCTGGTGGGTGGCTCTGGGGACTCGGGGTTGGGGGGTCACTGTGCTGACAGGGCTCCTGGGAGAGCACCGTCCTGTGGGCTGTTTGGGGAACACTCTTTGCCACGGGAATCTTGGCAAGAGAACAGCAAATCTGGCTGCTGGAGGCCTGGCACGGGCGCGGTATGAGCACGCGAGAGGAAGCGGTACGGTACCTGCCGAGTCCAGGCTGCTGTGGTGCCTTCTGTGGGTCTCTTCTTTCCAGCCGTTTCCATGTCACTCTGTGGGTGGAGAGGGGACGTGCACAGCAGTCAGTCCACAGAGCCTGGGGCAACATGCTATGCAGAAGCACAGGGAGAAGCTGCCAGGATGGCTGTTCCCAGGTGGCCTCTATCTCCTGCCACCTCATCCAAAGCCTCTCCATCTCCCAAGGGCTTTTCCAGTGCGTGTCTGCCTCACATCCTGGTCCGGTGAGCTCCAGTGGGGCTGACTTGTGCCTGGTGGTTTGTCGCCGCCCTGTTCTGCTGGTGTGAGGCACTTCTGGTGTTGAACAGTTCACTTCTTTGTGTCCTTGTCCCCATGGTTTCGTTGTGGGTCACCGTGCGCCTGCCGCCGTCTCCTCAGAGCTGCAGCAAGAGGTGGGGGTATGATAAAGCTGCCTGGAGACCCCTTCCCAAGCTGTGATGCGTGGCAGGTTTGTCTCACTCTGCCTGCAGGGCTGGGCTGGTGTCACCTCTCTGCCGGTGTCACCTCAGCGTTTAACATTCCTGGCCCTTGATGGACCTGTCAGCTCTCCACACCCCTCCTTTGGAGCTCTGGATCTTGCACCAGCGCATGAAAATTGCCCTCCACTTGGTATGATCACAAAATAACTAACGGGATTAGCAGACAAATCCTTACTCCTGGGATTAAGGTAGCTCTCTGCATGTTAAATATAGACTCTAATCGTATTAGAAGCTGCTGCTTCCTGCTTTTCGTGCCAGATGGCCCTTGTGCCCCCCACTGCTGGCCCCCCAGCCGCCGTCCCCCTCTGCTTGCCTTGGCTTTGCTGCTGTCCCAAGCTCATCAGTGGCAGTGGGGCTGGGTATCTGTGTCGAGGCCATGGCTGGCCCAGCCCTTGCTGTTAGTGCTGATGTTGCTTCTCACTTGATTTTTGGGGTGAAATGAGTTTTGTGCTTCTTTTTCTCCTGGGTCAATGTTTGGCTGGCCCTGCTGTGGGCAAACCCGTCTCCTTTCTTGCTGAAGCTGGATGACACTGTGTCACACGGCGTCACCATTCAGTGAGGCAGAGGCACCGTGGCATGGCCCAGGGCTGCAGTGGGAGCTGTCCCCAAGCTGGGAGCAGGCAGAGGGGCAATTGTTGTGCCCAGAGTGGCAAAGCTCTTGGCTGGAGGCTACAGGAGGAGAGGGGGGCCGGGCACATTCTCATAGGGAAATACTGAGAGCTACAGAGTGCCAATAAATGGCATCAGGCGTGGGGGTGGTGTTTGGAGTCTGGGAGAGCAGCCAGCACCCAGCGAATCCCCTGGCACCCTGCTCTGCCACAGCCACCCTTCAGCGCAGCAGCTCCAGCTGGCACTGCAGGGCTGTGTGCTTGTGGGGGGGCTTCCAGCCCACCCTGTGGCTGTGCACTAGGAGCAGGGGGCTGTGTCTGCACACTGGCTGGAGGGACAGTGGCAAGGAGCTGGCTTCTTCCTACCTGATGCACACCACAGGGTTCCCTGGGCTTTGTCTGCGAGTCCCAGTTAGCCAAAGTGGGGAGCGAGTCCTTAACTGGCGGCGGGTGGTACGGTGGGTCCCGCAGACGGTGGTTGTGGGTGCAGCAGGCTCTGGTGTGAGTGGCAGTGGGCCTTTCTTTGGAGCAGCAGCTGCAGAAAAGCTTTGGCTGGAAAAGACCCTTGAGATCATCAGCACTGCCATGTCCCCAAGTGCCACGTCTACACATCCTGTGTGTCCCACACTGTCCTTGTACACCTGGGCTGTGTGACCATGATGACAACTGCCCTTCCAAGGGCCTCTTTTGCTGCAGGTTGCCTATAACAGCATGACTGAAGCCCAGTTTGATACTGGGGGGTCATTCTCCCCTCTACGGATAGGTGTTGTCCAGCTCCAGTAATATTCCTCATCCTTGGATCATCCCTGGCACTCTGTGTGCTGGATCTCAAGCATCTTGCTTTGAACTCTGCAGGGAGTGCGGCTTCATCTCCCTCCCTGTGGGGCACAGGACTGTGCTCTGGTGCTTGTCCTCTGCGTGGGGAGCACGTGGCCAGTTCCAGCCCCATGTCTGGTACCAGATCGTTTCTTCTTGAAGAGGAGGCACCAACGTGGCCCCGTTAATCCTGTAAGGGAAAGAGCAGTTGGGTTACCCCCCAAAACTTGCCTTGCATCTCAGTGGCTGGAAGCACACCCTATGGAAGGGGCCAAGCAAACCTGTGCACCCCGTGTTATGCACCCAGCTGTGGCCATGCTCCGTGGGACGTTCACAGGCCCTTGTGTCGAGGCTGTGGGGTGTCCCTGCAAACCCCCCAGCTGTGAGCTGACAGCACCTGGTGCCACAAGCTGGTGCTGCCAGGGAAATGAGCTGGTATGAACCCCAGGAGCACCACAGCCTGCTCCCCCTCCAGACCCCGCAATGCCCCGCAATCTTCTCACCCGTGTCTGCGCTGCCGGCTCCGTGTCCCTTCACCTGGCTGTAAGAGAAACAGCTTCTCCTAACGTGGGGCTGAGTGGGTTTAAAGGAGGCTCTGAAGCCTCCAACAGCTCTGGAGCCTCTGACAGCTCTTTTCTCCACCAGGAAACTGCACCTTCTCACCTCTGCTTTACAAGAGTGGCTCTGGAAGGCAGGGCCAGCGCTGGGGTGCTTATTGAATCCTGGATGGAGAGGGAATATGCCTGCTCTGGGTAGAGAAAGCAGAGATTTGCATTAGGAGAGGACCTGCTGCCCTGCCCCCCCTGGCCTCAGTGCCTGTAATTCGCTTAAGACTAAATCTGCAGAGCCTTCCTCGTGACTCCTTTGGCTCCCTGGGGGCTCACAGCCAGCACCCCAGGCTGCTTTTGCCTGGAAATGCCCAACTGGGAATGCCCATACCTCATATATTGGCCTCCTGCCTGCTGAAGTGTGGGTGATGGCTGGCACTGCACCGTGCAGCAAAGCTCCTTCCTCTGGGTGGACAGTCCTACAGCAGGCTACAGGACTATGCTGCCCTAGATGGGTCCTTCCATGGGGTGCTGACCTTTGGGCTCAGACTGCTTCAGCACGGTTCCCCACAGAGTCACAAGTCCCCCAGCTCCAGTGTGGGCTTCCCAAGGGGCCACAGTCTCCTACCGGTACCTCCACCGGCTCCAGCATGGGGTCCTTCCTGGGCTACAGGTGAATATCTGCTCCACCATGGCCCTGCAGTGCATCTTTCCCCCTCCTTCTGCACTGACCTTGGTGTCTGCAAAGTTTCTTACATCTTCTTGCTCCTTTCAACTGCCAGTTGGGGTTTTTCCATCCAAACTCTGATTCTCCAGAGGCTGTTGCTGGTTTGCTCTGTGTTGGCCAGCAGCAGGTCCATCCCTGAGCTGGCTGGTATTGGCTCTGCCAGACATAGGGGAGCTTCTGGCAGCTTCCCACAGAAGAGGAGCCCCTGAAGCCTCCCCACCAAATCCACCCACCCAAACCCACAGCACTGCGGAGCTTTTGGGTGCCTCTGGATGCCTTAAAAACCACCTCAGTCAGCTCCTGAGCACACTTGAACTTGGTGATCCTTTGTTAACATCTGCTGTTAGTGCTTTTAGAAACGCTGTTGGGATGCCCTTCCCTTCCCTGTTCACTCCAGCAGCCCGATGAAGGGATGAGGGGTCAGGGATTGCTGGGGGGACCCCGGCCTCAACTTCCCAAGGTGTCCAGGTTTGTCTCCAACCTGCTGCTGTCCATAGCAGCCAGTTCAGCCGGAAAGCAGCTGGCCCTGGGCACCAGATGTGTTTGTTTTATCCCCAGGGTGTTTCTGTGGGTGCTGCACCGTCCCATCTGGCAGCTCTGAGGACAAATCCAGCTGGGCTCCAGGCTTGGTGGAGTGGAAACTGATGCAGCTCACATGAGCAGCGTGTCTGGCAGAGCCCATGTCACCTAGGGAGCGGGGCTGTGCTGCAGGTGGCCCATGTGCTGCCACCATGCTGGGCCATCCAACACCCCCAGGAAGCTTGGAATGCCTGTGGCAGTGCTTCCCTCAGGCTCTCCCAGTGCTGCCATTCTTCTTTGAGCACCTACAGATCTGTAATTGCCTGAGAAGGAGTGAAGTTGGTCTCTGCTTGCGTGGAAGGTAACACCAGGCACTGAGGCCAGCATGGTCTGTGTGGCTACCTCTGTTGAATGGAGTTCTGACCTTCACTGGCTTGGTGAGCAGGAGCAGCGCCTGCTTAGGAGGGTGTGTGGCGTCACCCGGGCGGCAGCACAACTTCTGGGGGGTGTCTTTCACTTCAGGAATTCTCAGGGGTTGAGGCCAGGAGCAGCTTTGTGTGAGCTGACAGCCCCAACACCACTGGAGTCCAGGTGTTGTGTCCTGCTTGCACCTGAGTGCATTTTGGGTGGGGTTTTGTGCAGCTCAGCCTGCAGAAGGTACCCCTGCCCCCTGCTCCTGCTCAAGAGGAAGGACATCTCACCACCTCCTGTCCAGCTCAGCGGTGGCTGGGTGAGACACCGTGACATGGTGGGATTTGCCAGGGTCTGAGTGGAGCCTTAGCCTTCAACTCCCATCTGCTAGAGGTGGCTGACCTGACTGGATCTTCTTCAGGGATGGGAGATCCTGTGTGCCAAAGACATGGCCTGGCCTTGACTCCATGTTCCTCTCAAACCTGCCATCCTCTGTGCCCTGTGAGGTGCTGCCAGGTGGGACACTCCCAGGCTCCCCAGATGCTCAGGAATTCTTGATGCTGATTGAAGAGTGGGAGTCAGGACTGCTCAGAGCCTGGGGAAAGCTTCAGGGAGAGGAATTGGTGGCTGAAACAACTCAGAGAGGAGCCAGGCTCGCGTGTGCTCGCTTCACAGCTGTTCCCCTCACTCAGGGTGCTCTGCAGGGACTAGTGAGATGGAAGGACCCTCCCTGCTGCTGCAAGAGCCCCTCTCATCTGCTGTGGGCTCTGCTGGGGTCGTCCTGGCTGAGCACTGCCATTGGCCTCCTTCACTCGTGCCTTCAGAAGAGGAGTGTGGCAGGTGCACCAGCAACCTCCTGACAACCAGACAACCGCATCCAAACCGCATGAGAGAGGAGGGCAGCCTTTCTCCCAAGCACCCAGGGGTACGACCCACCATCTGTGTTTTGGGAGATCTTGATCAGAAGATGTGGGTGGCTGGGGTCCTGGGATTTCTGGAGGGGTCTGACATCACATCGCAGCTCAGGAGTGGATGGAGGATCTGGATGGGCTTCAGCAGCGAAACCCAAACCCAGCCCAGGATTTGGGAGTTCCTAGAGGAACAAGAGACTCCTGCTGTCAGCACGTGGCCCCTCTCTAGCCACTAATCACATTTAATGCATGATGAAATTCAGACTCTGCTGTCCCTTCTCAGTGGATCAGTCAGAGTGTGTAACTGGCACTGGGTGCTGTGCAGGTACCCCAAGGGCTTTGGGATGAACCCAGTAACAAACGGAGGAGGTGGGCTGATGCGGTAACTCGGCTCCTGGCCATGGGGTGTGTGCCATGCCTCTGGTTTGGAGCAGCAGCCATGGAGATACTTTGCACAAACAGATGGTGCTCGACTCCCAGGGTGGGTTCTTGGTGACCCAGTGTGAAATCCTGGGGTGCTTTCAGTGGAAGGCTGTGCCAGCCTGCTCGCTGTGAGGCTGCAGGACCCCAGGAGGATGGAGCTTGGAAAGCATCCCCTTCGAGTTTAGGCGTGCTGATGTGTTGAGGTTGCTTTCAGAGTGGAAATATGGGGAGAGAATACCCCCCCCCCCCCAATCTGCATGTGCCAGGTGTGAGCCTCACAGGGGAGGAGACACCACTTGTGTAACTGGTCCCTGAATTTTGGGTCTGCCATGTCCTTTGCGTCTCTTGCTCCACTCCTGCACTGCAGCGGGTCGAATCACAGGATGCTGTTCTGCCACCTTCCCTTCCTCGCCCAGGTGCTGCTGCCTCAGGTGATGCCTCGTGCAGAAGGTGCCTTTCGTGCTGTGGGTTGGAGCTGCAGCTGTGGGGTGTTCCTGGGGGGGAGGTCTAGCAGCAGCTTTTCTGTTCCAAGGGCCACTTCTTGTTCTGAAACTTCCCCTCTGTGGTCTCTGGAGAAGATTTAGCTGATGGGCCCTGTGAAGGGGTGGCTTCGGTGTTCTTAGAGATCACCAAAGAGTCTCATAAAATCACAGATTTGGGGATTTTGAATATGTATTTACACACAAACACTTAGATACACATCCCTATCATCCATCTGTTTGTCCATCTATCTATCTGTACATCTATCCATCTGTCTATCCATCTTGTCTGTCTGTCTGTCTGTCTCTCTCTGTTATCTCTGTATCTCTGTTTCTCAACACTCTCCACTTCCAAAGCCTCAGTCCATGGGAATATCCATGTGAGGCACCAGAGCCACTTGGTTTCCCAGTTCAGGAGCCCTTCAGTGGTCCAAGCCCGCCGCAGGTAGTGGCTCTGTGGTTGGGAGCAGACTCTGCCATGGCAAACAGCGGCACTGCCTCCAGCACTGGTGAGGAATGGAATGGGAATGGGAGTTCTTGGAGTTAGGAAAGAAGGTCTGCATTCCTGCAGGGAATATAACGCAGGGAATGGGAAGATGTGCATAAAAGGGATCGGTGCCAGAGGGGTGGGACCTCCAGCATGTGGTGGGCTCGGGGCAGTGAGACTTGGAACATGTTTGCAGTGGGATGTTCCCCTGAGTGCTACTGGTTGTGTTGGTGTTTGGACCCTGGTGTTGCGGCTCCGAGGGGATGCCGGTCCAGGGACAAATGGGGTGCCCAGCAGAAACTTGGGGTTTGGCCTTGGCAGTGGGTCTGGCTGATGTGCCAGACACTGTGCAAGGTGCTGGTGCTCACAGGCAGGGATTGCTTTGGGGCAGGGGTGCTCCGGGGGCTTCACCAGCATCCTTGGCTGTGCGGGGCTGCGTCACGCTTCTCGGGAATGAATCCCCTTGGTGGCAGGAGACACGGGGCTGGGGCTGAGCTGGGTGGCTGTGGGGGTGGGAGTCGGGCTGGGTGTGTACAGCAGTGCCGCAAGATGGATGCGGCATCTGCCTGTCTGCCCCGGCTGAGCTCCATCCATCTGCCCCGGCTCAGCTCCTTCCATCTGTCCGGGCTCAGGGGATTTGCTGGCGAGGTCCCAGCCGCCCCTTGGGCCGGCACGGCCGCGGCGACGCGTAGACACGGGGCGGGCTGGGCTGCGGGCAGGAGAGGTTTGTGGGGCGCCGTGTGCATGCGTGGATGCCGAGCGGAGGGACGGAACCGGCTGGACCCACGGGCGAAGCGGCCGAGCCGGGGTGTTGCTAAGCTACTGAGGAGCCCTCGCCCGGGAGCAGCATCGCGTCGCGTCGCATCGCATCGCATCGCATCGTATCGCATCACCCGCCGCCGGCTCGGTGCAGCATCCCCGGCGCGGGGAGGAGAGACCTGCCGGCGGTGATGTAATGAGCCGCCCGCCGCCGGGGCGGTGGTTGGAGACACCGGCGGAGCGAGGACGAGCGGCCGCGGCTCCGCTGCTTGGCATGGGCCCCTCCGGCCCCGGCGCAGCGCAGCCCCGCTGAGCAGCTGCATCCTTAGCAGCCGGGCGCTGCGGGAGAAGCGTTCGCCGGATCACCCGGGGCGGATGGCGAGCGGATAGAAGGAAGCCGCAGCCATTTGCAGGCGCTGCCGGGCAGCCGGGGCTCCCGAGACGGCCGCCGAGAGCCGCATTGTTGTGCCCGAGTGTGCTAACAGTCTCTCTCTGCCTCCCTGTTTCCCTCTCTCTCTCCGTCTGTCTTTTCTGCAATGATGAGGCAGGCCCCGGCAACACGGAAGGTACAATCTGCTCTGTGCACCCCGGCATCGCTAGCGCTGCTTCTGA
Source organism: Gallinula chloropus (assembly GCF_964237585.1). Taxonomy (NCBI): domain Eukaryota; kingdom Metazoa; phylum Chordata; class Aves; order Gruiformes; family Rallidae; genus Gallinula; species Gallinula chloropus. The sequence continues at coordinate 82,319,839 of NC_140088.1, forward strand.
ACCTGCCTTGCTTTGCTCCTTTTCATTTTGATTTCCCTTCTCCCCCTTACCCCAACCCTCCCATCCCCCCTCCCTCACCCCGTATGTTACCCCTGCCGAGCTTTATCTGCGAGTTTGCTTCGGTTTCAGGTGCCTGCGGACAGCCGGGGTGGGGGGAGGCCGCTGGATGAGAAAGCAGCATCGTGTAATGTCTGGCTTTTCCTTTCAAGTTTCCATTCAAGTCGTTCCTCCTGCCCCTGCCTGTCTTGCATGCAGCATCCCTGCAGCTCCGCTCGGCCCCGGCGGCTTCCCCGCTGCTGGATGCACCGGGGCTTACTGCCTGGAAGTTGCATGTTGATAATAATAATAATAATAATAATAACCACAACAGCATTTTTCCTGCCTCAGCGGTGCCGTGCCGTTGGGTTCCACCTGCTCTGAATGTTTTACCAAAGCTCTGTGGTACCTGGATGCCCTGGGAAGCCGGTGGTTCTGTGGGGTTGCAGCACGGGCTGGGGTTTGTGTGCTGCTAGTGTCCTACATGTTTATTTTTAGCGTGACCAGGATATCGCTGCTCAGCTTAAAGAGAAACCCGGAGAATTTTACCCCCAGCCCAAAGAAGTGAAAACCCCAAACGGGTGAGGGCACAAAGACGCAGCTTCAGCTGGCCACACTGTGCCAAGGAGGGGGCTGATGTCACAGGGAGCGCCCTGGGATAATGTACACAGCTCCTTGGGCTCGCCAGGGCCAGTGGAACGCCTTCCTGCTGCTTGGAGAGCTCCACTTTAACCCGCTGCCCAGCTGAGAAAGTTCTACATGGTGCCCATTTTCGCCTGCCTCCAGCAGCGGGCTGGGGCGTGGAGCCAGCCGTGCCTGGCGGGGAGCTTTGCAGATCCCAGTGCTGTGTGATTTAATCCTGCTTTTCCCCTGGTTGCTGCCCCTCGTGCATCCTCCTGCGCGGCACCACGCCTGCGAGAAGCGACCTGTGCGAGGTGGCGCCGGTCGTTGAACACCCTGAATTTTGAGTGTGTGCCCAGCGATAAGGCTCGGATGCATCTGCTCTGGCTGCTGCCAACCCCACCCAGGGGTGGGTGTTAGGCCCCTCCACCACTGCTGGACCCCTCACTCCATGGAAATTCCTTGGGAAATCTCTGGAGCAGCAGTTGCAGCCGGGGAAGTCCTGCGATTCTGCACCAGAAGCCACCAGACTTTGTCCAGCAGAAGCGTTCGGGCGGCGGAACCGGTGCCGCCTGGTGCAGGGTGACGCTCGTCTGTGCCCATGGCAGTGCCGACCTGCTGTGCTCCTGGCTGTGTCTGGGTCTGACACCCCACTGCTTGGAGCAGAACCAAGTTAGGGGGGACCACCAGGACCTGGAATCTGCAGCCCCACATGCCGGATGGGCGATGCCGGCTCTGCCGCGGGCGGCTGGTGTAGCCAGGAAGAGTTTTGGCAGATACCTTCTTGCTGTTAGAAGCCGAGTTTGTACCCGAGTGCCTGTTCTGAGCCCCGGATGCTCTCATCAGTCCCGAGGGCAGGACCTGCCAAGGGAGGAGATTGTGTAATGTCATCAAATATTCATGGAGCAGCATTACACAGCAGGGTTCAGGACCGCTGGATGAAATGTTAACCCCCACAGCCGGGCAGCACAGAGCATCCCAGGATCCAGGAGTGCCAAAATTTCTGTGTGAAGCTACTGTCTAGCCTGGAGCCCTGGTGGGGAGGAGATTCAAGCATCTCTTCACAGCTCCCAGGCAGAGCTCCCCGATGCTCCTGGAGCCGTGAAGAACTTTGTCACCAGAGAACTGCTGCCTCCCCAAGTGCTGTACCCCAGTGCCTAGGAGGGGAGCAACCAGCATCCCGGTCCAGCCCTCCTGCTGGTGCATCAGCCAGTGAATTGCTGGTGGCAGGGTGTGCTGTGTGGCAGCCAGAGGGAGAACAGGATGGCTGGGGTGGTGAGGAGCCCTGTGTCCCTCACCAAGGAGCTGCGAACCGAGGGAGCTCGTGTAGTCTTTGCGTGGTGTCACATGGAGGTGACCTCATGCCTTACAGCATAGCAGGCCTGAGACCAGCGTTAACCTCTCCTGCTTAGCATGGCTAGCTCTTAGGGAGGGTTACCAAGAGGCTGCTCCCTTTTTGAAGGGTTCAGTGTGGTTCCAGTTGGGGAAGATGCTGGGCATCTCCGCGCCCCATCGCCCAGCTGGGAAGGGTTCGGTGTTGTATTGAGTATTTCCCCAAGGTTGGTTTGGTTGAGTATTTCCCTGAAATCCAGCTGCTTCCATGGGCAGCTCGAAGCTCTTTGGAGTGCAGAGGCTTGGCTGCCAGTGTGAAGTGCCCCAGCCCTTATCTGCTGGCGTCTGCCATGTGCTGTGGTGCTCTTGGTGCCGAGCAGCATGCGGGGAGCACCATGCCCAGGTGATGGGGTTTCACCTGAGTTCCTCCTGCTGTGGGCTGTGTCAGGAGCTACACGTGTGGAAAGGAGCGGAAGCATCTCCCGACGTGTGGCTTGTGAAGGTCCTGAGGGGTGGAGTGTTCAGGGTGTTTGTCATGTTTTTGGTGAGATCTTTGGTAGGACGCAGGAGAGACGCTGGGGTTCTCCTGAGGACCTTGTGCCACCACTCCCAAATCAGCCCTGCATTTGTCTGAGGGCTCTTTGCCTCCATTTCCCTGGTGAATTGTGCTGATCAGGAGATGTCACGGAAGGGGGATATCATCTCTTGGGGCTGATATGGCCTCCTGTGCCAGCATTTTTCGGAAGGGCTGGGACTGAGCACTGTAGACTTGGCCTAAGCAACACAAGGGCTCATTGGCAGTTTAGAAGCAATAACCCATCCGGTTCCAGTCTGTGTGCCTGAAAGGGGCAGCAGTAGGAGCTCTTGGCTGGTTTGTTGAGGCCCTGGTGGGAATACAGCCATGGCATCCGAGTACTGGCGAGGTGAGCGTGGTGCTGTGCTGGTCTGCTGCTGGCTTGCAGGGCTGTGCCTTTGCCAATGGGCTCTGCCCTGGCCTCCAGCTCACACCTGCATCCTCAGGTGGGATCCCACTGCAGCGTTGGTACTCATCTCCTCTGCTCCGGTGACTTCAAGCTGTGGATCATGTCACAGAGTGAGGAATGAAGCGGGGTGTGAGAAGCTTTGCAGTGGACATCCCTGCTGGCAGCGCTCTCTGCCTAGTCCCACAACTTTCCAGCACCCAGGGGATACCTGCCCACACCTGAGGGCTGCCCATCCAGCCCCTTGCCCGCACCTGAGGGCTGCCCATCCAACCTCTGGCGCTGCAGCCACACCCTTACCAGTCATTACGTCTGGATTATGTCTTAACATGAGGAATACCTGTGACTTGAGGGGTAAGGGCTTGAGGCAGACGGGCTTCCCTGTGCTCCAACGTGACACCCGTGTTGCTGCAGTGCTCTGTGTGTGAATGGTGGGTGTGCCAGGGGGATGGAGGGTCCTGCCTCGCAGCCCATGGATGTGTTCATCTCCAGAAAGGAGAAGAAAACCAGCTGTGTTTGAGGAGAAGCTCTGCGTTGTCCCTGCATGTTTAGTGCCTAGAGAGAAGTGGAGCCAGGGGGCTCTGACATCTCTGCAGGCAGCTGCTCTGGTGATGCTCTGGTCCCTTGGGGGAAAAAAAAAAAAAGCCAAAATTGAGGAGGGGAGGGGGAAACCAAGACCTTAAGGAATAAACCCCCTTCCCTTCAGCCTCCTGCTCGGGTGAGCTCTCAGAATGGCCAGCTGACCTGAACCTGCCCCATGTCAGCAGGACTGCAGGGACGTGGCCGCGCGTCTCCAGATTGATGCGGGGCAGCTCAGGTGCTGCCCCTGATGCAGAAGCTCCTGAGGCAGGCAGAGGTGCAGCTGGCCTTCTCCCCATCCCTGTGCCTTTCCCAATGGAGAGAGGCAGGGCTGCAGCCCTGAGCTTGGGCTGTGCTCCCTTTGCTGTGCTAGCGGGATCCTGCCCAGGGAGCGCGGGGCGAGGAGCTCGTATGGGATGCCACGCACACTAACTGCCCTCATCTCTTTTGTCTCCTTTACCTCGTTCTCTGCTGCATCTGCTGCTGTGCTGCTGCGGTCTGTCCCTCTGCTCCTGTCTGTCCCTGTATGAATGTCTCTCCTCTGCCTTCTGCTCCCTCCAGACCACCGCCCGGCGCCCCAAGGTGAGCAGCTGCGGTCGGGGGGCTCTGAGCACCCCCTGCGTGTTAAACCAGAGCTCGTTGGGCACTAACCCTGATGTACATGTTCTGCACTCCTCCTCCTGGCTCGGGACATGTTGCTTATAGCAGTGACACGCTCCTCCAGGCTGTCCAGGACAGCCTGCCTGGCAAAATGTCTGCAGATGAGCTCCGTGCTCCCGGCCAGAGCTTGTTGGGTGGAGCACAGCACAGGAGCAGCGTGGTGATGCCTGGCCCAGCTGGCTGGTGGTGTCCTTCTTGATGGCACTGCCCGTTTCTCTCTGCCCGTTCCTGCTGCGCTCTGGCTAGGGCTCTATGTTTGCCAGTGTCTACAGGAAGCTCAGCCCAGGGCAGGGACAGATCATTCTGTCCCAGGACCTCGGGGACTCCAGCTGCCTGTCCTAGGTTCAACCTCCAAGAAAGATCTGTCATGTTGGCAGTGTAGGGCAGAGTCCAGGCTGAGGTAGGACATAAAGGAGTGTATGAACATGGTGTCAGGAGAGACCACCAGCTGTTCTGCAGGTCAGAATCTCCTCTCAAGTGTCTCTGCTCCTGCAGAGCATGGAGCACGGGCAGGGACTGTGCTGTGAGCCCGATGGGAACCAGCTCAAGGGGAGCAGCTTCTGCACCCTGGTCTGGATTTTAAACCAGTTCCAAATCCCAGATGGGAGCTCCCCTGTTACAGGGCCGGTCCTGGGCACCTCGCAGCAGGTCACGTTTGAATGGTGTGCTTGTTCACCGCAGCCCATGGAGCTGTGTGCAGAGGTCCCACATGACCTCCTGCTCCTTGGGGTTGACTGGACTGGAGACTCAGAGCTGTGGTCACACCACTCTGTGACATTCAGAGTCCCTCTCAGGCTGGCTTGTCCCAATTTGGGGATGCGTCGGCACCATTAGTCAGTTGTCAGGCTGCCTTCTCTGGCAGCCCAGACCTTGCAGGGGGCACACGTGGATTTTCAAGAGTGACTGTGGGAGAAGGTTGGCTGGTACCTGTGCAGAGGGCTCCAGGAGCTGCCGTGTGGCATTTGATCCCTTTCTGGGCAAAAGTGTGTCCCTTGGACCTTCCTGGAGCTTGACTGCCAAGCCAAGTGGCAGGTCTCCAAAGGTTTCTAGCTCTTGAGGTGTGATGGGCAGCAGGACCGTCCCGGTGTGTCCCTGGCTGTGCTGCTTTGCCTCCACGGGAGGTTTTCAGTCCCTAAAGCAGCAGGCAGAAGAACAAGGCCCTTGTCTCCACTTCTGGGAGGCAGCACTCAGTGCCACGGAGACTGTTTCCAGGCTGGGGCTCCCAGCATCCCTGGGGCAGCAGGGATGGCACCACGTGGGGAGGCTGAGCTGCCCGTCCCTGGGCGTTCACCTGTGGCTCAGAACAGGCTGGGAGTCGGCAGAGGATCCAACTGCAGCCTGGCAAGTGAGTGCCTGGTTTCCACATCCTGCCACAGCCTTAGCAGGTGGGTGCAGCAGTGCCAGTGCTGTGTTGGTGCCTGGCTGTGTCCAAGCCCGTGCCTGGCTGGCCTGGGTTGAGCCCTGCGCCTTGCAGAACTGCAGTGCCCCAAAAAGCCAAACTTGAGGAGTAAACTAGGGAGCCAGGAGGTTAATTAACGCAGCGTTAGATGCCGCAGAGGTGAGTGCTCCCTAAGGATGGGGCTGCGAGGAGAACGATGGAGGGTTCTGGGGGACTTGGTGCTTCACCAAGCTCTGGTGAATTCCTGCTTCTCTTCCACTTTCAGCTGTCCCCCTAAAATCTGGTGCCCTGTTGTGTTTCCAGATGTGGAGGATGAACAGAGGCGAGACCTTTCCTGCTCCTGTCTCGGTGTGCTTTGGGGTTTTGCTGTCTCATCCTCCAGACCTGCAACCCCTGAACCTTTGAGTGTGTTTCCCACTGCAGACACGACCCTCCCTTGTTAGCCCCTGCTCCGACCCCCTCAATATTCACTTGATGGGCAGGGGCTGCCCTCATGTCCTTCGCCTTTGGGGTGTGAGGGGCAAAGAGCCGGGGCTGTACCCACAGCAGCAGCAGCATAGGTGGATGTGATGGTGCAAGGAAGTGACTGTGAAGGGTTTGTGGGAGAGACAGGCTTCTGTTGTCCCACAGCTGCAGGATGGGCTCTTCCTGTCTCTGCCCTGACACAGGACGTGTGGGTTCAGAACAAGGTGTTTCAGTTCCTTAACGATGCCAGCGGGGTAACAAAACTCACCCTTCCCCTTCCCCAACTGCTTACCCATGAATTTTGGCCAAGCCAGACTGCTCCCAGAGCACTGTGGGATCACAGAATCATAGAATCATAGAATTGTAGGGGTTGGATCAGAGCAGTCCTGCTGCTGGAGAGTCTCCACAGTAGTGCCGGTGCTTGACACGCTGCAGGTTGGGGTGCAGCATGGGCACAGATGTGCACCGTCCAGCCAGAGCTGCTTTGCCTTTAGTGTCCCCACTGTCACTGTGCTCTGGGCTTCTTCCAAATCTGGGTGACGGCAGCTGACCTGGAGAAACACCCTGGTGAAGGGAAACCGGGGTGAAGCGGTGCCAGAGGCTGCAGGGAGATGGACCAGTCGTGGAAACGTGCTCGTCTGACTTTCCCCTTGACCGTCTTGTTTTGCAGCCCACCCGGCCCCCCAATTCTGCGGCATCCAGCGGCACAGCTGGGCCCTCGGGCTCAGCCTCTGCCTCCGGTGGGGAGATGAGCAGCAGCGAGCCCAGCACGCCCGCCCAGACACCACTGGTGGCCCCGGTTATTCCAAGCCCCTCCCTGAGCTCTCCGGTGGCACCCCCAGTGCCCTCGCCCACAAAGGTGAGCTGGGGCCCAGGTACTCTGTGGGCTCTGCTGCCAAAGGTGGGGAGTTGGGGAAGGGCATGACCTTGAGGGGAGGAGGAGGGGGAGGACCTGCTGCCTGAGCTGCACAAGGAGGATGAGGGAGAAGGGAGCAAGAGCTTGTGTGACTGCCCATCAGGGTCTGCTGAGTTTAGGCACAGAGTCTGTGCAAGGAGCAGAGCGGCTGCAGGACAGAAGGAAGCCATAGAAACAGACAGATGGACAGAGACCCCCTCCTAGAAACGTCTGCCTTGCTCGTGGGGTGGGTGCTGGGGGAAGAAAGAATGGGGAGCAGCTCTCCTGGAGCGCAGGGAGGTTGTGACACGATGCAGGGCTTGGGATGCACCTGATGTGTGTGCGTCAGCGCGTTCCCAAGTGGCTTGCTGGGAACTAAAACTGAGCTACTACCAAACCCAAGTTGCTCACTACTAACTAAACCCAAGTTACTCACTGGTAACTAAACCTGCTGGCTGCTGTGAGCCTGCACTGTTGTACACATGGGGCCAGGCCTGGCCCTGCCCAGGCAAGCGAGCTGCTCACATGCTGTAGTGCTGCGCTGGCCCTGGGGCAGGAGGAGAGCTGCTGAGGGGTGAGTTTGGGTGCGTTGGTGGCAGTGGGGGTGTTGTCGAGTCCACAGGTCCCAGTGAAGACACAACAAGGTTCTTGGGACCTTTTGCTGGCTGAAAAGCTTTTGTCAGTGTGCCAAGGAGTGTTTAGTACGCAGAGTAAAAATCCATGCAGGACAATGACAGATGGACTGTGGCTGCAAAGCACAGCGTGACGTGTCCTTCTGACCCTGCCCCGTGCTGGTGCCCAGGCACAGCCAGCCCCATGGGTCAGGGGCTGCAGCTGCGTTGGGTGATTCTCAGTTTGATATCGTAGGAGGAGGAAAGTTTACGTTCTCAAGTCAGGGACCTGGAGGAGAAACTGGAGACTCTGAAGATAAAGCGAAATGAAGACAAAGCAAAGCTCAAGGAGCTCGAGAAGTACAAGATCCAGCTGGAGCAGGTGCAGGAGTGGAAGAGCAAAATGCAAGAACAACAGGCTGATCTCCAGAAGCGACTGAAGGAGGCCAAAAAGGTGAGTGCCTGCGGGGAGCTGGCCAGGATGCTGGCCCTGTGGCAGTGAGACTTTGGCTTCTCTCTGCCCTGATTTGCCAGGGTGGACCCACTGGTTGGGATCTTTTGTGGAGGGGAGAAGGCCAGAAACACGGGAGAGGGGAGATGGGTGCCATCCTTCCCCTCCAGCCCTGATCAGACATTGTTTACGGGACTTGATCCTCCCGCAGGAGAGCTGTGAGAGACGTAATTGTCCAAGGCTTGTTGTGAGGGGCATCCCTCCCTTCTTGGCCTCAGGCATCCTGGCTGTGGTCTTCTCACTCATGTATGCTTGACCACAGGAAGCCAAAGATGCCTTGGAAGCCAAGGAGCGGTACATGGAGGAGATGGCAGACACCGCCGACGCCATTGAAATGGCAACCCTGGACAAGGAAATGGCAGAAGAGCGAGCGGAGTCCCTGCAGCAGGAGGTGGACTCCCTGAAAGAGAAGGTGGAATATCTCACGATGGACCTGGAGATCCTGAAGCACGAGATCGAAGAGAAAGGTGGGAAGGGGTCAGCTTTTGGGAGGTCTCAGCCCGGGTCCCAGCACACAGGGGAGCTACAGGCTGGGAAGGAGAAGGTTCAGCTGCTTTGCAGCCCTGGCAGCTCCTCACCACTGGCTGCACCCAGGCTTTGCCTCCACTATTGTCCCCAGCAGCCATCGAACACTTGTTGTGGGGACATTCACCTCAACCCCAAGATGAATCTGTAGAAGCAGGAGATGAGCAGGCAGGCTGAGGGGTGTGAGGAGTAGAGGTGTAGAGGCACCGGGTGAGGTGCCAGCAGGACGGGAGGGCTCTGCAGGGGGATGTGGCGAGCGACAGCTTTGGCCTGAGTTTGCTTTCGCTGCCTTGGAGGGTTGGGAGCCCCAAGCTCACAGTGCCTGGTGATGTGTGCCCCTGCCACCTCCCAGCTGGGGGGCAGCCTGGGGGTTTTGGTGGTTCTTCACCTGCCCTGGCTGCCTTCGGTGGCATTGGGACAGCCTCTTGGCCTGTAAGTGCCAGCACCACACACCAGGCTTGGGCTTTGCTGTGCTGCAGGAGAGGAACAGGCGTGTTTCTCCTTAGCTGCCCTCTCCCTGGCGATGCTGCTTGGGGTTGGGACAGCTGGATCTGTTTGGCAGCTGCTGTCCCTGCTCACATGGAGTAACACTCCCTTTCTACCACAGGCTCAGATGGAGCCGCATCCAGTTACCAAGTCAAACAGCTGGAAGAGCAAAACGCGAGGCTCAAGGAAGCTCTTGTGAGGTAAGAGGCTGCTCGTGCTCTCCAGAGGCTGGGGTGCTGCTGGAGGAGCCCCTTAACCTCCCAGCAGCCTGTGTTGGAGCCGATCCAGAGCAGCCACTGTGACTTGGGTTGCTGCTGTGCTCCTTTGGGTGTGCAGCAGGGAAGGGAAGAGTCTCTTGTCGTGGGACAGGGATGTAGATTGGGAGAAGATGAGCTGTTTCAGTGCCATCTTGGACACCAATTCACCCCTGTCCCTCACTGGTACTGAACCTTCTCTGGGGATGGGGCTGCCAGAGACTCCAAAGGAGCTGGCACCAGCAAAGACAGGGGGTCCCAGCTCATCCAAGGGCGGTGCCTGGGAGGGGAATGGCTTCTCTTCCTCTGGCCTCTGCTGGGCTCGTGACGAGTCTGGTTGTTCTCTCAAAGGATGCGGGACCTGTCTGCATCAGAGAAGCAGGAACATGTGAAGCTCCAGAAGCAGATGGAGAAGAAGAACACGGAGCTGGAGTCCCTGCGTCAGCAGAGGGAGAAGCTTCAGGAGGAGGTGAAGCAGGCGGAGAAAACGGTTGATGAGCTGAAGGAGCAGGTGAGTCCTTTGGAGGGGGGAGAGGCAGGGAGGGAGGGGAAGTTTGGGGCATCCAGTGGTGGCTGTCAGGTAAGCTTGGGCACCTCCCAGCACAGCACAGCTCTGAGACAGCCACGCTCAGTGACACGTCTGCAGGGACCAGCGCTGCTGGGCCCCTGTGTGAGAGCAAACCCTGTTCCAGCAGTGGGAGCTCTGCTTGGCTGTAGGGCAGCTCTAGAACATGGGATGCTGATGACCTGTTGCCCTTCCCAGGGCTGATGTGTGCTTGCTGCTCGCTCGGTGCTGATCCATCAGGTCTTCTCACCTGGGTGACTTTCATGGAGCTTGTTCCTGGCCAGGCTGGGATGCCAGTGTGGGGATGTCCCCGGGAAGGATCTATGCTCACTGCAGAGCAGCCTGGGCAGCTCCTCTGAACTGCAGTTCTGGAGGGACGCTGGCCTCACGCTCTCTGAGCAGCAGCCTGAGTGTTGGGGTGGGGGGTCTGTTAGCAGAGGTGATGCCTTCCCAGTGCAAAGAGCCTGAAATGCCCATTGCTCCGTGGCTCCCACAAGTGTGAAACCCCTCACATGTGTCCTCCAGGCAGGCAGAGAGCTTGGGAAGCACTGTCACACGCCCAGCCTGAAGGCCAGCACTGTTGGCACTGACCTGTAACTGTTCAGCCTCCTGCCTGGTGCCACAGCTGAAGAGCCAGGAGACTGGCTGGAGACCTGTCAGGTGGAGAAAGCCCTGGGGGTGTTGGGTGACTGCTGACTGAACATGAGCCAGCAGTGTGCCCAGGTGGCCAGGAAAGCCAATGGCATCCTGGCTTGTATCAGGAATAGCATGACCAGTAGGTCTGGGGAGGTAATTGTGCCCCTGTACTCAGCATTGGTGAGGATGCACCTTGAGTACTGTGTGCAGTTCTGGGCTCCCCACCATAAGAAGGACATTGAGGTCCTGGAGCAAGTCTAGAGAAGGGCAACCAGGCAGGTGAAGGGGCTGGAGGGCAAATCCTATGAGGAGCAGCTGAGGGAGCTGGGGGTGTTCAGCCTGGAGAAGAGGAGGCTGAAGGGAGACCTTATCACCACCTACAACTACCTGAAGGGAGGTTGTAGAGAGGTGGGCGATGGGCTCGTCAGCCACGTGACGGGAGATGGGACAAGGGGAAATGGCAAGAAGGTGCCCCAGGGCAGGGTCAGATCAGATGTCAGGAAGAAGTTCTTCATCGAAAGAGTTGTGGAAAGAAAGATGTGGAACAGGCTGCCCAGGGAGGGGGTTGAGTCACCTTCCCTGCACGTGTTTAAAGAAAGGGTAGAACAGGTACTTAGGGATATGGTTTAGCATGGGATGGGAACGGTTGGACTTGGTGATCTTAAAGGTCTTTTCCAACCTTGTGATCTCTAAGCCAAAGCCAAGTCCCACTCCTCACCTGCCTGTCCCTCTGTGGCTGCTTAGCCCACCTGGGCTTTGGCTGCTCTCCTCAGCAAACCTGTTCCCAGCTGTCAGGAGGGAGCTTACACAGTGTCTGGCAAACCCTTGCCATGGGATGGGGACATGTGTGTGCCAGCCTTGTCCCAAAGCTCCCCAGAGTGATGCCTCGATGGCACGAAGAGATTTGGGAGCCACCTGCCGCGGCGTGGCGAGCTCCAGGCCGGGGTGTGATGTGGTGTGTGCTTGCAGGTGGATGCTGCTTTGGGCGCTGAAGAGATGGTGGAGACTCTGACGGAGAGAAACTTAGACCTGGAGGAGAAGGTCCGGGAGCTGCGCGAGACTGTTGGGGACCTGGTAAGACGGGTCACTCCGGGGCAGGGGCTGGCACCAGGGACCTTGTGTCGCTTCTGTGGCACCCGCTGCACTAGTGGGCTGAGGGGGGGAGGGCTGGTCCAGCCGGCTGCCCGAGGTGCTGGGAGCTGCTGGCAGTGGTGCCAGCAGGGGGGTGTAACTGCCTCCCGCGCTGCCCCTGCCTTGCCAGGAAGCCATGAACGAGATGAACGACGAGCTGCAGGAAAACGCCCGTGAGACTGAGCTGGAGTTACGGGAGCAGCTGGACATGGCCACGGCGCGGGTCCGCGAGGCAGAGAAGCGCGTGGAGGCTGCGCAGGAGACCGTGGCTGACTACCAGCAGACCATCAAGAAGTACCGGGAGCTGACTGCCCACCTTCAGGTGTGGCCTTGTGCTGTCCCTTCCCACTCCTGCCAGAGCTGTGCCCCTTCCTGATGAGGAGACCCAGGAGCGTTCCCAGGGAAGGGGGGGCAGGCACGGCACATGCTCTCCTCCATCGTGGTGCTTGTTGCACAGCGGGCCCCCAGTGCTGCCCCCTGGGGAAGGGGCTTGAGGCGTTGGGTGTGGGGGTACTGCGGGGCAGGGGCTCGCAGAGCTCTGTGCTGCTTTGCTGGGCGTCTCCATCGCAGCTTCTTTCTGTGCTCAGGACGTGAACCGCGAGCTCATGAGTCAGCAAGAAGCATCCGCTGAGAAGCAGCAGCAGCCTCCCCCTGAGATGTTTGACTTCAAGATTAAGTTTGCAGAGACGAAAGCCCATGCCAAGGTAGGGCACCCAGAGCGCTGTCCCCATGTGTGAGGCTCCATGAGCAGTGGCACTGAGGCATGGTGCCAGCATGGTGGGTGCCACGCTCGGGGCCAGTATTTCTCCACATGGTGGGGCTGATACTGGGGGACAGAGTCTCTGCTGGGAGAACTGTGGAAGCTCATGTGCTGCTGTGCAGGGAAAGGATGTTTTCTTGTGGAAGCGTGCTCAGAGCTGGCAATACAGGTGTTCTTTATTGCACCATGAACGCTGGCTGGTGACAAAGAATGCCTGTGAGCATGGATACCTGGGAAGGAATAACTGCTTGTATCAGTACAGGCTGGGGGATGACCTGCTGGAGAAGAGCTCAGTGGAGAAGGACCTGGGGGTTCTGGTTGAATGAGAGGTTGGCCATGAGCCAGCAGTGTGCCCTGAGGGCTGAGCCAATGGGATGCTGGGCTGCATCAAGTGGAGTGTGGCCAGCAGGTTGAAGGAGGTGATCCTCCCCCTCTACTCTGCCCTGGTCAGGCCCCACCTGGACTATTGTGTCCAGTTCTGGGCTCCCTGGTATAAAAAAGACAGTGATCTCCTGGAGAGAGTCCAGAGAAGGGCTACGAAGATGATTAAGGGCCTGGAGCATCTCCCCTATGAGGAAAGGCTGAGTGAGCTGGGACTGTTGAGCCTAGAGAAAAGAAGACTAAGGGGGGACCTAATTAAAGTTTATAAATATCTTAAGTATGGGATGCAGGGGGAAATGGCCAGCCCCTTTTCAGTGCTCTGTGGAGACAGGAAAAGGGGTAATGTCAGCAAGGGAGCTGCTTTGGCAGGGGGGTGGGACCCGATGATCTCTCAAGGTCCCTTCCAACCCCTACGATTCCATGATTCTATGATACGTGTTGTATGCTGCACCCTGCTTAGACCAGAGCCCCCCACCAGCCCCTGGGCACCTCCACGCACCAGGGGTTGGTGATAATGAGCAGCCTGTCCCAGGGCATTGCCTGTGTCCCCAGAGGAAAGCGGCTCCAACTTGCCAAACTGCCGAAGGGGCTGGCCGAGGGGGCAGGGTGGCTTTGAGCACGTGTCTCCTGCAGGCCATCGAGATGGAGCTGCGGCAGATGGAGGTGCAGCAGGCCAACCGGCACGTCTCCCTCCTCACCTCCTTCATGCCTGACAGCTTCCTGCGTCATGGAGGGGACCACGACTGCATCCTGGTGCTGCTGCTCATCCCTCGGCTCATCTGCAAGGTGGGATGGACGCTGCGGCTCCCCGCTGCCTGGGGGAGTGAGGCCTCAGGCTAACTCTTCCTCTGAAGGCTGGAGCTGGGGCTTGGAGTGTCTCTGAACCCTCCACAGTGCTTGGGCTAGCCGGGGGGTGGTGGCTGTGCCGTGGCTCTGTGGGACATGCAGACTCTGTCTCTCCTGGGTGGGTCAGGGCTGAGCCTGCCTCGTGCCTGGCAGCGCTGCCGGGGGAATCGCGCTGCCCCACACCTTCCCCTTCCCTTCTGCACAGCTCCCTCCTGGGAAACCTTGCATTTTTTGGGGGGAGGGGGGTGTGTGTAAGTCACAGGGGCTGAGAGGGATGGGTCAGGGCGAGTGAGGAAGACTCTGAAGGTTCTCCCTCCTCCCTGGCAGGCTGAGCTGATCAGCAAACAGGCTCAGGAGAAGTTCGACCTGAGCGAGAACTGTGCGGAGCGCGCCGGCCTCAGGGGCGCCGTGGGCGAGCAGCTCAGCTTCGCTGCCGGGCTGGTCTATTCCCTCAGCCTCTTGCAGGCAACGCTGCACAAATACGAACAGTGAGTAGTACCCTTCTCTGTGGCCCCAATTTCCTGGGGAGCATGGGGTGGGGGGACCTCTGCGGCCTCAGGGCAGGGCCAGTCCCCAGATATTTCGGCAGCCGGGCTGGGAGAAGGCTGAGGGACCCTGTTTCTTGTCCTGTGGTGGGGTATCTGCTTCTGTTTCAGCTTCTTCCTTGTCTTCCTCCCAAGAACTGACACAATAAGGGACCCAATTCCCTGCCATGTGTTGCTTGTGACCAGCAGTAGCCTCAGTGCATTGGTTTTCCATCTGACCTGCCAGGAGATGCACCACAGGCTCTCACTGAGCACAGCTGTAGCTGGGCTGGGCTTTGCTTAGGGCTTCTGTCACCCAGAGCTGGCCCTGCCCCACAGCCCAGACCCCCCTTCCACGAGCCCTGGGGCTCGGTGCCGTGCACAAGCCTTGGCCCAGTGTCAGCCTGCATGTTTGGCGGGCATGAGCCCGTGGCTGGGCAGTGACTGTGGAGCCAGGGCTTTCCTCAGAGACTGAGAGGTGCCCTAGGGCACCAAAACAGCTGCAGCCAGTGAGAGCACATTCCTGGAGGCTTGCTCAGCTTCTGTCCCTGGGAGCTGGCTCAGTGCAGAGCAGAGCATGGGCAGATTCTTTTGCTCCTGCACCAGCCTGGCTGAGGGGCTCATTAGATCTCATATGAGCTCATTAGATAGCCACGTGCTGCATCGCTGGTGCTAGGGGCCGGGTCTTCTGCCTGCAGCAGGTACCCTGGCCAGGGAGCTGGCAGGGTTTGTGTCCCCATCCTGTGGCACCCACGCAGCCCGTTGCAGGCCCTGGCTTTCTCCAGACATTCTGACCTCAGTTACCTGTCCTCTGGCTCCAGTCGGTGCTCCTGTGCATCCAGCCCTGCTCAGATGCTGCCTGGGGCACCTGCCTGTCCCAGAACACGCTGTGTTTCCTTGCCAGGGCCCTGACCAAATGCAGCGTGGAGGTGTATAAGAAGGTGGGGATGCTGTACCCCGAGATGAGCGTCCACGAGCGCTCCCTGGACTTCCTGATCGAGCTGCTGCACAAGGACCAGCTGGACGAGACCGTCAACGTGGAGCCACTGACCAAAGCCATCAAGTACTACCAGGTGGGGCTGTGGAGCTGAGACACCGGCTCCAGTTTGGGGCGTCTCTGACCTCTATGGGGGGAGGAGCCGTCAGGAAGTCCTGCCCTCGGCCACGTGGTTTGGGCGCACACTGCTAAGCTGAGCTCCTGTGTGGCTCACCCTGTGGCAGCATCCCTGGGTGGGGGGGCTGAGCTCACTGTCCCTGGGAGGCTGTGGGTGGAAAGGATGCGGTTTGGCTGAGCACTGGGTGCCTGGGGGGGGTTTGTCGTGCGGTCCCTAGTCCCTCGCTGGGTTTGCTTGCTCCTGTGTGTGAGGGTGCTGATCTCTGATCTCTCTCCACCCAGCATCTGTACAGCATCCACCTGGCTGACCAGGCTGAGGACTGCACCATGCAGCTGGCCGACCACATCAAGGTGAAGCGGGGGGAGAAACACAGCTCCTTCCCTGTCGTGTGTTCTCTGCCTTTGCCCTCTCTGTTTCCCCCACTCTGAGATGGTTTCCTGGGCTGAGGAGCCTCTTTTTCCCCCTCTCCTGGTCGCTTTTCCCCAGCTGCCAGTGGTGGCACAGAGGGATGAGGGCTCCCAAAGTCGGGGAAAGGGGAGAGGATGGGGGTCTGGGTGGAAGGAGTGGAGTAGTGAGGGGAGGTTGTGCTACCCCAGCGTCCTGGTTTCAGCTCTCAGCTGAGGCCAAACCATGACACCCCAGCTTCCCAGGGAGGTGCTGGTGCGCTGTGCCCCACAGAGGAAACCAAGAGCAGGCTGAACACCTCAACCTGTTCTGCTCCTGCTTGGCCTGGAGCCGTGACAGGGTCCTGCATGGAGGGTCAGCCCAACGGTGTCCCAGAACCAAAGCCCCAGTCCTCCCTAGCACAGCCCAGCCTCAGCCCAGCCCAAGCTGACAGTGCCTGTGTCCGTGCCCCACAGTTCACCCAGAGCGCCTTGGACTGCATGGGAGTGGAGGTGTGCCGGCTGCGAGCCTTCCTGCAGGTAGGACATGCTCGGGCTGGCGCGGCGATGCGGGGTTCCCCTCGCCTCACACCCCACTCCGAGGTTTGCTGAGGTCCCTTCTCTGCCCCCCAGGCCGGGCAGGAGGCGTCCGACCTCGCCATCCTCCTCAAGGACCTGGAGACCTCCTGCAGCGACATCCGCCAGTTCTGTAAGAAGATCAGGCGCCGCATGCCCGGGACGGACGCGCCGGGCATCCCTGCGGCACTGGGCTTCGGGCAGCAGGTGAAACGGCTGGCAGAGCAGGGCACCCCAGCGCTGCCCCTGCGTGGGGCCATGTTAGCTGTGTACTGGAAGCTCTGGGCTGTACTGGGTTAGCATCTGGTGCCAGTAAATCCCTCCTGTCCTCGCTGGCTCCGGGGAGGGAGCATGCAGTGCCCAGCTTGAGTGGTGCGAGCCCAGGTGGGACGTTGGCTCTGGGCTTTGTGGGATGGAGTCAGGGCTCCATAACCTGCTTCTCTCCAGTCTTTGGTGTCTATATATCTTTCCTGGTGATGCCCAACTTCCTCACAATGCTTCAGAAGCACGTTGAAGTCTCAGCGGCTGTGAGACTCGAGCGCGGCCAGCGCTGCAAAGCCAGGAGCTTTCCCAGTGCTGGGCAGTGAGCTGGGAGGTGTCCCATTTGCCTCACCCAAACCACCCCGTTTCTGCCCAAATTCCAGGTGTCGGACACGCTGCTGGACTGCCGCAAGCACCTGACCTGGGTGGTGGCCGTGCTGCAGGAGGTGGCCGCTGCTGGGGCGCAGATGATCGCTCCTCTGGCAGAGAACGAGGGGCTGCTGGCAGTGAAGCTGGAGGACCTGGCCTTCAAAGCGAGCGAGCAGGTGGGAAGAGCCCTTCTCAACCACCCCTTGTGCCCTGCTGCGGCGGGGTGGAGCTGGGTCCTGACCCACCCACTGCTTCCTTCCCATCCTTTGCAGATCTATGGCACCCAGGGCATCAACCCCTACGAGTGTCTGCGCCAGTCGTGCAGCATCCTCATCGCCACCATGAACAAGATGGCCACAGCTATGCAGGAGGGAGAATATGACGCAGACAGGCCACAGAGCAAGGTGGGATTTGGCCTCTGAGCTGCTTTGCCATCTCCTGTAGCCCTGCTGCTGCCTCCCTGGGCAGGAGGCTCTTCTGGCTGTGACATGGGGCAAGAGCTGCTCTTAAGATGCCGATTTTGTGTCTCGTCCCTCTGGTCACCGTTGCAGCCCACCCCACCTGCTGACCTGCGGGCAGCGGCTCTTCGGGCAGAGATCACCGATGCTGAGGGGCTGGGTCTGAAGCTGGAGGACAGGGAGACAGTCATTAAGGAGCTGAAGAAGTCCCTCAAGATCAAGGTGAGCTGTCCTTCAGTTGAGCTCTGCCTTCCCGGACGGTCAGCGAAGAGCTGCGGTGCTGCTGTCACCGCCGTCACCTTCATGCCCTGGGTGACTCGTTGTCCACAGAGCTGATGGCCCCGAGTCCCAGACACATCTCCTGGAAATCCTTGTCCCATCATCCCCATGTCCTGGCCTTTCCCCTCTGGGTGCTGCTGGGAGCTCTTCTGGGTGCCCACTGCCCCCAGGATGGGGAAAGCCCCATGATTTCTTGACCCCCCTCCCCAGGGTGAGGAGCTCAGCGAGGCCAATGTGCGGCTCAGCCTCCTGGAGAAGAAGCTGGACAGCGCGTCCAAGGATGCAGATGACCGTGTGGAAAAGATACAGACAAAGCTGGATGAGACCCAAACGCTGCTCAAGAAGAAAGAGAAGTGAGTGTGGGAGGGGGCTGCTGGTGGGGGGGGGGGGTGTTTGTGGAGGACCCACTGGGAACCAGCATGTTTTAGGGGTGCGTGGCAGGGCGCAGGCGGGCAGAAGGCTCCTGGGAAAGGCCCCATGCAGAAGCTCCTGTGGAAAGAGCCGTTGTCCCAGCACATCCCTGGGGCCATCGCTGTGCTCCAGGCATCTCCTGCCAGATGTGGTCTGTTGGCAGAGCCTGTGGCCGAGCAGAAGGGCGCAGCCTCACGGGGCAGGGGGAGGAAGGTTTCACAGGGTAAAAGCTGGGCAATGGCTGCTGCAACGTGGGGTTCAGTATGGATAAAGAGCCCCGCTGTGCACTGCACCCTGGGCTGCAGGGGAGTCTGGTGGGGCTCC
Source organism: Gallinula chloropus (assembly GCF_964237585.1). Classification (NCBI taxonomy): domain Eukaryota; kingdom Metazoa; phylum Chordata; class Aves; order Gruiformes; family Rallidae; genus Gallinula; species Gallinula chloropus. The sequence goes on from NC_140088.1 coordinate 82,338,212, forward strand.
AGCCCTGGATCAGGTGTGTGCTGGAGCAGCAGTGGGATGTGTGGGGAAGCCGGGAGCTCTGGGGTCCCGGGCTGCTTGCCTGCCTCTTCCCCTCAGAGTAGCATGCCCAGCTACCCAGGTGCCCCTGTGTGCTCTTCCAGGGAATTTGAGGAAACCATGGACGCTCTCCAGGCAGATATTGACCAGCTGGAATCGGAGAAGGTGGAGCTGAAGCAGCGCTTGAACAACCAGTCAAAGCGAACCATCGAGGGCCTGCGCGGCAGCCCTGCCTCCGGCGTCGCCTCCATCGTGTCCGGCATCGCTGGAGGTGCGTACCCAGCGTCCCCAGAGCTCGCCAGCGCTTCAGCACCTGCTGGAGTGTCTTGGAGGGCTGGAAGGGGAGCCGTGCAGGGAAGTACCTGCAGCAGCTGTGGGAGCTCAGGCTGCCAGCTGGAGCAAGCAGCGCTCGGGAGCGGTGGTCCAACAGCACGCCGCTCTGCCTGCCCACCCCTCCCAGCGGGGCAGAGCACAGGCAGCCTTGGGGCTGTACAGGGGGGCAGAGGGTGTGTAGAGCCAGTAGCTCCCCAGCAGTGTCCAGCAGCTCCGTGCTGGGCAGGCAGGGCAGCGGTGGCACCGCCGTGGAACCAGCCTTGGCATTCCCAGGGCTGGGGTGTCCTTGGTGGTGGGACACCCGGCTGTGGCAGCTGGGGGCCTGGGGATGCCCCCTGGGAGATGCAGCACCCTGGCTGGCTCCAGAACAAGACCCTGCCTGCCCCTCCTGGGCTCCTTTGAAGCTCAGCAGCAAGGCGTGGGTGATGGTACAGGATGGGTGCGTGCTGTGGCTGCCAGTCCTGGCGTGGGCTGTCAGGGCTGTCGGCACCTTCCTCAACACTCCTGAGGGAGTGTCCCAGCACAAATGCCGCTGCCAGGAATGGGTCTTTGGCATCTTTGTCAGAAGCTCTGGCCAGAGAGTGGTGTGTGGATGTGACCAGTCCTAACGTGGCCCTGGTGTGGCAGTGGTCCAGTGGGTCCAGGTTCCCGGTCCCTTTGACCTGCACCAGGTTGGGTGGCACCTGGAAGCAGCAGCTCCTGGCCCTGGGGATTTGTGGCCTCTCTCCAAGTCACTGTGGCCACCAGCTCTGGCCTTCGGGGACGCAGACAGCGTGTTCTCAGTCCCAAGCAGTGTACACAGCGCAGTGAGCGCTGTGCCAGCACCAGCATTGTGTTTCTGAAGGGAAGGAACTGGGAGCACAGGGAGTGAAGCCCGAGGGGACCCCAGCTTGCAGGGGTGTAGGGTGCACCAGCCATGGCAGCACAGTGCCAGAGTCACTCCTCCCTCCCTGCCCAACTGAGCACCTTGGAGCAGGGCAGCATGGAGCCATGTGCCTCAGACCTGCAGCAAAAGCCGTGCTGTGGGCACATGTGTCCCGCTCGGGTTGCTCACAGTGCTGTAAGGGCTCAATGGCTCCCGCTGCAGCAGCGGCACGTGGAGCCCCACTGGGATGTTGGGACAGTCACTGCTCCTGGAGTCAGGGGACACGGTCCAGCACAGGCTGCGGCCGTGGGTGACCAGAGCTCCTCTGGCTGCGGCTCCTCCCCAGCTTGACCTTGGCTTTAATTCTGCTTCTTCTTGTCTTTCCTCTGTCCCCTCTCCTCGTCCTGCAGAGGAACAGCAGAGAGGTACAGTACTGCACCCCAGCACGCCGGTGCTGCCCGGCCCCCAGAAGTGCATGCTGGGGGGGAGAGTGTCCTGTGTGCCCAAATGTGGCCCTGGGCTGGGGCTGGGTTTGGACAGGGGATGGGCATGGGCCCCGCTCAGGGATGGCGCTTGACTCGAGTGCTGAGCATCTGGTGGTGGAGCTGGCGTGGAGCGTGATGAGCATGAAACTGCTGTGGTGCAGCCCCACGGTGGAGAGATGGGTCCCTGGAGCCCCACTGAGGGTGGGGGGTGAGGTGCTGCCACAGCCTGAGAGGGGACTGTGCTGCATGTTCATGATGGCTCCATGGGCACCTGGGCGCACGCAGGTGGCCGCTACCCCTCCCCGCGTTGCCGACACGTGTCCGTCCGTCCCTTTGCTGAGCCTGTCCGTGTGTCCAGCACCCAGCTGTTGCACTCCCACCCCGTGATGGGTGCTGCTTGTTGCCATGGGATGTTCGCTCACACCAGCGCTGTTCCTGCCCCTCTCTGCAGGTGCCGGTGCCGGGCAGGTGCTGGGTGGCGGCTCAGGACCCGTCCAGGTGAAAGACTCGCCGCTGCTCCTCCAGCAGATCGAGGCCCTGCAGCTGTGCATCAGGCACCTCAGGAACGAGAACACCCGGCTCAAGGTGAGGAGAGGGGACAGCGCTTCACACCATGGCAGCTCCTGGGGTGCTGCACCCCGGGGCCCCCTAGGTCAGGGGATGACAAACATACGTAGTGACCTCGCGGTGAGGAAACGGGCAAAGCAGCAAATAAGCTAATTAATGCAATGACCTGCCACTAATTTGCAGGGGTGCAATTATGCAAATTAGCATACACAACTGTGAAGCTGCTAACGGCAGCTCCTGAATCTAAGGAGAATGTGGCCACAGCTCCCCAGGCATAGGTCTGTTTGCCCATCCCTCAGCCTTAGCTGGTTCTCCAGGGACTTTTAGGAGGCTGTGGCTGCCCGTAGGCACCTGTGCTGCCACCCTCAGAAGACCCCCACCCTCTGGTGGGGTTAACCTAGTTTTTATCCCTTCTTGGGGTGGTTTTTTTTTTTTGGGGGTGGTGGTGGTGGTTGTTTTGTCTGGACTCCACTGCATTGTCTTGACTCACCCCTTCCCTAACACCCTTCTCCTGTCGGCTGCAGGGTGCGCGGATGAAGAGGGAGCTGGCCAGCCTGACGCCCCTGCAGGTCCCCAAAATCTCCCTGCCCAAGAACAGGCAGGGAGAAAGTCTGGCCACGTACACGCTGTACCGCAAGACCAGCCAGCTCCTGGAAACCCTCTACCAGCTCAGCGCCAACACCAAGGTCGTGGACATAAAGCAGAACAAGTCAGGTAGGTCCTACGCAAACACTCCTCAGCCAAAGGATCTGGGGAGTGAGGGGGTCATGGCAGCCAGAGGGAGCTTGGCCCGTGGTCTGTGTGCAACCCCTGCGACTGCTCTCTGCCCAGGGAGGGACCAGCACCCCCTTCCCATCTGGGCAGCAGCTGGAGCAGGGTTTGCTCCTGGTGTGGGCTCTCCGACCGGCCCATTCAGACCTGCTGGGGAAGGGGGCTGCTCTGGGGGTGTCAGGTCCTGGCTCACTCGCGCTGAGTGCAGCTGGAACAGCCTCATGCCCCCGAGATGCAGCTGTCTGTCCCCCTGTCCCTGGCTACAGGCGGGTGTGGGGACAGTGTAGCACTGGGGCTACAGCCAGTCCCTGGGGTCAGTGGGGCTGAGCCGGGAGCCTCTCTTCCCCCAAAATCGCCTCTGGGAGCAGCAAACCTGAGCAGGCTGGGCTCTGGTGTTTGGCCAGTGCCCTGCCACGCATGGCTGGCTGGCGAGCTGTGGGGAGGGACACCTTCCTCCCCCCCTCACCCCTGTGCCAGCATTCAGATGAGCCATGGTGTTGCCCATGCTCTGGTGCTGGTCTGTGCATGGCTCTCCATCCCTGGTGCTCCTGGCCTTTGGGGTAGAGAGCGCTGGATGAGCGCCGGTGCTGCCGTTACACTGGCGCAGCCCCGTGCGTGCTGGGGGAGCCCAGCGGGGCGCCTGCGTTCCTCACCCCCGTCTCCCGCAGCGAGGAGGGCGTCAGCACGGCTGATGGAGCAGATGATCCGCCTGTGGTACCTCAAAACCAACGTCGACACGCTGAGGGTAAGGAGAGCCCCACTCCACAGCTTTCGGGCCGGTGTTGGGGTCCCCTGGGCTGTGGTGGGGAAATGATGGGGGTTGGTGCCAGCCTTCAGCTGCTGTGGCCATGGGGCTGCCCCCTACCCCTTCCCCAAGCCCATTGGGGTTGGGGGGGCCTCTGCGCCGCCCTGGGGCAGCATGGGGTGATGCTGTGCATGGGGTGGCCTGGTTTGGGGGGGGGGGGGTGATGCTATGCAGGGGTAGTGCGGTTGGGGGGTGATGCTGCATGGTGGGTGGTGTGGTTGGGGGGTGACCCTGCTGTGCTCCTCCAGGACGACACCATGAGAGAGATGGTGCAGCAGCAGCCGGGTGCCCGTGTCCCCACCAGCTTTGGCACCTTCCCAACCTCCTCCTTCCTGAAGGTGAGCGCATGGAGCCGGGGAACAGGGCGGCCCAGCACCCGCTGTGCCCTGGTCCCTTGGCTCCCTGCGGCCCCGGGACCGGTGCCTGGTGTCCCCCCTGATGGCTGCTGTGTGCCCTTACAGGCCAAGAAGGAGGAGGAGGAGGGCATGGCATGCTACGGCAAAGTGATGTTCCCGTGCGAGCCCGGGCACAGCGAGGTCCACCGGCTGCTCCTCACCCCACAGCTGCTCCACAAGCTCCAGTGTCACTTCATGTCCTGAGCCAGGAGCCCCCCCGCCTCCCCCGGCGGCTCCTCGCGTCCCCCACCCGGCTGCGCGTCCCCCACGGCGCCGCCGCCTCCCGCGCTTCATCCCCGGCCCGCGGGGGCTGAGGCGCGGGCAGGGGCCGGAGCCGCGTTCCCTCGGGGCGAGCCGAGCCCCGCCGGGGGTCCCCCTGTCCCGCCCCCCCGTAAGCGCTGTCAGACACTACTGCCGCCCCTCGCGGCGCCGCCGCACGCCCGGGACCCCCCTACGGCCCGGGCTGTGCCCGCGGGGCTGCCGGGGCTGCGGCCCCCCGACACTCGCCATCTCAATAAAGCTGCCCTGAACCTGCCCGCGGCCCCGCGCCCCTCTGCGCCGGGGGAACGGGGTGTGGGGGGGAAACGGGGCTGGGGGACACGGGGAGCCCGGTGGGGACACACGTGGAGCCCGGGGGGAACCGCGTGTGGCGGGAGGGCAGCGGAGCGCGGGAACGGGGGGAGGCGGGGGGCGGCTCTCATTGGCCAGAAGCGGGCGGGGGGCGGGAGGTCGCGGCCGTTCTTGTGGCTGATTGGTAGATGCAGCAAGGAGGGGCGGGGCCGGCGGGGCTTTGCTGTGGGGGCAGCACCGCCGAGAGCAGCCTGCGGTGATTGGCTGAGCGCGGCGGAGAGGCGGCTGCGGATTGGCCGCGAGAGGCGCGGGCGGGTTTCCGGCGCCGCGCCGCGCCGTCCCTTCCGTCTTGGGGTCGGGCCTCGCTGCTGTCGGCAGGATGGTGAGTCCGCTGCGTTCCGCTCCGGGCCGGGCCAATCCGCCCCCATCCGCCCGGAGCGGGGCTGGGGAGGGGGCCGGGGAGGGGTGCGCGGAGCCTTGGGGCGCCCCCGGTCCTGGGGCTTCAGCGGGGCGGGGGCCGCGGCCTCCCCGAGCCCGCCCCGAGCCCGCGGTGGCCGGTTGCAGGTGCTGCTCCACGTGCTGTTCGAGCACGCCGCCGGCTACGCGCTCTTCGCCGTGCGGGAGGTGGAGGAGATCGGGCTGCTGCTGCCGCAGGTGGAGGAGAGCGTCCTCACCCTCGGCAAGTTCCTCAACGTGGTCAAGCTGGCGGCCTTCGCGCCCTTCAGGTCGGCGCAGAGCGCCCTGGAGAACATCAACGCCGTGTCCGAGGGTGAGCGGCCCGCGCCGGGATGGGGGGAAGGCCGGGGGAGGGGGGGGGGAACCACCGGGCTGCCTCCCTCCCCGCCCCGCCACCCCCACGCCGCCTCTGAGTCGGCCCTTGGCGCCCGCAGGGATCCTCCACGAGGACCTGCGGCTGCTGCTGGAGACCTCCATGCCGGCCAAGAAGAAGAAGGCGCTGCTGGGGGTCGCCGACCCCAAGATCGGGGCGGCGATCCTGGAGGAGCTGGGCTACCAGTGCCAGACCGGGGGGGTCGTGGCCGAGATCCTGCGGGGTGAGTGCGGAGGCAGGAGGGGGGTGGGGAGCGTGGCGGGGGGGGGGGGGGGACGCACGGCGCACGCACACGGGGCAGACGGACGCGCTGCCCGGGGGACCGGAGCCTCAGGGGGTGACATCGGGGGTCCCCCGCGCAGGGATCCGGCTGCACTTCCACGCGCTGGTGAAGGGCCTGACCGCCCAGTCGGCCTCCAAGGCTCAGCTCGGCCTCGGCCACAGCTACTCCCGGGCCAAGGTGAAGTTCAACGTGAACCGCGTGGACAACATGATCATCCAGTCCATCAGCCTCCTGGACCAGCTGGACAAGGACATCAACACCTTCTCCATGCGCGTGCGGTGAGCGGGGGGCCCTGGGGCGGGAGGGGGCTGCGGGGGGGGGGGTCTGTCTCCCCATGCTTACCACAGGCGGCCGCCCCTCCGGCCGCCTGTACAGAACGGGGAGGGAGAGCAGCGCCTCGAGTGTGCCCCGGCCTGGCTGGCTGTGGCCCGGCTGGAGCATGCGCTGGGGGGACACGTGGGTGCGAGGGGCATGGGGTGTGTGAGGGGTCTGTGAGGGGTGCAGGGTGCATGTGGGGCACGGGGCGTGGGGGGGTCTGCGAGGGGCGCAGGGTGCACATGGGGTCTGCAAGGGCTGCAGGGTGCATATGGGGCACGGGACATGTGGGGGGTCTTTGAGGGGTGCAGGGTGCACATGGGGCACGGGGTCTGTGAGGGGTGCAGGGTGCATGTGGGGCACAGGGTGTGTGAGGGGTCTGCGAGGGGTGCAGGGTGCACATGGGGCATGGGACATGTGGGGGGTCTGCGAGGGGTGCACATGGGGTACGGGACATGTGGGGGGTCTTTGAGGGGCGCAGGATGCACATGGGGCACGGGGTCTGTGAGGGGTCTGCGAGGGGCGCAGGGTGCACATGGGGCACGGGGCATGTGAGGGGTCTGTGAGGGGTGCACAAGGGGCGCAGGGTGCACATGGGGCAGGGGACATGGGGGGGTCTGCGAGGGGTGCAGGGTGCTGACGTGCTCTCCCCGCAGGGAGTGGTACGGGTACCACTTCCCCGAGCTGATCAAGATCGTGTCCGAGAACTACACGTACTGCCGGCTGGCCAAGTTCATCGGGAACCGCAAGGAGCTGAGTGAGGAGAGCCTGGAGGAGCTGGAGGAGATCGTCATGGACAGTGCCAAGGCCCAGGCCATCCTGGAAGCCTCACGCTCCTCTATGGGTGAGCGCGGTGGTGGCGGCAGCTCCGCCGGTGTTCCTGAGGGACGGGGAGGGGGTGGGTGCTGCCCACACTGGGGAAAGAAGTGGGGGGTCGCTCAGTGCCCACCTCCCATCTCACCAGGGATGGACATCTCCCCCCTCGACCTCATCAACATCGAGAGCTTCTCCAGCCGCGTCATCTCGCTGTCCGAGTACCGCAAGGGCCTGCAGGAATACCTGCGCTCCAAGATGAGCCAGGTGGCTCCCAGCCTCTCAGCCCTCATCGGGGAGGTGGTGAGTGCCAGCGCCCGCCCTGCACTGCCCCGGCCGCGGAGATGATGTCAGAGTGAATCTGTCAATCCACTGAGCTGCCCTGCTGACACCTCTCACTGCTGATCCCCGGCTCGGGGGGGAAGGGGGAATGCTCTGTGCAGCCTGGAGCTGGGCTGCTAGGGTTAGGGGGGGTGGGGGTGGGGGGCAGCTGTAACCCCACACCCTGTTCCATCCTAGGTGGGTGCCCGCCTCATCTCCCACGCCGGCAGCCTGACGAACCTGGCCAAGTACCCGGCCTCGACGGTGCAGATCCTGGGGGCCGAGAAAGCCCTCTTCAGGTACCGCTGCGGGGTGGTCGCGGTGATGGCAGACCCCCGGGCTGCGGGCTGTGACGCGCCGGGCGCCCGCCGCCTCGGCCGCGGGTGAACAGCCGGCCCCGGTCTCTGAGCGACCACCGTGGCTCTGTGTGTTGTGGTGCCCCATGGTGGGGCTGCACCCCCCGGGTCACCCCTGGAGGTTAGCGGGGCTGTTGGGGGGACGGGAACATCCCGGGGGTTGCACTGGGCACCTGGTGGGAGCCCGGGGTGGGTTGGGAGGAGCGTGGCTACTGGTGGCTCTGCTGGGTGCTCCCCAGTCCCTGACAGCCCCATGGGCTGGTTGCAGGGCTCTGAAGACGCGAGGGAACACCCCGAAATACGGGCTGATCTTCCACTCCACCTTCATCGGGCGCGCGGCGGCCAAGAACAAGGGGCGCATCTCCCGCTACCTGGCCAACAAGTGCACCATCGCCTCCCGCATCGACTGCTTCTCAGGTGCCTGGGGGGGGGATGGACACACACACGTGGGCTGGGGGGGTGGCAGGGGGGGCACACGGGGTCCCAGGCGGCCTCTGCGATGATGGGAATATTTTTCGTCAACAGCATCTCACTCTGTGAATGGTGACGACTCTGGTCTGAGCAGAGGCAGGGAGGGGAGAAGGGCGGTGGGGGGGGTGCACAGCACAGATGGGGGGTGATGGATGTGGGGTGCTGAGCCCCTCTTCTCTCCCCTCTCCTCCCTATAGAAGTCCCCACCAGTGTTTTTGGGGACAAACTGAGGGAGCAGGTGGAGGAGCGCTTGGCTTTCTACGAGACGGGGGAGCCGCCCCGCAAGAACCTGGAGGTGATGAAGGAGGCCATGGTGGAGGTGAGGCTGAGGGTGTGGGGTGAGGTGGTGGGGGGGGGCACTGTCGGGCGTGATGTCAAACTTCTTTCCTGACCCCCCGTGGAGGGAAAAGACTGATTTAATGAGGCTGATCCGACGGTGCCCTTGATGGGTGCTGGGTTGGGGCCCCTTCCTCCCCTGCTGACCGCTCTCCCTCTCCTCCAGGCCAGCGAGGTGGTGGCTGAGGTCAAGAGGAAGCTGGAGAAGAAGGAAAAGAAGAAAAAGAAGCGGGAGAAGCGGCGGCTGGAGGCCCTGGCTGCAGCTGCAGAGGAGAACTCGGTGCTGGAGACAGAGGTGAAGACAGGGGGACTGTGGGGAGGGGGCTGTGGGTATTCTCGCCCCTGCCTGTCCCCCAGCAGAGTGGGGTGGGGGGAGGGGACTGGGCCTGGGCATAGCTCTCCCTGACCCTGAGTTTCCCCCAGGAAAACGACATTGAGCCTAAGAAAAAGAAGAAGAAGAAGAAGCAGCAGCAGGAGGAGGCTGACTCGGAGCCAGAGGCGACCTCAGAGCCAGAGGAGAACGGGCTGGAGGAAGAGGCTTTGCCCAAGAAGAAAAGGAAACTCGCAGCAGCGGCTGAACCAGAGGAGGAAGAGGAGAAGAAGAAGAAGAAAAAGAAGAAGAAGGAGAAGGCCAGGGATTCTGATGAGGACTAGGGGAGCCGGGCTGGGCTCCAGCCCTTTGGACTCTTGGACTGGTGGGGCTCACCTCAGCCCCTCACCTGTCTCCCAGCAGTGGAGCGTGGCGGCTGCATTAAAACCTGTTCCCAGGCCCTGTGCGGGCCCTGCCCCTCGGGCCAGGCCTGTGTGCCCTCAGCCCCTGGACTGTGCTGGCCTGGGCCAGGGCCTGCGCTTCCATCACCCCCCTTGGGGCCCCTTCCCTGGGGCAGGGGTCTCTAGCTCCCCCTGCCCTCACAGCGCTGTGACCCCCGTGTGTGGGGCAGGGAGCCGCACGGTGTGTCAGAACCTCAATAAAGGGCCCAGCTGGGTGGTGATGCTCATCTGTCCCAGTTTCCTGCAAGGAGGAGGGGGGGTTTGCCAGGATGGAGGGGAACACTGGCCTTGCAGTGGCCGCATTTATTTAGGGGGGAGCAATAAATTACCCGGGGGCGCATGGCGGGAGCAGGGAGGCCGCGGCGCGGGGCCCTACACGTCCAGGGCGGCTATCACGGCTTGGGTGAAATCCAGGGAGGTGGCGTAGCCCCCCATGTCCGCCGTGCGCACCTGCAAGGAGAGGGGAGGGTTAGCGAGGGGTCTGGGGGCTCCCCCAGGCTGCCAGGGACCCCCCCTGGCCCCTCAGTGGGCGCTGGTGCAGGACCACGCTCCCCGAGTGCCACTGCAGCCCCTGCTCCGAGGGTCCCCACTGGCCGTGGGCCAGGGGTGTGATGGGGACCCTGCTCCACACCAGCAGAGGGGGCTCCAGCCCCGCCCCAGGTGCTCTGGGGTCCCCTGTCTGTGCTGAGACCTTCCAAATCCAGCCTGCCCCAGTGCAGGTCGAACTGCTCGGGGGTCAGAGGGTTTCACAGCAGCCCCTCCACCCTCCTACCGCGGCAGAGCTGTTTCTCAGCCCCCCCCCCCTCTTCCCCCCCGGCCTGAGGGGATGGTGAGGGGCTGGCACGGCAGCAGCTGGGGCCAGGCCTGCCCCAAGCCACAGGGCTGGTGCTGCCCATCCTGGGCTGCTTTACCAGGGGCAGGGGGCTCAGCTCCAAGCCCCCCCCCCCGTGTTGCCCACCCTGCTGCATCCTGCCCTGGCTCCCAGCAGGCTGGAGGTGCCAAGGCCTCTCCTCCACCTCTCCCCACACACAGTGGGACTGTCCCAGTGAGGGGGATCCACACCCCCCCCCACCACAAGCAGCCGGCCCCTGCATGTTGCTGGCTGTGGGGCTGCTGCCCCTGGTCCCATTTATTGCTGAAGCTGCTCTGGGCAGGACAAGGCTCCTACAGGAACTGTGGCCCTGGGAGCTGTGTGCCGAAAATGGGGTGCTGCCCCATCGCCCGCAAGGCGCCCCGGCAGGCCCCCAAAATCCGCACTACCGAGGACAAAGGGAGGGGGGGACGCTGCCTGCACAAGCCAGAGAGACAAGGAAGCCACATGCTGGGCCCTCGGCCCCTCCAGCGATCTGGCTGGGGGCCTGGGATGGGGGCAGGGCTGTGGGCTGGGCAGGAAGAGAGCCCCTCCTCCTTCCTCCTCCTCCTCCTCCCCGGGAGCTGGGCGGGGAGGGGGAAGGCCGTGCTGCGGGGCTGTAAGCTATGGGAAGCTGCTGCAGGGTGCAGTGAAGGCCCCCCCCCGACTCCGCGGGGGTTCCTAGGCACCATAGTGGGGGTGCAGGTTGTCAATCACAGACTTGACGAAGTCAGAAGTGGTGGAGTAACCGCCCAAGTCCCGTGTCCGAACCTAAAAATCCAACACAGGGAAGGGGGAGAAACAAGGGAGAAAGGTGATTGTGAACCAGGTGAAACGACTGTGGGCAGGGAGAGGAGAGGAGGAGGAAGAGGAGAGGAGCATCTCTGCGTGCCCTGCCAGACATCCCAGCCGGCGGGGCAGCGCCCCAGGAGTCCACCTGACGTCCCCCAGCCCCACCAGACCTTCCTGAGCCAGCGAGCGCGGCTGCAGGCGGCCAGAGCGACCCTGAGCCGTGCACAGAGGAGCCCTCTGCAGAGGGCTGTAGGCACCACAGGCGTCCGAGCTAGGAGGAGGAGGTGGGAGAGTCCGTCAGGGAGAAGGCAGGGCAGCTAGCTACCACGACCACTCACACAGACAGACAGACAGACAGACAGACAGACACCCAGCACTCACTTTTCCGACTTTGATCACCTTCTTCACCGCGTCTGAGATCAGGTTGGAGTGGAATTCCAGGCTGGCAGGGGGAAAGGAGCAGTGGGGTCAGCCCCTGGGTTGGAGCTCACAGCCCCCACTCCCCCCTGGGGGAAAGGCACCTACTTGAGGTGTCGCAGCATGTTGGCGGCCGAGAGCAGCATGGCGGTGGGATTGGCGATGTTCCTGCCCACGGCCTGGGCGAAGGGGTGGCGGGCGCCCTGCGGGAGCAGAAGCCAGGGTGATGGACTGTCTTTCACACCCCCCCTCCCCATCAGCACCCCCAGATAACCCGGGTTAGGGCCCAGCAGCCCCCCCCTGCCCCCCAGAGCCAGGACTCCTCACCATCTCGAACACGGCGTACTCGGCGCTGTAGCTCTCGCCAGGCACCACGCCGGCGCCGCCCACCAGGCCAGCGGCCAGGTTATCGATGATGTTCCCGTAGAGGTTGGGCATGACCAGGACGTCAAACTGGTAGGGGTTCTGCACCAGCTGCACAGGGGGAATGGGGATGTGAGGCCCTGCACACCCAACATGGGCTGCAGGCAAGGTCTGGGTCACGACTGCCTTCTGTAGCTATCCCTAAATTGGGCTCAAGGGACAGGGGGGAGCAGGGGAGGCCCCGGCTCAGGCACTGCAGAGCTACATCCCCAAGGGAGATTTAGCTGAGATGTCAGGGGAAACTTCTTCCTCCAAAGGGTTGTGGAGCACTGGGCCAGGCTGCCCAGAGCAGTGGTGGGGTCCCTGTCCTGGGGTGGGGGGACAGATTTCAAAATCCCATAGGTGTGTTTGGGGACACAGGGCTAATGGTTGGGCTCAGTGACCTGAAAGGTCTTTTCCAATCAAAACAGTTCCGGAGCCGGCAGCGGCGGCAGCTTTTCAGGTTTCAGAGCTCCCTGCCTTTGCCCAGCCAGGCCAGCAGCAGCAGGGGGATGTGGGATGGTTGTGGGGCAGGGAAAGAGGCCCCTCACCTGCATGCAGCAGTTGTCAATGATCATGGTGTCAAACTTGATCTTGGGGTACAGCTCTGCCACTTCTTCGCAGCACTGCAGGAAGAGCCCGTCGCCCAGTTTCCTGCGGCACAAGAAACACCTTGAAGGCTTTGCAGGATGGCACTGCAATCGTTACTGCAGTGGGTAACCTGATAGCAACTGGTATCCCACACAGGCAGCAGGGCTGGGGAAGGCAGGCGGCCCCAGAGCACCCCACACCACCCCACACCCACAGGAGGTGAAATCAGGGCGCGGGAGCAACGAGGGATCAGCTTTCGAGGCCCCTTCTCAGCTGACAGCTGCTGGGATGCAGCTGTCGGGCCTCAGCCAGGCTCAGGCTGGTGAAAAGACCACGCGGGAGGAACAAATCCCAGCTCTTCCCAGGGAAATCCCAGCCCCTTGGGATCCAGACCAGCACCACCCTCATTGGGACCGAACACCACGAGGGAGAAGGTCCCAGACGGGACGGCGTCGGCGCGCCCCAAGCCCGCTCGCCGCAGCACTCACATGATGTTGGCTTTGTGCACCGCCGTCACCTTGGAGCGCCCTTTCTTGGTGGCGTAATCGAAGGCGAACTTGGCGATGCGCTGCGACTTGGCCCGGGTGATGATCTTCAGGCACTCGATGACTCCCTTCGCGCTCTGGGCACGAGAGGAGCGTGAGCAGCCGGCGCGGCACACGGCCCCATGCGTCACACGGCCCCGCGCGTCACACGGCCCCGCTCCCCGCCTTGCCAGCAGCCCCAGCGCTTGGCCTGACACCGGATCATCCCCCATCAAGAGGCTCCTCCATTCCCATGTCCCTTCTGATTCTGGCTTCATCCCTCCCGCAGCCCACCACCATCCTCGCTGGGTGCCTTCCCACCGCTCAGCATGCTCCCAATTCCATCACTGTCTGCCCCAGCTCCGGCAGGGACAGCAGGAACACAGCCCCAGCAGTGAGGAGCTGCGGTGTGTCCTGCTGCAGGGCTGCCCTGGAGCACCAAGGAGGCTGGCAGGACGCAGGCAGGGCTGGAGGGAGGCCCCGTACCTCGTGCTCCAGAGAGCTGTACTCCCCCTCCGTCTGCTCGCGGATGATCACGAGGTCCAGGTTGTTGTGGCGTGTCTTGTAGCCTGGCAGGCTCTTCACGTGGACGACATTGGCAAACAGGTCTAGTTTGCGCCTGTGACACACCCGGATGCAGAGTCAGCGTCTCGCCGCGAGGTGTTTCTGGGGCAGCGGCTGTTACAGCAGCACTGGGGTGACAGCTGGTGATACTGGGAGCAGCTCCCCGCCTCCCACCTTACCTGAGCCTCATGTCGTACGACGCCAGCTCTCCCTTGTACTCCATGGGCGTGTGGATCTTGCCTGCAGGACAGCATTGGGCAGGGGTGAAACAGGCTGACAGCTGCTGAGGAGGCTGCCTGAGCCCAGGCAATGGGGCAGGGGGTGTTTTGGCAGACCCTCAGCCAGGCACAGAGGCCGATCCCTCGCGCTGCAGGACCCTGATGAGCCCCTTTGCCCCTCAGAACCTGGCTGGACCCCCACTTTGGGGAGCTCAGCGAGCACTGTGGTCAGTTGCAGCTTAGCTTCAGGGCCCTTCCTCCCCCAGGGGCTATTCCCAGAATCCCTGCTGCTGACACAGCCCAAATCCTACCAGAGATAAGACCCCGTTCCCCCCATCAGAGGCTGCTGGGCTGGCGCAGGTCCTCACCTATAAGGGCCACTTTACTTTCCTTCATGGAGTCAACCACCTGGTCCAGCTTCTCCTCCGATGCCATGTTCTGCACCTCGCTCAGGTGATGCTCGTCGAAGACCACGGGCACGCTGGCAGCCTGCGGAGCCACAGCCACGCGTCAGGGGCTCGGTGGGGAAGTGACAGAGGGGAGGGAGCTGCTGGGGCTCCAGGAAAGCCAAATCGGGGCTGCCAGGGGGCACAGACCCAACCGAACGCTGGTGCTTCCTGCCCCCTTGAGCACTGGGACTCCCTCCCCTCCCTCGCCGCCACTTTCAGCTGCGTAACTGATGCTGTGGCAATGAGCCCCATGTTTGCTGCCTCTGATGTGACAGAGGACAGAGGTGGCAGCCACTGGCCTCCTCCCCGAGTTACAGGTTCGGAAGGTGGGCAGAAGGACAGGAAGGGTCCTGGGCAGCTGGACAAGGATGACACTGTGGCCACACTCCCCAGGGCAGCAGTGAGGAGCGCCAGCATCATAGACTGGTCTGGGTTGGAAGGGACCCCAAGGGTCACAGAGCTCCAACCCCCCTGCCACAGGCAGGGACACCAACCTCCAGGCCTGGAGCTACACAAGGTTGCCCAGGGCCCCATCCAACCTGGCCTTGAACACCTCCAGGGACGGGGCACCCACCACCTCTCTGGGCAGCCTGTTCCAGCACCTCACCACTCTCCCTGTAAAGAACTTCCCCCTAATATCTAATCTAAACCTTCCCTCCTTCAGCTTTAATCCATCCCCCTTGTCCTGCCAACAGAACCACAGGGTGTCCTCCTGCCCCCACCCTGGACAGACAGCATTGGTGTCTGCAGAGCCCGAAGGTGACAGACCCAGACCCCGACCCCACCAGCACCAGGGCACAGTCCTGCACTGGGGGAACATTTCCCAATGGGAGAACAAGCCAGTTTGGCTGTTCAGGCTGAGCCTGTGCATGGAAAGGGCGTGATCTCCGGGGCTCCTGCAGCCAGCTCTCCTCTTGGGGGGAGGGTCTCTGGATCAGCAGCATCTCTAAGCAACTCCAGAGCTGGGGCTCCTCCCTCCTCAGCCCCCCCTACCCCCCACCTTACCTTGAACACCTCCTTGACGGCGTGCATGAGCTCCGGGCCCACCCCGTCTCCGGGCAGCATGGTGACCTGGAACGTGCCCTCGGACTTGGTGTTCTCAGACTGTGCAGGAGGCAAGGAGGAGTCAGACTGGTGCTGCACCCCAAAGCCTGATCCCAAAGGGAGCCCTAACCCTGCAGTGAACTGGAGGCAGGGTATGTAGGCAGGGTGGAGCAGCCCCACACACACAAAGCAGACACCGAGCTGCACCTCACAGAGGCCCGATCCACGTCCTGTGATTCACCACCCACCTCACGCAGCCCTTCCAGGCACAGCCCCTCCCTCTGCACAGCAGAAACCCTTCTCACCAGGAGCCAACAGCACAACCAAGTTCCCCTCACTCCTTCCCAGCCCCCAGGGTCTCCCAGGGCTCCCTGTGTTGAGTCTCATCCTCCTGCTGCACTCAGCAGCCACAAGGGTCATTCCCAAGGCATTTCACACGTGTCCCATCTCCAAACCAACACCCCCGCCCTGTACCCCCACTGTAGCTGCCTCCAATTGTTACACAGTCCTTTTACTAATCCCTTTCCACCTTCTCCAGCTGGAAATTCCCTGTACAGAGCTGACCTCTATGCACAGGATGTCACAGCACCAGCCCCAGGGCCTGGACAGGCACCAGCAGAGACAAAACCTGCACCCAGCATCTTCACTGGGCAGCAAGAAGCGGCGACACCACAAGATGCAGTGATCAAGGAAAGGCAACATCACAGAGCAAGCAGGAAGAGAACCATGAGGTGATCTTCACTTCTGCTCTGTAAGGTCTCAGAATCGAGCTCCAGGGCAGGAAACCTCACCCAGCTACACCTCAAGAAGCAGCAAAGCATCTGCAGAAGGAGCAGCAGCGCAGACCCCAGCTCAAGGCCAAGTGAGTGGGCTCAGTGCCCTTTAGCATCTCAGACAGCAGTGTAAGACACCCTTGCTTTCACAGGGAGACCTGAACGCAACCAACACCATGTGTGTTGGCTGAGAGGCACCCAGGCTGTTCCTCCCACTCTCAGTCCCCCAGGAAACAACTCATCTCTCCATCACAGCCCTCGTTTCCCAACTGGAGCCTGGATAACACTTGTATGTGCCAAGACCACTGGCTCCTGCCTTACTCAGGCACTAGTAATGATCAGTCTAATCCCCAGGCTGTTTTCTGTCAGCTATGACAGGTGACTGCAGCCAGTTGAGGAGTAAAAAGCAAGGACCAAAAGGACTTTCACTGCTGCCAGCACTGCTGTGCTCTTGCTACTGGCTGTAGCTGCACCCACAGGAAAACACTGCTGCAGCCCTGCACAGAGGTGAGCTGAGCCAGGGCTGGAGAGGAACCCCTGGGGAAGGAGGGAGCAAAGCAGGGGCACATGCTCCTCTGAGAGCCCAAAAAATCCACACCAACCCAGCACAGTCTGCCTGGGAGTGTTTCCACCTCTCACCCTCCCAGCTGCCCTGCTCCCTGCCCTGCAGTGAGTGCTGGAGGCTATGGGTGCTCAAGGGGGGCCCAGGGGCACCGGGACACTCACCTTGGCCCGTGGGATCTGCTGGAGGGCGGCGGAGGCTCGCAGGCCCCTCCACGCCCCGAGGCTCTGGGCTCGCAGGAGACCCTGGGGCCGGGGACAGGGGGAAGGTGAGACCCCTGGGGTATAGGGAGCCCCAGCCAGGAGCCCCCCCCGCCTCCTCCCCCAACCACAATACCCCCAGGGCTGACATCCCCCTTCTTCCCAACACAAACACCCCCGAGCCAGCCCGGCCCAAACACCCTCAGTCTGAACCCCCCCAGCCCGGCCCTTACACCCCGTCCCAGGCTGCCATCCCCCACCAAACCCCTATCAGCCAGCCCAGAGTCCCCAGACGGAGCCCCCCAGCCCAGACGGAGCCCCCCAGCCCAGCCCAGCCCGGCCCCCGGCCCTACACGGCCCCGGGCCCTTGACGACCCCCGAGCTCACACAGCTCCAGCCCCGCACGACCCCCCGGCCCCACAGAACGCCCCGGCCCAGCCCGTCCCGTCCCCTCAGGACCCCCGGCCCCACAGAACGCCCCGGCCCGGCCCGGCCCAGCCCAGCCCGTCCCCTCAGGACCCCCGGCCCCACAGAACGCTCCGGCCCGGCCCGGCCCAGCCCGTCCCGTCCCCTCAGGACTCCCGGCCCCACAGGACGCCCCGGCCTGGCCTGGCCTGGCCTGGCCCAGCCCAGCCCAGCCCAGCCCAGCCCAGCGCGGCCCGGCCCGGCCCGTCCCCTCACCCTGGCAACCGCCATCCCCGCGCCCAGCGCCGCCATCTTTCCGCCCAACAATGCACCGCGGCTGCGGAACGGCGCAAGGCGTAAGGCGAAGGGAGCGGCACCCAGCCGGTCCTGCAGCGCCCCCTGTCGGGTGGGCGGACAAATACACCCCCTCACCCCCCCACTCCACCCCCCCCCCCCGCCTCGGGCTCCCGAGGATCCCACAGCCCCCTCCCCTCCTCCCAACCCGCCCAGGCCCCGCTCCACTGCTGAGCATTGAGGAGGAGGAGGGAGAGCAGCCGGTTCTTCTCTTTATTGAACAAAGGGGGCCGGGCGGGGGTCCTGCCGCCGCTGAGGAAGCCCCAGCCCAGTGCCGGCGGCGGGTGAGGTGGGCGCAAGGTGCCCCCAAAGCCGGGACACGGGCACCTCCCCCCCTCCCCGGTGCCACGGACCCCCCCCCAGCAAGGCAGGGGGCAGAGAAACCCGCACTGGCTGCAGCAGCAGGGCAGGGGGCTGGAGCCCGCCTGGGAGCGCAGGGTGGGCAGGGGGCTATGCAGCTCCCCCACACCCATCCCATGGCTCACTTCTTCAGGAGCTGGGCACGGGCCCGGTTCAGCTTCTCGGCCACTGCGGCGTCGGTGCCGGCCGCGCACTTGGACAGCACGAAGTTCATCTCCGTCTCGTTCTTGTGCTCGATGGCAGCGTCAGCTGCCTGGTCCAGGTCCCTGCAGCGGTGGGGAAGGGGAAGCTGGGGGTGGTGTGGGGGGCAGCAGCCCCCCCCCCCCAGCCACCATCCCCGGCAGCACCAGCCCCAGCAAGGGCAGAGACCCCTCACCGGCTGCAGAGGATGAGGGTGGGGGTACACCCCCAGAGCTGTCCCCCTGCTCCTGGGAGTCTCACCCACCCCACCCCCCAATTCTCCTCGAGCCCCCCCAAGCCCCCAGCCATGCTGCATGAGGATCCCAAGGCTCCCCCCCCCACCCCAGCTCTGCCCCTGCCCCACACACCCCACCAGGACGAAGGCCTTGACGCGCTGCTCGGGGGTGACACGTGGCGCGTACTTCTTGGCTTCATAGCGGTTGTGGTGCTTCACTGAGATCTCCACAAAGGGCTGGAGGGGAAAGGAGCAGGGTGGGAGGGTGGGGGTCTGGCTCCTGGGCACCCCAGCCCCAGCGCTTGCTCCCTGCCAAGCTGCTCGGGGCAGCCCCACAGCCCACCCGTGGGGCAGGACTGGGACTGGTCCCGCCCCCCCAGCAAGAAATCCTCTTACCAGGTACCCAATGGGTGACTTCTTGCTCTTGGAGAACTTCTCCATCTCCTCCCAGTCCCCACGGGTGGCCAGGGCACCGATCTTCAGCCACCAGTACCTGGGGACACCCAGGCCAAGGCAGTTCCGGGAGCTGCCAGCACCCCTTGCCTGGGGTGAGACACCCCCCACCCCGACCCCGCCCCAGGACCCACCTCTTGTCAGGGATCTTGAACTCACGGTAGAGCTGCTCGGCTCGCTTGTGGTGACCATCCAAGATGAGGTTGGAGACGGTCTCGTGTAGCGAGAGGTCGAGGTAGGGCTTGTCCAGGTCCTCTTGGAGGTGGCGCTGGAGCCGCAGGAGCTTGATCTGATCCTCTGTGGCCTGGGGAACAAAGCACCCACCGAAAGGGTCCTGGGGTCCTTGAGGGTCCCATGCCCTGGCACGTGTTGGTGACACCCCACCCAGACTCAGTCGTGCAGCAGGACAGGGTGCCACATCAAGTGGTGTGGCCCAGCCGAAGCCCCGTGCCTGGGGGACTGGGGGGGAGTGGTGAGGGGTTCCCTGTGGCCCCTCCTGGCCCCAGCCACACTCACCTTGGCTGCAAACTCGTTTTTGGCTTTGTAGTACTCATCCAGGGCGTTCTGGAGAGCTCCCACTCGCCCTTCGATGCGCTGGGGACAGAAGGCATGGCCACCTCAGCCCCTGCCAGCACAGGTGCCACACTGCAGGGATGGGGCAGCACCCTCAGAGCCCCCTGGGTGGGGCAGGAGTGGCATCTGGTGCTGAGACACGGCCAAGGCAAAGCTCCGACCCCATGACACTTAGCCCTGAGCCCCCCCTGCCAGCCCTTTGCCCCTCTCCTCCCACCTCTGCTGCCGGGCACGGACCTTCTCTGCGTAGCTGGAGTGGACGTGGAAGTTGCCGAGCTCCTGGTGATTGTCATCCTGGTTGTACAGGTCCTTCAGCGTCTCCCGCTCCTGGTGCTTGCAGAACTGGGGAGGGACAGGGGTGTTAGGGTGTACGGGACTGGTGGCAGTGGGGCTGTCGGGGGGCTGGGAGGGCAGCAGCAGCCCCTACCTGGCGGTACAGGCTCAGGGCCACAGGCTGGTTCTGCAGCGTCATGAAGAAGGTGCCACGGTTCAGCTCGTTCTTCAGGTGCAGCACGACGGTGTAGACTGGGGCAGAGAGCGATGTTCATGGATGGGGAATGGGTGTCACCCCCCCCTCTCAGCAAGGGTTGGCCTCAGGGGGAGTGAGGGGATGTCCCAGCACAGGGTAGAGCCCCGTGCAGAGGCTGAGCGCTGCCCCGGAGCTGCTAGATCCTGCCCCCCCTCATCCCAACAGGCACAACACCACGGACAGGCTCCCCAGGACCCCAAATCCCCCTCACCCAGGTCGGTGTCCCCGCTCTCAATGGCTTTGCTGAGGGCCAGCTTGCTCCGCTTCATCTTCAGCAGCAGCGGGACCTGCTCCCCTGAGCGCGGCTCGTACTCCAGCAGCTGCAGTGGCAGAAGGGTCCTCAGAATCATAGAATCACAGACTGGCCTGGGTTGGAAGGGACCCCAAGGGTCACAGAGCTCCAACCCCCCTGCCACAGGCAGGGACACCAACCTCCAGGCCTGGAGCTACACAAGGCTGCCCAGGGCCCCATCCAACCTGGCCTTGAACACCTCCAGGGACGGGGTGTTCAAGGCCAGGTTGGCATGTGCCCACCTCCTAAGTGCCCCCTTTGTCCCAGATACCCCCCCCAGCCATGCCCCAGCCACGCCACCTTGATGGCCAGCTCCGTCCTGCCGCAGTCGTAAGCCCGGGCAGCGATCTCCGAGTAGGAGATGCCCGGCGTGTCACCCAGCTTCTGGTTGATGGCGTGGGCCACCTCCTCATCGGACTTGTCCTTCTGCTGCACCTGGAGGGGCACAAGAGGAGGGGGGTCTGTGCACAACCCTGGCCAGGCAGAGCCCCCCCACCCCGAGCCGCCTGCTCACCTTGTAGCAGGCCCAGTGTGCCAGGATGCGGCTGACGCCCTGGATCTCCGAGAGGCGCAGGTACTCGCAGATCCTGATGGCCAGGGGGTAGAGCCGCCGCAACACCAGCCTGGCACGGCATGGGGGGGGGTGTCAGTGGCATGGGGGGTGGTCTGTGGCATGGGGGGTGGTCTGTGGCATGGCCCCACATGGGTCCGAGGCATTGAGCAGCTCGGCAGGGAGGGAGCTGCCATGCTCAGCTCTTGGGATCCTTACCTGTCGAGCAGGACCTCGATGGTGAGCCGCTTGTATCTGCAGGGAGGGTCAAGGGACCACACAACCAACCCCACGGAGCACAGGCAGCGAGTGTGGGGAGCCCACCCCCCGCCTCCTGCCCCGCTCAGCCCTGCAAGCCAGCTCTGTGGGGTGTGACGAGTGCAGAGTTCTCAGCTACAGACCCCCACCACAGTGCCTGAAGCCCATGGGGCTGGTGGCTAAGCGGCTCCACAGCTCTCTGCTTCCCATTTTTCACCCCGCCTGGAGCCACAAGCAGCACAGACCCTGCGCCCACCCCAGGGCTGTTGCTCCTGCACTGAGCTCTGGAGGATACTGGGTGAAGGTGAGGGGGATGCCGATCTGGTAGTCCCGGATGGCGTTGAGCACCCGCAGGTCCTGGCACATGCGCACGAAGCTCTCCGGGGGGAACTTGTCGATGAAGCACTTCCCAAAGGAGGCTGCCTGTGGAAAGGGGCACGGGCGCTGGGGCAGTGCCGGCTGGGGCACGACCACTGGCCGGGAGGGAGACGCTTTCAGCCCCTGCCAAAACCTCCCCCGGTGCCTGGCTCACCCTCAGCAGTGACTTCTGGGTGTCGGGCTCGTGCTCGTAGCTGGCTGCCTCGATGCACTGGCTCACCGCCTCCGGGAGCAGCTTCTGGTCCTTGATCTCCCGCAAGTACTCGTCTGCCTTCTGGCTCTCCTTCTGCAGGGCAGCGTGGAGGGGTCCTCACCAGGCAGGGGGAGCCCTGGGAGCCCTGGCACCCCCGGCACCTCGCCCTTCCCACCACCATGGGACCATGCTGGCAGCGGTTTGCCCGGCAGCCAGCCCCACAGCTTGGGGCAGGACCCAGAGCGGGGCAGCGGGCCGTACCTCGTACTCCTTCTGTGCCTCCAGCAGAAGAGCCCCTGGGGCCATGGAAGCAATCTTGAAGATCTCCTGGCTGGCCTCTGCAGAGATGGGGCAGGAGGGAGGCAAACCAGTGAGAGGCTGCTCCAGTCCAGGCACATCACCTGCACCCACTGCCAGCTGCTCCCACTGCATCCCTGCCTGTGGCTTGGGGACCCCAGGAGAGCCCGTGCTGGTGCCATCCATCAGCAGGGTGGGAGCACGGCCACTGACAGCCCGATGAGCTGGGCAGAGAGAGGAACTGGGCTCACAGCCCCATGTCAGGTGCCAGTGGGGCTGTGCGAGAGCCGTGGGACTCTTGCTGCCTCTGCACAGGGCTGTGGGGCCAGGCCCCTGCTCAGAGCTGGGCACAGTACTGGCAGCATCCCAGGCACAGGGCAGAGCAGGGGGGATGTGCCTGCTGGCGCTGGGTCCCACTCGGCCTCGGCGCCATCTCACCTGGGATCTCGTGCAGGAACTCGTGGGAGGAGCGAGACAAGATCCGGACCCCGTCCAGCTCTGGCACCAGGTAGGAGTCCTCATCCAGGACAAACCTGCGCTCCCCACTAAGGACTGGCGGGAAGCAAGCGGCTCTGGGTGCAGCCCCCATCCCTCCCCGGCTCACAACACCCCTTTCCACAGGGGTGGCAGGACTTGAGGGGACAGGAATCCCCTCACCCATGGCAGCCTTCACCCTTGGGGAACGGGGCTCGGACCTCAGCAGGGGGCTGTGGGGGCTCTAGCAGGGAACTCCATCCAGGGATCCCCTCAGCAGGCAGGCCAAGGGGAGGGGGGCAAGTCCTTGGGGGGGACCTTTGGACAGGATGGGTTCTCACTGCTGTACAGGACTGGGGTGGCCAGGTCAGACAGGGGAAATCATGACAGAACTGCAGAGGAGAGGAGCACGTTCAGCCTCCTCTGAGCATCTCAGGGGGCCAATGACACCACTGGGGTTCCTGGGGCCCCCCTCACCCACAGCAGAGACAGAGCTGGCCCAGGAATGGCCCACAGGCTGGGCTGGCCTCTTTCCCAAAGGATACTGGATGCACTCCGTGGAGTTCCCCACCACCATCAGCTGCCGGTCCCAGGCCACCACCACGGCACGCTGCCGGCTCCGGGGACGCATGCACCTGCCAGGGACCCCCGGCTTAACCCCAGCCCAGCTGCAGCCCCCCACACCTGCAGCAGGGACTTCAGAGGGTCCCACTCATCCCAGGGTGGCTGTGGAGCCCAGCTGTGCCCAGCAAAGACTCAGGGTACCAGCAGAGTGTGGCTGGGCTTGGCTGGGGGCAGAAGAGGCTGTCGAGGAGCCCACTCACCAAACCATCTGCTTGGGTGGAGCGCGGACGCTGCTGTTGAACTCACAGAGCTTCTCCTGCAGTGGGAAAGAGCTGGGTCAGGGGGGAGAGTGGCACAGGGACTGGTAGCATCAGATGCAGCAAGGCTGACCTGCAGTCATGGGGAACCTGCCTGGCCCCCCCAGCCCTGTGGATGTGTCTGCCAGGGACAGGGGGAGAGCAGGGGGGGGACACGCTCACCTTCAGCGTGGCCAGCCCCATCCAGATGTAGCCGGTGTCGGTGAAGAGTGCCAGGCAGCGGTAGTTGAAGGACACAGCCATCTGCAGGTAGGCACCGGCGGAGGGACTCATGCCTGGGGGGGTCTGGGATGGGGAAAAGAGGGTGTCACAGCAGGGGGACAGCCCGCTCAGCCCTCACCCTCTTGCCCCTGGCCAGGATGGGGCCCCCATGTCCCCGCTGTACCCGCCTGTCTGGGGGGACAGTGGGAGGAAGGACCTGCCAAGGGGCTGGAGAGCATCCCACAGGTCAGTGGGGGGCAGGGGAAGGAACTGCCAGTGAGTGTGGGGGCTGGAGGATCCTCCCCAGCTCCCTGGGCGGATCCCCTCTGCAGCTCGCTCACCACCACGGAGCAGGAGGTGTTGTCCAGGAGGTAGAGGTCCTGTCCCACAGCCAGCAGGACGATGGTGACTCTGTCCTGGGACAGCACAGCCCAGCAAGACGGCGGCTTCTGCAGACCTGCCGGACGACCACCGTCAGCACCCCGTGCCTGGCCAGAGCAGGGGGACAGAGGGAAGGGGACAGAGGGGAGTGGGACACACCAGGAACCTCGGGCATCCTGCGCAGCTTCAGGTCATCGATGTTGGTGGCCAGGGAGAAGCGGTGTGCCCCGGTGAGGATGGCCACACCAGTGCCATACTCTGTGTGGAAAACCTTCGCCTCCAACACATGGTTCTGCAGCACCTCCTGCACCAGAGAGAGAGCTGAGCCTGCCATGGGGCTCAGTGCCAGGCTGCTGCTGCTCTGGGAACAAACCCACCTTGGGGAGCAGCGAGCCCCAGGCTCCCCACTGCTCCCCCCCGGGGCTTGGGGAGCATTCACCATGTTCGATCCTCCCTCAAAAAGCCCAGAGGTGGGGGGGTGTCCCTGGAGCTC